>NW_026067961.1:1423204-1516133 GCF_014885135.2 Alexandromys fortis | reverse complement strand
GGGGGGGCTGAGGGCAGAGTGTGGGGTCCTATGTAAGGAGGGGGCTGAGAGTGGAGTGTGGGGTCCTATGTAAGAAAGGGGGCTGAGGGTGGAGTGTGGGGTCCTATGTAAGGAGGGGGCTGAGAGTGGAGTGTGGGGTCCTCTGCAAGGAAGGGGGGCTGAGGGAAGAGTATGGGGTCTATGTAAGGAGGGGGCTGAGGGCAGAGTGTGGGGTCCTATGTGCTGTCCCTGGGCAGTTGGTCCTAGGTGCTGTAAGAAAGCAGGCTGAGAAAGTCATGGGAAGGAAGCAGTAAGCAGTGTTCCTCCGTGGCCTCTGCTTCAGTTCCTGCCTCCAGGTTCTTGCCCTGCTTGAGTTCCTGCCATGACTTTTCCTGTGATGGACTGTGACCTGGTAGTGTAATAGGAAATAAGCCTTTTGCCCTGGGTTTCCTTTGGTCATTGTGCAAGGCACTAACAGAAGTATGTTTCTTTAGGTGGAAGCAGCAAAAGTATCCTGAATCAAGCATCGGAAATAATCCTGATACACACACACACACACACACACACACACACACACACGTTCTAATAACAGTAATGCTTAAAAGAATACGTATGCGTAATTACAGAAACCAAGTGATCACCTCAATAGATAGTGACAGAATTTATCTTCAAAGAAACCAAGACCCACAAGGCACAAACCTCACTGTAGGAAAGACTGCCTGCGGCAGAACTATCCCCAAGATTGTCCTGCAACACCGAAGCACTTCCTGTGAAATCAGGAACGAGACAAGGAACCACTCTCTACCCTCAGCCAGTGTAGAACTTGAACTTGACGTGGGATTCCCCTCTGCGTGCTATGAATATGTTTCATTACCATTGGTTAATAAAGAAGCTCATTGGGCCTATGGCAGGGCAGAATAGAACTAGGCGGGAAAACTAAACTGAATACAGGGAGAAAGAAGGCGGAGCCAGACAGATGCCATGCAGCTGCCAAAGAAGCAAGACGTGAGGTAACAAACCACAAGCCTCGTGGCAAAATATAAAATAATAGAAATGGGTTGGTGTAAGACGCAAGAGCTAGCTAGAAATATGCCTGAGCCGTTGGCCAGTGTTGCAATTAATGAAGTTTTGTGTGATTATTTGGATCTGGGTGACCAGGAAATGCAAGCACAGTCTCCATTTACGTGAACACTTAGACAGAGCGATAAGGTAAGAGAAAGAAATACGACCGAGATAGAAAGGAAGACGTCAAACTATCCTTGTTTGGAGAGAACTCAATTCTACACTTAGGAGACACTAGAGACTCTACCCCCAAACTTCTGAGTGTGATAAATGCTTTGAGGAATGCAGAAAGAAACAAAGTCAAGACACAGACCTCAGCTTGCTTCTATCCACTAGTAACCAGCACGCCAAGAAAGAGATCCGCAAACAATCCCAGCCACAATGGGCTCCAAAAGTAGGAATAAACCTAACAAGGAGATCAAAGTCTCCTCCAGTGAAAACTTTAAACACCGGAGACGATGAGAGGAGGATGAAAAGACTTCCTCTGTGCATGCTTTGGAGAAATTAGTATTATGAAAATGGCTACGTTTTCATAATACAAAAAGCCGTTTGCAGATTCAATACATCCCCCCATCAAAATTCCAAAGACGCTCTTCACAGAAATAGAAAAAGAAAAGCCTAAATTTCACGCGGAAGCACAAAAGACTCTGGGATAACAAAGCAAGACAGAGCAAAAAGAGCAATGCTGGGGGTGTCTCAGTACCTGACATCAAATTATACCATGCGGCCACAGTCACAAAAGGGGAGCAGCGTGGCACCTGCATAAAAACAGACACGCAGACGGATGCAGCAGAACAGAAGACCCAGAAATAAATTCACGCTGCTACGGCCACCTGAGTTTTGACAAAGGCGCCAAAGACAGCCGCTCCGGGGGAGGGGGGTAGACTGAATTTCCATGCATAGAAAAATAAAAATCTCCATCATTGCTCTAGTCTGATTTCTGTTGCTGCTGTGATAAAACACGGACCGAAGACCAACTTGTGAGGGTAAATATTTATTTCATCTTTACAACTCCAAGGTCACAGTTCACCACGGAGGGAAGCCAAGAACTCAATACAGGAACTCCAGCAGAGGCCGTGAAGGAACACTGCCTACTGGCTTCTTCTTGACGGCTTGCTCATCTACTTTTCTTACACAGCTCAGGCCCACCTGCCTAGGAGTAGCATGGCTAACAGTGAGTTGGTCACCTCTTGTGTCAATTAGGAAGCAAGAAATCACCCGACCTGATGGAGGTAATTTCTCAGCTGATGGTCCCTCCACCCAGGTCATGAGTTTGCATCCTGCTGACAGCTGAATCTAACTATGGCCCTCATCATGTATGAAAATCAATTCAAAATGGATCAAGGATATTGATGTAAGACCTGAAACTTTCTGATTGCTGGGGGAAAGCAAGATATAGGCATTGGCAAGGGACTCAAGAAACAAAACTAATAACTGACGGAGGAGATCGTGTAAAATTCAAAAGATTCTATGCAGCAAAGGAAATAATGAACAGAGCAAAGAGACAGGGTACGAAATAGGAGGAAATCATTGCTGTTACACATCCAACACCAGAGTAATTTCTGCAATCTACAAAACAGTCTAAAAAAAAAGCACCCAAACACTGCAAAATCAAATCATTTGATCAATAAATGGGCAAATGAATCCAACAGAAAGTCTACTGCACCCTCAGTCATCAACAAAAATGCAAATCAAAACCACAGAAAGATTCCATCTCACCCCAGTCAAGATGCTGTCATGAAGTGACATCGAATGTCGGTGAAGACATAAGGCGAATGTGTTGTGGTTTGAATGAGCTGTCCCCCATAGGCTCGGGCATTTGGATACCTGGGCCGTAGCTGGTAGCACTGTTTGGGAAGGTTAAGGGGGTGTTGTGGCCTTCCTGGAAGAAGATGTTACTGCAGGCAGAGCTTTGAGAGTAAAGGCTGCACCCACTCTGGCTCCCTCTTTCTGCCTCAAGCTTGTGATTAGGGTCTGAGCACTCAGCTTCCAGAACCCTACCCCACGCTTCCCACCATGCTCAACTCTCACACTCCAGAATCATAAATCTAAATAAAATTTCTCTTCTATAAATTTGGTCGGGCGGGGGGAATTATCAGAACAACTGAAAAGCAGCTAATAGAGAAACTTTAGGAGGACAAGGAGCACTGAGGCCATCAGTCTCACTCCAACCAGAAAAGAGCGATTGCCTACAAATGAGGGTAAACAATTGGCTCTCTTTTTGTTTATACTGTGGACTGAGCTCAGGAGATGCTAAGCACAGGCTCTGCCACTGAACCATACCCCAAGCTGCATAACCAAACATCCATCCCTATTTGGGCCAGCAAGATGGCTCACTGTGTAAAAGCTCTTGCCATGCAAACCTGATGACCTAAGTTCAGTTCCCAGGTCCCAGACTGACTCCAGGCAGCTGTCCTCTGGCGTGCATACACTGTGGTGTGTACACACACACAAACACACATCCACACACATGTCCATACACACATACAACAGTACTTAAAAGAAATGCTAATCTCATTTTACATATTTTTTGCTTTTGGATTTAAAATGTGCAGAAGCGGCAGGGGAGCAGCCTTGCACGTATAAGAACCTCAACCCCCAGAGCTCACATAAAAATACCAAGCACAGTGCAAGGACTTCTTATCCTAGTACTGAGGAGGCAGAGGCAGGAGGATCCCTGGGACTCACTCCGGGCCAGTACAGGACTCTGCCTTTAGAAGAAACCAAGCCTCCAGAAGCTAGACTCTGGCTTCCACATTCTTGCACACACAATACATACCTGAGCATGTGAGTGTGTGCACGCACACACACACACACACACACATGCATCAAAAACTAAAAGAAAATGAACCATATAATATTGTAATAAATAAATGAAAAGTACTTATGATTCTCTCAGGATTAAATTAAAGCCATGGTACAAAGTGTCAACATAAAGCATGCCATTAAACTTAAATGGCACTTATTTTCAAAAGTATACGGAGACAAAATTAAACATAACAAGGTAAAAGGAACCTGCCCCCCGCCACTCATCGTCCTCTCAATTCCGGTTTAAGAAGGCAGGAAGTCTGGGCTTCAGATGTTTATGGACTGTGTACAACACTCCTATTTTGCCTTTTAAAAATAGCTTACTATGTAAAAAATTTTTTTTCTATCAAAGGTACTTAGGAAGCCACAGACCCATATTCCATGAACCACACACCTCCTTTTGCACCAATTAGCCAACTGTGTCAGATTGTACTTGCACCAGGGGTAACAAACAGGGGTCATCTGGGCTGAGCATGCTCACCAGCCCTCTCTAGGTTCTGATGTACCCCTTTTGCAAAAAGAAATTGCCTTGCTGAGTTCCTTTGACCCTGTGTGCCTCTTTGTGTGACGCCAAGATCCTTCTTTTCCCAGAAACTGTAATGGAAAGTCTACACAGTGCTGAGGAGTCCGGTGGGAGATTTAGAGATGTCACCTAAAGCTCAGCCCACAGGGAACAGATGCAAGCATTTGGGCATGAGGACGCATCCGCCTGTGACTGGATTGTGTCTGTTGTCTTTCTGAAGCTCTGTGATTTGCTGGACAGCAAAGAAGGCAGAAATAGGAGCAACAGCAATAGCAACATCTTTGTTGGGAGTCGGGAGTTTGGATATGGGGAAGTGGTAGACACCTAGATGTATTTTGTTCTGCCAGCAACATAGAATAGATGGAGAATCAGAAGTCCTTGCTCCTCCACACAGTGTGGCAGAGGCTGGAAACTCAGTTCCATCTGTGACTCCATCACATGGGAGCCCTGGACTCTAAGAATATCCCTGACCGGCCTGTTTCTAGATGTTTCTATGATGGCCAAAAATGTCAAGATTTATTCGAAGGGTGTGTTTTTTCAGTATGAATGGTTGCTATTAACAGCAACCAGAAGGAAGTTTGGAACATGAGGACCCTGTGGAAGGAGAAGGCCTGTGTCAACAAAAAAGACAGAGAAGCTTAATTCCTAACAAACAGAGATACAGAAATCAGCCACGTTTTAAAAACAGAATGAAGCGGAAAGCAAATACACAACAAGGAAGATTCAGAAGTAGACACGCCTAGCCAGGTGCAGTAAACTGATCAGGTTACCCAGAGTCGTTGACACATGACACGGCAGCAGCTGCACATGTCACATGTATGAACCAGGATGCCCAGACCCTCTGTTTTTCACAACACTAACCCAAAATGGCGACACACTTGTGTTCTGTGGTGTTTTTACACCTTGACACAAACTTCAGTCATCTGGGAGGAAAGGATCTCAAATGAGAAAATGCCTCCATTAGATTGCCTGTATACAAGTCTGTGGGGTGGGATCTTTTCTTGATTGATAACCGGTGTGGGAGGGCCCTAGGCAGGGGGGGTATGTAAGAAAGCAGGCTGAGCAAGCGCTGGGGAGCAAGTCAGTACAGAGCACTCCTCTGTGGTCTCTGTTTCAGTCCCTGCCTCTAGGTTCCTGCCTCAAGTTCCTGCCCTGGCTTCCTTCACAGAGGACCTGTGACCTGGCATCTTTGCCCGCCCAGCTTCTTCTGCTCATCCTGTTTACCACAGAAATAGAGAGCAACCAAAGAAACCTTCACTCAAAATCTAAAGTGATGTGAACTTGTAGAGTTTTTAGATACAATGTAAAGCCTGGCGGAGGAGGGGGACTCAAGAGGCTTCTCGCCCCCTAACAGCTGTGGGCAGTTTGTGTTTGCTGGGGAAGTGAATGGGAAGTCAGTCAGAAACACAGATGAAAACAATACCCAGGATGGGGCCATGTCAGAGACCAGGCTATCACTGTGGGATCCGATGCCACCTCCATGTATTAGTGTAGGAACTGGAATGGATAAGAGGACCTGCCTAGTGTCACTGTGCAGACTGTCCTGTTTGCTGTTGAGAAGTCCCTGAATCTTCAGGGTCTCAGACTCACTGTGATGCTGTGATATAAGAGCAGAGGAGAAATGGCTGAGCCATTCCCATCCCGAATGGATGTGCCCCTGCACGAAAGGGTAAAATAACTAGAAAGAAAAAAGAAACTGTCGTCCCTGGCGACATAACTGTCTAAGCTGACACTGGAAGAACAAACTGAAGTCTCTGTGTATAAAACCAACATTCAAAAAGAATCTAAGCTATGAATTTAAGAGCTATCAAGGAGAAAAGTCGCATCTCCACTACAGTGGACTCAGAAAAACAAAGATGTGAATGTGTTCCAAACTTAGAACAAAAGAGCTCATTGTCCCCACAACCCTCAAACACAAAAGACTTTAGGAAGTGCATTATCCTGCCTAGAGGATGTAAGAGTGAAAATTTGCTTATGTGAAACTAGCAAATTGCTGATGGACACAGAAAGCAAATGTCAAGGAATAGATGAAATGTTTTTAACACAATAGGAGGAAGGAGAATGGAAGACAGAGGGAGGGAAGATGAGAGGAAGAGATGGGGAGGAAGGAGACAGGAAGTGGGAAGGGGAAGAGATAGGAGGGTAGGAGAGGGAGGGAGGAAGAGAGAAGAGAAGGGGAGATGGGAGGGAGAGGGAAGGGAAGGAGGGAGGGGAGAGGAACAGGAATGGGAGGGGAGAGGGAGGGTGGGGCAGATGTTACACATAAGAGCTCTTGTCTTTCATGAACTGAAAAACTAAGTTATCAATTAACTTTCCAGAGAATTAAGCAAAACTAGGGAATAGTGGCTCACAGGAGCAGCTGTGGGCATAGGAGCAGCAGTGGGCACAGGAGCAGTGGACACAAAAGCAGCAGTGGGCACAGGAGCAGCAGTGGGCACAGGAGCAGTGGACACAAAAGCAGCAGTGGGCACAGGAGCAGCAGTGGGCACAGGAGCAGCAGTGGACACAGGAGCAGCCGTGGACACAGGAGTGCAGCAGGCATAGGCATGGCTCTTCAATGCCTGAACACTCTCAACCTTATTCCTAACTGGAGAGGTCCAGAGTGGACCCCCAGCAGGAAGCACTTCCCCTTTTCAGATGGGGCATAGTTAAAAGCTTGTCCCCTGGGGAACCCCACATGCAGCATGGACCTAGCCATCCTTCATAGAAGTCACTGGCCAAGAAGCAGGTGCACTAAATAAACCAGAGATCAACTCCTGGGTGTTTATCCTCACAGAGGAAAGGGTTTCATTGCAGGCACTCAGGCTGATCTGAGTCCTGCATTAACACGTGGACCACACTGAAGCCTTCACCTCTGTGATGGCACGGTGGGTTCCCCTGGGAACTCCTGGGTCACCTTCTGCTGCAGAAAGAGCCCATGATCTGCTTAAGGAAACGAGAAGCCGTGGAGCCTGCCTGGCAGAGAAATGGATGGGCCGAGTCCCAGCTCAGGGGAAGGTGTGTGCAGTCAACCCAACCACCACTGAGGTTGATGCCTGAGAGCCTAGGAAGAGCTGCAGGGTACCCAGAAGACAGCAGGGCCACCGAGGAAGTAGAACTCATCTATACAAATGGCACCTTTGTAGGGTCCAATGGTCTTGTGCATATGATCCCCTTCAAATTTGACTTTAAAGGGATATAAATGAAACTACAGAATTGCTTTAGAAGAAGAAAGAAGATGCGCTCTAAGGGGGTCGGGATGCCGTAACCATGAGCCATCATCTTGTGCCCAGCGGTTGTTCGTGTCTCATATTTCTGGAGCTGGTGTATCATGGCCAAGGTGCAGGCAAGTTCAGCGTGTGGTAGGGCCCATTTCAGGATCACAGATGCTGCTTCCGCGTGGTGGGAAAGCCAAGGGTCTCTCTGGAGCCCCTGTCCATCAGTGATCCCATTCTGAGGGCGCACCCTCCAAACCTAGACACTTCTCCAAAGCCTGCCTCCTGGGCTGGAGAGATGGCTCAGAGGTTAAGAGCATTGCCTGCTCTTCCAAAGGTCCTGAGTTCAATTCCCAGCAACCACATGGTGGCTCATGACCATCTGTAATGAGATCTGGTGCCCTCTTCTGGCCTACAGACATACACACAGACAGGATATTGTATACATAATAAATAAATATTAAAAAAAAAGAATAAAGCCTGCCTCCTAGCACCACCGTGGAGAATGAGGATTTCATCCTTCTTTGGAATGGGGAGACACAACCTTCGTACCATCGCACCCACCGGCCTGAAAGTCACTGAGTCCA
This sequence comes from Alexandromys fortis, assembly GCF_014885135.2. Lineage (NCBI taxonomy): Eukaryota > Metazoa > Chordata > Mammalia > Rodentia > Cricetidae > Alexandromys > Alexandromys fortis. Next base: position 1,507,980 of record NW_026067961.1, on the reverse strand, counting down.
TTGGCCGTGCTAGCCTAACTCTTGGCCTTGTCTTGGGGTCCCCTTCAGGAGGCACGTGGTAACCTGTGTGAGCTACCATGTTTATTAGATTTCTGTCTTCTCTTTCCTTCACAGAGCCAAAGGCATTGCTCCAGTCACCCCAGGGCTTAATATAACAGCTGGAGAGATGCCTTTAGTGTTAGTATCTAGGCGACGGTCCCAAGGGCGCATCATGATTGGGGGCAGGCAAGGCAGGCTGAGCTCTGCCCTGTGTTTTCCTGACCTCCCCATTTGGGGGTTATTTTTTTCTCTCTTGCTGCCAGCGACCACAGCTGAGCAGAGAAGCATCATCTTCTCTCCCTGCAGCTATTTTCAAACAAGCAAACAAAGTCTACGAAACACTTGAAATCAGCACTGAATCTGAACAGCCGGGGACGCAGTCTGATACCACAACACCACACTTGATGGTAAACTTACCGGAATGGTAGAGTTTCCTCAGCTGGAGACAGGCGCTGGTTTGAAGGAGGGGAGGGGAGTTGAGTTCTGCCAAGTTGCTCAATCCAGTGAGGATTAGCTTTTGATGAGAAAGGTGCTCTGACTTGATTCCCAGCCGCCTTCTGAAATGACATTAAAATCCCACGAGCTCTGGGGACTCTCTCAGGATGGACTGTAATGCGTTATTCTCGGGCGTGAAGTTTCCATAATGATATATTCGCATGTTAAAATTCCCGGAAGCTTGGAGGAAATTCATGCAATTACGGTGGAAACAATCTCATGATTTCTACAGAAAGCGCAGCTGTCAGGGACAAGAGAACGTTTCAAAACATCCCCTTCAACACCTGTGTTTATTTCTTAGCGCATATATGTTTTCACTAGGGAACGAGGGCGCGAATGAAAACATGTCAGATGGAGGGAACTCGGAGGGAATCCAAATCAGCTCCTGACAGTTGCCCACCGCCCCAAACACCGACGCAAACACCAATTAGAAACCAGTTATTTATTAGGCCAAAAACCAATGGTGAGTTGAGCAAAGCTGCAAAACCAAGACTCAAGAGACATATACACAGGAAGTCTTTCTGCTGACCCACACTGGGGCAAGGACGAGAGGACACGGGGGCAGATGTGGACCCATCTGGTTCCACAGGGCAGCAACAATTATCCCCGCTCTCCGGGTGCACACAGAGCTCCTTATCAGCTATTTTTGGCATCGGCAGACCCACGAGTTGGGTGAGTTGGCAGTTGGAGAGTCCGGCTCTCCTTGCGTAGAGCGTTCCATCCCGACTGTTCACCTTCATCAGGTGCTCATTTCTAATTGGAATTAATTGGAGGAAATCTGTCCTCAGAGCCCTCCAGCCAACTGGAAAGGTGGTGGAGGACTGGGCTGAGCCTCCCTTCCCTCTGCCTCTCGCCCATCAGAAGGAGAGCCCCAAACCCTGGTGGGCAATGCCTCCAGGGAACCCCAAACCCTGGTGGACTATGGTTGCACCAATGCCTCCAGGGAGAGGCTGGGAGGCCATGGGAACAGAGCTGCAAACAGCCACTGAGGTTGCTGCCTTCCTTTTTCCTGTCTGAACACAGACTCCTTACAAAGGTAGAGGAGGAACATGGGTCATGGAGCCCAGGCTTTGGGCTCAAATTCTGACCTTGCCAAATCCCTAAATTTATGTCTCTCCATCTATTAAAAAATAGAATTAAAAAATTGTCGCGTGAAGGAGAGGAGTGCATTCTTTCTCGGGCTTTATATTTTCATCTCTACATCAAAGCCTTGCTTCCATCCCAGTGTCACGTCCATTGGGCACAGAGGTTCATGCCTGTAGGCCAGCATTCCAGATGTGGAGGGCTGACGGACCAGAATTCAAGGCCATCCTTAGCTACATAGCAGTTAAAAGCTAGCCTGGGGGACCTGGAACCTTGGCTAAATAAATATCAATAAATAAAACATAGTTTCAAGTACAACTTATTCACAAGAGTACACGTAACATATATATGCTCATGAAAGTTGCATGGGCATGTTTGTGTTGTTCCCATGTCTGCGCCAGAGCCTAAGGCTGACACCGTGTGTCCTGACCTGTCTACCCTCCACCATCTTATTTGAGACATGGTCTCTACCTGTTTTGGTTAGTGTGGCTGTCCTGCAAGACCCTAGGGTCTGCTGGGATCCAGACCTCGGTGCTAGAATCATCTGTATGCGTCACCACACCTAGAATTGTGTGGAGGTCCTGGGGAATCAAACGCAGACCCTCATATAGTGACATTTTAGTTATGTTTTAATAAATAATGCTCAACCCCAAAACCAGAAAAGCAAAGCAGTCAAGTCACTAAAGAAGTCTCACCTCTACCAAGACTGGGCAACCGTAAACTAACCAGACTAAGCCTCTCTCTCCTCCCATTTCATATTCCCTCTAGTGCTAGGATTGAAGGCATGTGACTCCCTAGGACTGGGATTTAAGGTGTGAAAACCATCAACACCTGGATTTGTTTCTGCATTGATCTTGTGTAGCCCAGGGTGGCCGTGAACTCAAAGAGATCCATCTAACTCTGTCTCCCAAATCCTGGGATTAAAGGTGTGTGTCACCACTGCCTGGCCTCTAAAGGCTTAGCTTTGCCTTTCTCATCCTTAGGCGAGCTTTATTTATTAACACGCAAATAAAACGTCACTGTAGCCTCAAACTTGCAATCACTTCAGCCAGGGTGCCATCTCCCCAGTCCCTTGCACAAGTTTTGAAACTAGGTTGCACGTTGTTATAACTTGGTTTTGTTTTCGAACACCCTGTATCCTCTTGTTGCTTTTTTTTTTCTTAAAGTCTAACTTTGAAATGGTTATAAATGTCCAGGAGTGTTGCAAGATTGACACAGAACTCTCCTGGCTTTTTCTGCATTCACCAGGGTTTACTATGTCCGCCCACGTGCATCTGTTTTCTTGTGTGCTGATTGTTTCAGCACAAGCTGCGCCCCTCGGCCCGGTAGCCTTTTCCATATGTCACCCTTCCTTGCTTTTCCTCGGCAAGACAGCACACAGCTCCACACAGCAGTGGTTTCTCCTGGAGATGATCTGGTAGCCGTGTGATACGCCCCAGCTCACTCAGTTGCCCTGACGACAGTCTTGGTGGCAGGTTCCCCTAAGGACCCCATTCAGTTTGGGGGTTGCATGTCTCCTTTGTCTCCATTGACGGAACCCCTCCTGGATCTGTTTCCTAGGAGAAGGTGGGACAATGGCTTTCCGCCGTGTCCTGGTGAAGATGTCTTGGGGCAGCCCCACACTTAGAGCCTCCAGGGAGGTCTCCCACTCTCCCAGCTAGTTCTCTCCTCCTGAGTCCAGCTCTGATCACCTGACAATCTGCCTGTGTGACTTCCATGTGGGAGGACATACTTCACGTCCCTCCCTCCCTCACTAGCCCAGATTAGTTCCACCGATGAATTCCCAGCCAGTTTTCCCACGACTGTCACAAAACATTGATTTTTTTTTCTCCCAACTCTGCACATACGTATTGGTTAGGATTTTATTGTAGTTGAAATGTCCCTAATCCCAAGTTCAAAACCCTGAAATATTAAAAACTGTCAAATTGTTTTACGACCAACACAAAATCACAAGCAGAAATTTTCGCACCCAACCTTTAGTGACAGACTATAGTCAAAATACAGACACACTAAAAATACTGTCTAAAATTACCATCAGCATATATACAAAAGGTGTACATGAAATACAGCTACCTGTTTAGACTGGTCTCATGCCTAAGATCCTGCTGTATCTGTATGTGAATATTCTGTCCCAAAATCTGGAACACTTCTGGTCCTGAGTATTTCAAAGAGAAGCCATCCCTCAGCCTATGTATGGAAGAGACACCCCTCTGGCCCCACAGGCCATTCCTGTTCTTTCTTTTTTTTAAGATTTTATTTATTTTTATTTTATGCTCATGTTTGCCTGTACATATGTCTATCCACCAGGTGCATACAGTGCCTTTGGAGGTCAGAAGAGGGTGTCAGATCCCTCTGAGACTATACAGATGGGATGAGCCACACTACATGGGTGCTGGGACTCAAACCCAGATCCTCTGCAGGAGCAGCCAGTGCTCTCAACCCCTGAGCCACCTCTTCGGCCCTGGCTCTTTCTTTCCTAAGGTCCTCTGGGGAGCAGAGCTTGATCAAAGCACCTATGTGCCGATGTCACACACGGACCGGATCCTTCTCTTGCCACCACCAGCATTCTCTACTAGGAGGGAGGGGCAAAATCAAAGCCCCCATAAAAGGTTACTCCCTGCTCTCACAGCGAAGGGACTGCAAGGGGTCCTGGAGACTCAAGCTCCCTCTGACCCAGAGGAAGCTGGCCCTTAGAATCTGATGACTACCCTCTGGTCACCCAGAAAAGGGGGCTACATCCTCTCTGGTCTGCAGACCTGTGCTGGAGTGACAGCCCAGGTTGCTGGGTGGCAGTAATGCTAGCTTCATTACCTATTCTTTGCATAGCTGCAGGCAAGCGCCCTACCTTCACTTTAAAGATAAATATATCTCTAAGTTTTCACGTAAGTATATATTAAAGGTTGGATGCGTGCCCTCTGTGATTGCCTCCCCTCCCTCTGCTCACCCGTCCCTCCCCATCAGGATTTTTTCACCCTCCCAGACGGTTGCACTTCTGCATGGCTCTCCTTGCCCACTTTGGTGTTCTTTTTGCCCCAGACGTGGCCAGCAGGTGCCCTTCCAACATTCCCTGACCGCACCGCGATGTACATTTGTTTAATTTCACTTCTGTTGCTGGGACGCAACACACAACGACAAGCCGCGTAAGGGAGACAAGGCTGTCTTCGGAATGCACTTCTGAGTTACAATCCATCATTAAGGGATGTCAGGGCAGGGACTTGAGACAGGAACTGTGGAGGAACGCTGCTGGCTGGCTTCCTTATTGGAGTGGTTCTCGACCTTCCTGATTCTGCAATCCTTTAATAATACAGTTCTGCATGTTGTGGTGACCCACAACCATAAAATTATCTATGCTGCTACTTCATAACTGTAATTTTGCTACTGTTATGAATCATGATGTAAATATCTGTGTTTTCCAATGGTCTTAAGTGACCCCTGTGGAAGGGCTGTTCAGCCTCTCAAAGGGGTTGCGACCCACAGATTGAGAATCACTGCTGCCTTGCTAGCTCACGATTAGCTAACGTTCCTATGCAACCCAGGGCCACCTGCCTAGCAATAGCGTCCCTCATGGTGGGCTTGGCCCTCTGATTAATAATTAAGACAATCATCTCAGATGTGTCACAGCCCAGTCTGATCTAGTCAGTTCCACTCGGATGAACAGTTAAGGCTACAGATGTGATTTATCTGACTCACAGTTCCAGGTTATAGGCCATCGTTTGGGGAAGTCAAGACAAAAACTCCAAGCGCCTAGTCACGTGATATCCAGTCAAGAGCAGACAGACACAAATGTGTCCGTGCTGTCTGCCTGCCCAAGGCCCCATCTGCGGATCGGTGCCACCTCCGTACAGAGTGGGTCTTCCCAACTCAACTGACAATCAGAGAAAGCCCCCGCAGACAGGTCCATAGGCCAACCTGAGGAAGTAACTCCATGAATTGACACTCGCTTCCCAGGCGATTCTAGGTTGGGTCAAATTGACGGTCAACACTAACGAGCTGGGCACTAATGAGATCCCATCCCATTATTACAATGTCCGTGTCAGTTTTCTGGAGCCCTGTGAGGAAGTCTCTCAGTCGCTCAGAGCAGCCCTCACCCTGGCTCGCCAACCAGCTGGCTCTCCCGTGCGCTCGGCTGCTGGATGTTTCGTCTGGGGGATGAGCATGTCACCAGGTAGGAACCCACACTTCCCTGGCCCAGCCTGTGGAGCTGCCTGTGCTCTGAGGCGTGGGAGTCCCTTCTGGGACCACTGTTCTGCTCGACTTAGAGGAGCTTTTTCTTTTCCCTTTTCTCCTTCTTTTTTCTTTTACCATTACAGCCCTCTTTTCCCAAACACAGCTTTTCTTCTCTTCTGTTTTGATTTTTTTTCAGTCTATAGAATCTCTGGGTTTGCTTTCTATTGCTGTAATAAAGGAAAAAAAAACACAGACAATGTGGGAAGGAAAGGATTTATTTCAGCTCTGTGTGCATCACAGAGGGAAGTCAGGACAGGAGTTCAGGGTGGGGACTGGAGGCAGGAGCTGAAGCAGAGACCAGGAAGGAACAGGACTCGCTGATTTGCTACCCACGCTTGCTCAGCCTGCTTTCTTATACACCCAGGACCACCTGCCTGGGGGTGGCGCTGCCCACAGTGGGTTGGACCCTCCCACATCCGTTATGAGCTGAGAAAAGGCCTCCCAGGCTTACCTACAGGCCAACCTGGTAGAAGCATTCTCTCAGTACAAGTTCCCAGACGACCTGGCAGGCGTCAAGTTGACAAAAAGCTAACCAACAAAACAGGAATCTACAATTTTAATGTAGCTAAATCCATCAATAGTTTCCTTTATAGCGGCCATTAATTTTTACATATTGTTTAAGTCTGTCTACCTTCTCTGAGGGCAACAGGATGTTTTTATTTCGCTGCCTTCTAAAGTTTCATTGGTTTCCTGATACATTTGGAAAAAAAATAAATAATTTCCAATGAAAACATTAACTGATGTGACAGAAAATCCTGGGCGAGCCGAGGCCCATTGGAAAACCAAATCGATCTTCTGGAGCCGCCGCCTCCACCCTCCGAAGGAGAATGGCGTACGGCAATTTTAAACAAACCAAGCCGAGCTTTTTAAAAGTAATAACAGAACTGCTTAAGAGACTATAAAAGAAAAGGAAATTGCCCCACAAAGGAGAGGGGAGATTCTGACACAATGGGGGTGGGTAAAAACCTTAGATCCATGTGAGAATGAACGAAGATGTAGAAGCCATTTCCACGCACTGGCTAATCAAGTGCTGCGTGTGGTTTCAAAGGGAGTGTATTTCATGACATCCCTGCTGTGTGCGCGTGTTTCAACAGCCAAAACCCCCTTAATACCTTTGAAGAAGGGACAGACAACGTCCAGAGGTCTCAGGACACAGGAATATTTAGCCTCCCAACAGCCAGGCAAATGTATGATAGACCGAAAACAGACTCCACCCATCCAATCAGGAAAGAACGTAAACAAATCACGGCCTATTTTTGCAGGTTATATTAGTTCGTTTTAACTTTGTCAAATGTGTTTTGGTCATATTCACCCCCTACTCCTCCCTGTCCCACCCTAACTGCCCACCTACTTTGTGTCTTCTACTCTTTTAACACATTAAGTCCAGGTGTGCACCTGAATGTGTATCCTTCCGTTGGAGTGTGGTTGACCTACCAGGGCTTGCACTCATAAAGAAAGCCGACTCTCCCTCTCCCGCAGCTGTCAATTGCCAATATCTCCTCAGCTGGGAGTGGGACTTCCTGTCTACCTTCCCTCGCCACGCCACGGTTTGGTTTGGCTTGGGTCTGCACTGGTCTTTATGTAACGTCACAACCTCTATGAGTTCACGGATGCAGCTTCTCTGCTGTGTCCAGAAGACACGGCCCCCCCTTGTGTCACCCACTGTCTCTAGCTCATACACTTCCACGTTCTCTTCCTCAACAGCTCCTGAGCCCTGGAAGAGGGGGATCCTATGTAGATGTGCCATTTAGGGTTGAACATTCCAGTCTCTTAGTCTCTGCACCTTGGAGAGTTTCAGGACTCTGTGTTAGTCACCATCTACTGGAGAAAGAAGTTTGTCTGATGAAGGTTAAAATACGCAGTGATCTACAATCGCAATGATAGTCATTAGGAGTCGCTAGTTGTCCGTTCACCAGAATAATGACAGTTTTCTCCCTTAGGTCCCACGGTGTGTCTAGCTATGGTTCTCGGCCCAGTAATGGTACCAGTATGGATTTTAACTGTGGAGTGGGCCTTAAATCCATCCACTAAGTGGTTGGTTGCTCCTATGCCATTTGTGCCACTATTGCTTTATTAAACGGTTTATTATAGAGGAAATAAATGAAAACATCGATGTAGCTGCAGTCCTTCAAATTTTCCCCGAATATCAGATAAAACATAATTTTTCAAGCGATATGAAACACCATTTTATCAAACATGAAGTATCTCAAAACACTGTCGATTTCAAAGATACAACATTAGAAGTCCTGACAGTTAGTAGATAAGTCAGACGTAGGTGCAGCAGGCAGAGACAGGAGCCAGAAACCTGCTCTCTGCACCCACAGCTGTGTTGGAAAAGTTTTGGATGAGGACTAAATCAGGCAGGCAGGTGCTGGTGATGTCCACACAGCCATGGAGTCATACTTAAGACCACAGAACGGGGCACTGAAGATGCTGGTAGAGGGGTCCAGCAAGATGGCTCAGTGAGAAAAGGAGAGGGCTGAGCTCAGATCCCACACTAGAAGCCCAGCAGGCAGAGAGCATTGTAACCCCAGCAGGGTGCAGAAACAGCGAATTCCTGAAGCTCATTGGCCAGTCATCCGGCCTAGCCAATCAGTGAACTCCAGGCTGAGCAAGCTATCTGTCTCAAAACAAGAAGCCAGAGGTCAGTAGAAAGCACCCGATTTCAAACTCTGGCCTCCACACACAAAAATACAGAATAAAATAGTTGAAAAGGGTCATTTCTGTGCTGTGTGCATTTTGTCACATTGTCGTTACTACGCAATGAGAGACCACGGTCAGTCACCACAGCCAGGGTAAATGAGAGGCTTCAAACACCACTTCTAACCCTGACTTCTAACCCAAATTAGGTGAGCAGCCAAAGAGTCACATCCCTTGCTTCTAATTCGCTTTCCCATTAGGAACTGACAATCAACAGCTGTGCCTGACTTGAAGCCCTCTGCTGGGGTTTCCTTCTTGCTGGAGACTCAGACAGTGCTCAGTGCTCACAGAAGATCTCAGTTCCACCTCGTATCTCTCCAGGGGGTTCAGGTTTGTCTAGAATGGCAGCAACCATGATTGGTGGGTAAGGATAACAGGTCACCACAGTGGTCCAAAGGGAGCCAACGATGATGAAGCGGGACTCCGTGGAGAGATCCAAGCCAGGCTGATCTCTGCAGACGTTTCACAGACAATTAAACCAAGTGAGGAGAAAGCTTCCCATTAGTGCAGGGGACACAGTTCAGTCAGTAGGGTGCCGTGCAAGGCTTGAGGACCGGAGCTCGGGTCCACAGAATCCACCTAAAAAGCTGGGCATGGCGGTGTGAGCCTGCAGTCCCAATGGCAGAGAGGGAGAGATGGGTAGACTGATCCCTGGGGCTCCCTGGGCAGACTGTTTGTCTTAACTAACAACGTCGGGACAATGGGAGACCTTGTCTCCAGAAACAAAGTTGTCTCAACAAAGGAATGACATGCAAGTTGGCCTCTGGCTTCCACATGACTTGTGCGTGCATGTGCTCACCACACACACACACACACACACACACACACACACACACATGAAACAAGGAAGTGTCCTGCTGGGAGCAGATGCTCAGCAAACCTTCACAGCCATGGTTGTCCGTGGGAGTAGGACCATAGGATAGCATGGAAGTATAGCATCCACGGCTGCTACTGCGGCTCACACTGCGACACGCATCCCCTGGCTGGAGACCTGACTTCTGCCATGAGCAGAGGTTCCGTGTTGATAACTCTTCAGGTCCTCACCCACAGGGCCTGTGTGCCAAGCTTCATCCACTGAAATGCACTGTGCACTTAATACAGCCGTCCACAGCTGGGCCTCCAAGGTGGACATAGATCCACCGCTCTGCAGAGCTGACTGACAGCTCTAGCCATTAGAATCTCAAACAGACTTTCCCCACGTCGTGAGGAGAGCCAGATGTCCCGATACACCCTCTACCCACCAAGGTCACCATCCACATCCCATCTTAGACTAGAGAGGCTATTACCAGACAAGCCCCTCACTACTGTCATCCCTGGTGATGTCACTCTGCCCCTGGGGACCTGTGCCTGCCACCATCTTTCCTCATACTGAGAGCTGGAGGCGGGGGAGGGGCGCCTGTCTTTAATTAAAAGATGCTGACCTTGCAAGTTGGAGTTAATAAACACAGCGATCCCAGGGTGTGTGTGTCATGAAAGTGCCCCACATTTCCAACTTGGCATGTCCTTATGACATATGCTTGCAACCCTGAACCAGAGGAGCCCCTGAAGGAGTGCCAAGAGCTGCGGCAGAGCTCCCGGCCATCCGCGATCACCTGTGGGACACTGGCAGCTGCTACAGCTCCGCAAACGCTCTGATGGGGAGACCCGTGGTTCCCTGGCATCGGCCTGGGGTCCTCCAGGGCTCCCTGCTCATTGTCATTCATTAACTTCCAACCTCAAGGCCATGCCTGCTCTCATTCTCAATGGTCGTCCTTCCCGTGTCTCTCTGCGGGGCACGGGGACACAAAAATGTCACAGCAACAGAAGCCCGGGTGGGGCGCTTGGAAGAAGGATGGCAGAAGGAAATTAACCAGACCCTCCTCCGGTGAGTTATCTTACAGGAAGTTTGGGATTAAAACTGAATACTACACCGTTGGAGGCTTCCTGCAGCGTTCATTCCTAGAGGGAAGAGTTCGAATCACTCTCCTTCCAAGTTTAAATTTGACCCTGGGCCCAAGGAGTAGTGCAAGTTTGGATGATTTTATAAATCAATATTAAACATAGCTCTCCTCAACCAAAGTAACGATGGTGAGTGAGTTCCAGTATGTCCTTAGTGATGGGCTCAGTGTCGGAGCAAAACTGTGTAAGTACACCAGCGCCTTAACACAGAGAGACAGTGACATCACTGGGGACATGGTAGAGAACCAGCCTGGAGCGTCATTCTGCTTGAATGTCTGTGTTTGAGGGCGCACACACTGACTGGCCTGCAAGGGACCGTGGACTTAAGAAATCACTTCAACTATATCCTGTGTCCCACTTAGCTTCCGTGTACCAGCAAACTGAGATACCACCTTGAGCAAGGTACCACGGCACAAGTTTGTCTCTGAACCCTGTCAGGGTGGGTCTTACCTTACCCATCGGTAAGGCAGACCTACAGCTGGTGCAGGCCTTGAACAGGCTGTGTCAGACTTCACTGGGACACACGTGTTTTCTTAGGTGCATGCAAGTGAGACAAGAAGGGAAGATGCATGGACTTCCTGTGGGCAGAACACTGGCGGTGGTCGTGGTTCCGAGCCATGGCTGAACCACAGCTTACTGCCCCCTTTTTCACCTCAGTATATAGCTCCTGAGAACTCCATACTTAGGTCCAGAAGGGCGATGACCAGGAATATGAGAGCCATGGGAGGCTGAGAGTCCCCACAAATGGCCACTAGGGTGAGTGCTTCTCAAGGAAGGGGAGAAGGATTCCCATAGGGTCAGACTACCCAACCCCTGATGATCAGGCCTCTCCGAGAGCTCCTGCAGCATAGGCTTCCTCGGACAATGAGGCAGACTGGGGGCACACTGGGGAGGTATGGCCTTAATCCAAGGAAAGTAGCATCCTTACAAGAAGGCACGAATTGAGCTTGCCAAGTGACACCAGGGACAGATTGGAACTGTCCGGCTGTGAGCCAAGGTAAACAGTTTCCCAGTAAAGCCCTAGAAGCCGGAAGAGGCAGGACAAGCTAAGCCTGTTCTGAGAGAGCCGGCCTTGACCCCAGACTGTGTGGATTGAGTTTCTGGTCTTCTAACAGCCAAAGAGTGGGCATTCGACCCAGTTGCCCCAGGGACACTACAGCCCTGAGGGGAGGAGAGCCACAGCAAGGCTGTGCTATCCTGAGAGCGGCCAGTGCCTGGCCTGGCCTGCCTCCCACATCTACCTACATCCAGACAGTGGATGGCTCAGAGAAGTAGCCTGCCCCTGAATTGGAGTCTGGCTCGAGCCAACATCACCTCAAGGTGTCTGGGAACCAGCAATATTCTCTGAGGCCAACACGAGCAGTTGGAAGACTCTGGGCCCATACAGACCCCGAGGCAACTCAAGTCCACACACTTCCACGGATCCTGGACTAGACCCCACAGCACTCTGAGTTCCTCCCCTCCACGTACAAGGGGAACGCACCACAACTAAATTGAGAGCAATGTCCCCCACGTGCTGGGCATGGCAGCCAAGCAGAGCAGACTGCCCTGCTGATCAGAAGCACGGGGAAGCCATTGTTCTTGATTCTTCGGAATGGACTCTGCCCTTCTGTGGTCTGGGATCTCCCTCTCCCTGTTTAAAAGAGAAATAACAGGTGAAAGCTGTTTTTCAGCCATACATGGAGTGAACAGGCCAAGCTCACACCTGAGAATCCATGAAATAAGCTGTGCTTGCCTCGGCTCCTCCCATCCGGATCCAGGCACAGTGGAGTCAGGTCATATCTCTTCCTCTGTCCGTTACTGTGACTTTCCCCAAGGACTGGAGCAAGGTCACATCTATGATGAGGCGTGGAGAGGACAACATTGCCCCGGAGGTCCTGGCTTCACCACGTGGGAATGCCAGTGTGATTTACCTAGGTCCAGGGAAGCATGACACCTGCTTTTGCTGCGGGAATCTGGTGTGAGGAGACAGGAGGCAGGGTGCTGCGTCCTGAGCATCAGCACAGTGGCCTCGTGCAGGAAGGTCGTCTCCATGGAGTTCCTGAGCTCCGCAAATGGCCATTGTCCCAACACAAAGGTCAGTCTGCTGAAGCTGAGCCCCACCACCCAGTCTCTCACCCATCCTTCGCCATTTCTAGTGTGGCCGGCAGAGAGACGAAAGCAGAAACCTTAAACGGCATCTACCAGCCACTGGATTTCCAGAATCACACTGGCCTTTCTCCAGAGACATGCAGATGACCGTGGCTCACTCAGTGCCCGGTTTTCTGAAATTGAGTACCAAGTTCAGAGCCTTCTTCCTCCCACAGCTGTTGCATCATTAGCATGAAGGACACGCCCTGGGTCACAACTTGCTTTTTCTCCTGACGTTTCCAGACGATCAAGGGCAAAAACCTGAAGCAGATGGAAAAGGGTAAAACCTTCACCCTGGAGAACACTGGACGAGAGGGGTGTGTGAACAAGCCAGGGCAGGTTCCGAGAGCTGTCCTCTGTCCCAGTGAGCAGACCGTAGCTCTGGAGCTGGCTCCTGTTACAAGCACAAGCTGGGACTTCACACCCTCCATGGTTGCTAAATAAGACATTGTCCGCAAAGAAGACAGAGCCCCAAGAGCATGTAGTGGTGGACCCGCAGTGGGAGCTGCACAGTCAGCACACAGGTCCTTCTGGGGTGAACTGGGCATGCAGCAAGCTAAGCTGCACTCCCAGGAGAGCAAGCATCCTGTCTCCCAACCTGTGAGTTGACCTCTGACCTCCGTGCAGGTGCTCTCTCTCTCTCTCCTCGCTCTCTCTCCTCTCTTTTCTCTCTCTCTCTCCTCTCCTCTCTCTCTCCTCTCTCTCTCTCTCCTCTCTCTCTCTTCTCTCTCTCTCCTCTCTCTCTCTTCTCTCTCTCTCTCCTCTCTTCTCTCTCTCTCTCTCTCTCTCTCTCTCTCTCTCTCTCTCTCACACACACACACACACACACACATAATCGATAGACACACAGATAAGTGGTCAGTTTGGATTAGGGCTCACCCACCAGTCCGTGACTTCATTACCACTGTCCCAAAGGAGATCGTGTCTGAGATTTGAAGGATTCATACTTCAACATAAGACTTCAGCAAGGGAGCCACAATGTGAGGGGCAGTGTTTTTTTGAACTTGCAACACACCCTACACAAAGCCCCAGCAGGAGACTGTTCCATGTCCCCAGTCAGTCATAATAACTTGCACGCTCTGAGGGCCAGCCTGTGCAAACTGAAGAGAGGAGGGTGGGGCGGAGCTAACCAGGTGATCAAATCCATTCCAAGTCTTACTTGGCCACAGCAGCAGGCTGAAGTGGAGCCAGAGTGTTGCCTTGCACTCTTAAGGTGGGTCTACATTTCAAGGCCCTGTAAGGGCAGCGTCACCACTCACTGAGACCAGACAATGAGAACTTCCTTAAATGTGGCACCCAGGAAACCTCACCTGCCTGGCCTGGGTCACTTAGGCATGAACAGTCTCAGAATGGGGCCAGCTCGGTTCTTCCAAAGAACTTCAGAGTCCCAGACTGGAACCTCAGTCAGGAGCAAACGAAACCACCGAAGCCTGCAATGCAGAGCTGGAAGCTGGGAAATAAGAACAGTCCTGCGACGGAAGAAGCCGAGAAGCATAGTTGCTGATGTGGGAGGCCCCAGTATTGCGGGAATATTTCATTTCTTTCTAATTTGTTGTGAGCTATTCTCAGCCAAGAAAACATAAAGCTTTTCCTCTCCACATATGCAGGCTCTGAGCTAAGCCCATCCCTGAGAAGACCCGAGGCAAAGGAGAAGACTACGCAGCGAACAAAAGTTACTTTCCATGTGTAATTGGAGGAAATTGAATGCGTCTCGTTCTGCAAGGCCTTTATTAAAAAGTTTTCCCCACAGAAACTTCTCGCAAACAAGTTTTGGAGAGGGCTGACTTCTGAGAGCCGAGATGCACACATCCCTGGAGGTCAGCTTAACTTGGCAAGAAAAATGTTTGTAGACCTGTTATCCTCACCCCCACCTTGGCTTTGTCTGAGGCGGCAGCATTGATTTGAGTCAAGAACAATAAAGCTCCGTTTAATTCCCAGAAACTCACCCTTTTAATCACTGGGGGGGGGGGGGAGGCTAAGGAGGGAAAGCCCTGCACTGTCGTGGTGTGCGAGAACCATCGATAGGAGATTTGTGGGGTAGATGCGTTGTCCACGGCCAGCTCTAACAGCGGCTTAACTGCAGGCTCCCAGACCCTTGCCAGCTACCAGGAGGCTCCTGCAAAGCCACCTCCCTTGAGAAAGGTAAGTGTAGGAGTCAGGGTGAGGAGTGGAAGCACACAGTCAGGCAGGAGCTGCCCTTTGACACACCCAGATGCTGCCACTCTGTAAGATAGCCAAGGACACAGGAAGTCCCCCAGGAGTGTCCCGGAAAACCCAAGTGTAGCAAGGGATGCACGTGGCATCCTACATCCAGAAGGGCCCATGCTGTAGGAAGGCAGTGAGGCTCAGAGGACAGAGAGTGGCCCAGACACATTTTTGTCCCCCCCCTCATACACACACACACACACACACACTTCCATCTCCCTCACTTATTTGGAGAGTTAAACGGCCTCTGTGTCAAAACCTATAAATGCTATTCCATCTTGAAATTTCCTCCACCAAACCAATCAATCCACTGCTTTAGAATTTGGCCTCACCCAAGCTCTCAGGACACCAGCAGAGGAAAGTCAGATTATTTGAAAGAATATAAACCCAAATGGCCTCTAGCCTAGCTTCTGATTCAGCCTTTGATCCCCTCTGAAACTTCATTATCCAAGCTTCTACCTTCCACATTTCTCTCAGCATTCTGGTCTCCCACACTCCCACAGAGATGGCTCGTTACACTCTGGCTACAGACGTCCCCGCTAGACCACAGGTGCAGACCCACCCACCCACAGTCCTCTGACACACCAGTGAAGACTAAGCCACGGTGAGGGCTATCACAGAAGGATCCATTCCTCATCCCAATTTCCTCTTTTGGTTACTTTTCACACTGCAGTGACAAAATCGCTGAGAAGAAGCAATTAAGGAAGAAGGGGTGTGTTCCGGCTCACAGTCTAAGGGCACAGCCCCTCGTCACACGGATGTCACGCTAACAGGAGCAAGAGGCAGCTGGGTCACAGTCGGGAAGCAGAGAGAGCTGGCCGCAGTATTCAGTGTGCTTCCCAGCCCATAGATGTTGCTGTTCACCGTCTTCCCTTCTCACGCAAACCATCCTAGAAATGCCCTCTGAGACTCACCAGGAAGTGCGTCTCCTAGGTGATTCCAAACCAAGTTCGGTGGGGAAGGAAAATCAATGCTACTGTAATCACACATATTTACCAAAATGCCGTGTGCCAATAAAAGAGAATAAAAAACAAGTATGATGGATAAGCCCTGCTGATGTGACCCAAGAGCTTGGCTAGGACAATACAGGCTCAGCACCTGTGGCAGATGGACAGATGGATGGCTCTGGGGAGGATGCAGACACTGGCAAGGGCTGTGCCGTGTGTAGAAAGGGATTATGGGAACTCTTCCTTTTCTTGTGAACCTAAATTGCTATGAAAAAATAAAGCCTGTTTTCTCAGTTTAAAAAAAAATGTGGTTAAAGGTTTTACTACACATCTCTCCAAAGAAATTGAGAGGTTCCAACACTTGTGACAAGATGTTCAGCGTCACAGGTCATTAGGAAAATGCTAACTAAAATGAAGATGGCAGCTCAGACCCTCATGGGAACCTTGGAAATGTGTCTGGGCCCAGGGCATCAATCTCTAAATTCTAGTTAGCCAGCTGGATTTCCTGGTGGTGGTGGTGGTGGTGGTGATGTGTTATGGTAGGTGCGTGTGTGTGTTCGTGCGTGTGTGTATGCATGTGTGCATGAATGTGTGTGTGTGAATGAGTGTGTGTGCATGTGTGCATGCATGTGTGGATGAGTGTGTGTGCGTGTGTGCGTGTGTGAGTATGTGTGAGAGAGAATGTGTGCATGTGTGTGTGAGTGTGTGTGTGTGTTCCTCTGTCCCTGAGGATGGCAGCTCACTTTGCAGAATGCAAAGCCTAAGGCAGTGGACGGAGCTCCATCAGGTCCGAGAGCCAGATCTAGTCGGTCTTTTGCAGTTTGTGACCTCAGCCAGGGCTGCTATCCCTAGGCTCTGCAGATTATCACTGACCGAGGTGACCCAGGCCCCCCTCCCAGCTCTCACTTCCCTCTCGCTTCTGGTGACTCAAGACATCATTTGCAGCCCGCGAAGTGGCAGTTGCAGCATCCCTGACAGCAAAGCACAGCTAATTAAAGGCTGGCAGTGTCAAGACATTTTGCAAGTCGGAGCCACGCACGTACGGGTTATTTTTGAGAGATTCCATCTCTCATGACAAATGAAAGCTCAGTGCTGGGATACTGGGAAGGCAGCACCACCATGTGCCTTGGAAGCTTTAGAGCCACAAAAGCTTCCCTGCCAGGCTCACAATGGCCTCCCTCCCTCTCGCTGGCTCTGGAGCCAGCAAGGTGCAAGCCCAGACAGCATCAGTCCGTCAACCCGGTCCTGGAAGACAAGCCATCATCTGACATTTTCCACAGGAGACCCATCAGCACACCTATTACCCTGCAACCAAGGACCTTCCCACCAAAGATATCTCTACTGATTTACTGCCTCTTAGAGTGCTGTGCGATCTGAGGGCTGTAGAAGAGGGCAGGGAAACTGAGGCAGGGCATGCCTGACCTCAGAGTCCAGAGGGATGCTCCCCCTCCTGGGCTTTGATCATAGCATGGGAGACCCCACAGCCATTTTCACACCACCCGGCACCCAGGAAAGGGACCTGTCGCTGGTCACACCTGCCTATTTGGGTTAATTTGTATTCTGCAGGTGTCGCCCACAGGAAAATTATGCCACTTGGGACAGCTAAATTCTGAGGGGCTCAGAATTGATCTCGCATTCAGTTTGTCAGCAATATACATTCTCCAGCGGGGGCTGCAGTGGGTTCTCGGTGACATAGCTTATCGATCCGGTTGCCTCTGCACCACCTCCGGCTTCAGTTCCTCCTGCTCCAGACAGTGGACTCGTGAAGGCTTCGGGCTCCCTGAGAGGTGAGACACAGGAGCAGAAGGAATGGAGAATGGGTATCTGGTAGCGTCAGGGATTCCTGAGGCCTAGGTAGGTGACAGGAAAGGAGTGTCACTCTCTGTAGCCTGGCTGCCCTCCTCCCTGTCAAAGCATTGCTGCTGTACACAGCATGTCCTGGCCTTGCTCACTCAGCTCTGAGGAGAGCCCCAACTTGGCAGGGAGTGTCTGTGTTAATGACCAAAGGAAGGAAGAGATGGTTCCGGAAGAGAGTGCCTCGTCACACCCAAGGTCTGAGGACCACAGCCAGGCAGCTCAGTGAGTGTCAGACACTAGTCTTCCCCCAAGGCAAGGGGTGCTTCCTTGTACCAGCTGAAGGAAGACAAAACACTCATTTAAAGCTTACTGAAATCCCAAGTGCTCGTAGGAGACAGAATCTCCTGCAGTCCAAGCTGACCTCCTACTGACTAAGTAGTTGAAGGTGACCTTGAACTTCTGACCCTTCTGCCCCTGTCTCTCAGATGCTGGTACCACAGCATTAAACACCATGCTTGGTTTTTGTATACATTGCCGGGAATCCAACGCAGGCCTTCGTGCATGCTGTGCAAGCAATCTACCGACTGAGCCACAGCCCAATCCAATCAGGGTCTTAAGTGCCTGCTTTAATGAGCCTCTGGCACACTACAGCCTAGATGAAGAGGCACAGAAAGATCAGATAATTTCCTCAGCTCACACAGCTGGCAAGTCTGCCTGAGATGGGGAGCCAGGCTATTTTAACCTTCATTGTGGCTGGTGCTTCCGATAGCAATGCCCACACTGAGCACTCTCCAGTTCTAGGTTGGATACTACTATTGCTGTTTGATGGGTTTGACAGGATGAGGGGGTCAGCAGAGAATGGAGGGCTCCTTTACCCCTCAGCTCCCTTGGCTCTATTCCCCAGTGACTGAGTACCTCCTTGCCCAGCACTGCCCTGTGATCACAGAACGCACTCAGCTCAGTACCTCTTGGTCCGTCGTCAGTTAACCTAAGAGTGAGCATCCTTGGTTGCAATCTGCCTGTGACTGTCCCATGATCCTTTGTGGAGACCTTCCACCTGCCAGGTGCAAACTGGGTGACAGTGGAGGCAGAGGAGGCGGAGAAACTGGGCAGTCAGTTCCGCTCTAATAATCCGGGTTCCCAGCACTGAAAGACCCCTGCTTTAGGGTTTCCACACAACCTCTAAAAGCTTTGTGGAAAAGGAGAGCTGGTTAGGAAGAAGAAGAGATGATGTGTCTGAGAGCAGCGATGTTTCCAGCTAACACCGCAAAACGTTTCAGTGGCCCAGCCCAGGGGCTACAGGAATTGTTATGGAGAAAGTCTCTCTGATATACCCTCAGGGTGATGCTGAGTCTGCAAGCCTGTTCCTGGGGTCTGCACCAATACTGTGAGTCGTGTAACACAGGTAACTAACTCATGTAGTTTCCCCAGGGTCCTAGTCACCCAGATCCACCATCCTCCAGACACGGCACGGCCATTGTCCTCTTGAATTCTCAGAGGCTGGAACCATCTGCGGGAGACCTGTACAAGATTGGCCCATAAATTCTCCACCATAGAGGATGGAAGGGCTCATGAGGCCCAGACCCTCCCTGCAGATACATAACAGTTGCGGGGAGGGCGGGGGGGGTTGGCATTTTCTTCCAAGGTTCAGCTGCTTGCTCGCTGGTTGCTTGTGCACCTGTAGGGGACCTTTCACGCAGACTCGTGAATAATAATTAAGCCCACTGGTTCGCCAAGATGGACTGGAGTGAAATCCCGAATACGCATTTGTTCATCTTCCCAGGACAAGTTCACACCGTGTTCAGGAGCAACCTCCCACCACACAGGAAGACTCTGGAAGGGAGAAGAACTCAGGGTGGTCTCCCAGACTCTGCTATGGTTGCTTGGAAGCATACAGAAAATGAAGAAAGTTAAGAAAAAGGAAAAGGGACCAAGGTGGGGGAGGTTGAAAAGCAAGGAGATACATGCTGGGACCTCCTCCAAGTCTGTAACCCCCAGGGCTCCTGAACCCCAGTCCAAGTGGCTGCCAGGCACTACTGTAGACTGGCACCAGCACCCCTGCCCCACATCGTGCCCCAGAGTCACTCAGTGGGTCTCTCCCAGGTGCTGCTGCTGTGACCCCTCCCCACCGCAGCTCCCCTTGCCAAATGACTGAAAATTGGGCCGAATTATCATGGATAGGATGTGCCTGGAGAAAACGAATTAAGTGTAACATTTGTGTGCTGACAAGTTGACCTTTTCATGATTAAAATGAACGGCTGTGAAATGAGCAGATGAGAGGCGTGAGACCTTAATGGCAGAACCGGGGAAGCCTGCCAGCCATGGGGAGACACCGTTCACCCTGAGAGGAACTAAAGAGGGGTCCCCAGACCTTTTATCCCCACTGGAGGTATGAAGAGGAGCTGCAGACCAAGGAAAGGGACCAGGGACATGGAGACTGTGCCAAACAAATCACAAGCTGCGTTGAGCTTCCCTCTGCTCACAATGATGGTGGAGCCACAGGACTACGTCCTCACTCCTGGGCTCAGCATCCCTTCGCTCACACTGATGGTGGGGCCACAGTACCACTTTCTCACTCCTGGGCTCAGCATCCCTCCGCTCACAATGATGGTGGGACCACAGACCACTTTAGCACTCCCAGGCTCAGCCTCCCTCTTCTCACATTGATGGTGGGGCCATAGGACCACTTCCTTACTCCTGGGCTCAGCATCTCACTGCTCACAGTAATGGTGGGGTTACAGGACCACGTCCTCACTCCCAGGCTCAGCATCCACTGCTCACACTGATGGTGAGGCCACAGAACTACTTCCTCATTCCCCAAGGTGTTAGCCTAAGCCTGTTTGTCCTTGGGCCGCTACTCTATAGCAATGGCCCAACAGTGATGCAGACTCAGAAAGGCTGAACCTGCCAGCCCCTCCATGAGAGCTACCAGGACTACCCTCTGCCCCTCTCATTGGCAGACTAGAGCATCCCTCAGAGGCACCAAGAAACACAAGTTTATTATCAGTTGAACTGTAACCCTCTAAAGCCCCCCACCCCATACCTGCTCATGTGACCTTATGGAGCTGGGTCCTAGCAGATGAAGCCTCATGACGATGGGTTCCCTGGAACTCTCCACACACTAAGATGGATCCTCATCAGGGGAGGAGGCAGAAACATCTGGGAAGGAAGATGAGGATATAATGGGGATTGGATTGATGTGGCCACAAGCCAAGGGACTGGAGCTATAAGACTCTGAGAGGGGCAGAATGAGACTCCCCTGAGAACTCTGAAGGGTACATACAGGACTCTCTGCCCTACAGGGATGTCAGACTCCGCCTCCAGAGTTTAGAGAGAACAAATTCTTGTCATCTGAAGCTATTTGGTCTTAATTCTTAAGACAGCCTCCCAGCACTAACTGAGAGATGGCGTGGTCTCAACTTCCTATTGAAATAAGTTCAGAGGGCAGAGGAGCTGCCCCAGTGGTGGAAGAGAAAACACAAGGGTGGGATTAGAAGGGTCATGTCACAGGGAAAACCAGCTGAAGTCACAAGCTCTGTGTTCTGGACCAAGTCAAAGCCATCCTGCAGTGGGCTTACCCATCCCCTTACATCCCCGTCTGAGGAAGTTCTGAGTTAGAGAGTCCGGTGTGGAGCTGGAGAGAAGGCTCAGAAGCTTAGAGCACTGGCTGCCTTTCCACAGGACCACGATGTGATTCCCAGCACCCACGCGGTGGCTCAGGATCGTCCATTGCTCTGCTTCAGAGGATCTGATGCTCTCTTCTGACTTCTGCACACGCACACAGTGCACAGATACGGATGCAGGCCAAATGCTCATGCATATGAGATTAAAACAAAGGAATCTTTAAACAAACAGAACAGTCTGGTGTGATTCTGTCCACACGTGCCTGCTGTGGCCACCCAGCGGCTCACAGGTATGCTAGACACCGTGGAGCCAGGGTGTCTGTCACCCTGGCTCTGGTGACTCACCTCAGATCACAGCTTTTAGAGATTGTGAAAGAAAACTCGTGACAACAACAGGATTGCTCGCTGCCTCAGCATCTCCTGCAAAGCCTGAGCAAGCAGGGCTCAACATCCATCCTTCGAGGTGGAGGAGACCAAAGGGTTCTAAAGTGCATCTGTCCACACTCATTGCCAGTAAGCTGCAAGGCTAGAACCCAAGACTATGGCCCTCAGCTTTCTTAACCAACAGGGAAAAACAGGTGGCCAACACCCCGCAATCCCAGAAGATCTATGGGGACAGGCAAATGATGGCACAATGAGACAAAAGAGCGGGGGGGGGGGGGGGGGGGGGGGGGGGGGGGGGGGGGGGGGGGGGGGTAAGAGAGGGCGGAGGTGTCAGTGTGCTGGCGAGAACATGGGCGAACTTGCTAGACAGGACAGGAAAGCAGTGGCTTCTAGTGCCCACCACAGCTGCCAGCCCTCCTGGTGCTGGCTTCTCTGGCTTCAGGCTCATCTTTCTAGCCCACATCCTGCCCCTTGCCCCTCCTCACCGAATCACGCATGCAGAGCCTGCAGGGTGTGCCCTTGACACCAGCGCTCCTTGAATCACACCAAGTTTAGCACACAGGCTGTGGTGTTATTATTCTCGGGCTCGCTGAATGAAGGCAGTAAATTGAAGGCAATGATTTGCATGTAGGAAACAGTGAGTCCTGCAGGAGAACAAGGGGATGGGACAGATGTGTGGCCTCCCACCCAAAACCAAAGGAAGAGGCTGGGGAAGCTGAGACCCCAGAGGGGACCCACCTGGCTGGGACAGAGAAGAGAAAGGCCTGGAGAGAAAGGGAGTCCCCATGTGAGAGGTGGGAATTTAGTCAGGGACAGACAGAGGGACCCATGGAAGACAACCACCAGAAAACAGCAGAGACAGGCAGAAAAGGGTCATGATGGTGTTCATCATCCACTAGGCACATCTTGGGAGTGTGAGTGGACAATCTGCCTTATGCTCCTTAAAGATAAGTGTCCCCATCCCTGGGACAAACAAGCCCTGGCAGAGCTCAGAGGCAAGCGAGCGTCGTAAGGGCTAGAAGCGTCCCTGGGACTAAGGTCTCTCACCACACACAGGAGATCGCTAACAGGCTAGACTGAGAGAGGATGCCTACACTGGCCCCGGGGTCCAGGAAATCTCACAAGGGATACAGAGCCTGACAGAGACCACAGTGCCGAGAGGCAGCTATGACACCTTCCCATGCCACCCTGTGTGAATGCGGCTGTGTGCACTCAGAAGGCACTGGCAGCTAGATATCCAGTGGAGAACTCCAGGGTCAGATGGATGATCTCTAGGGTCTCTTCCCCTGGCCTGGTGCTAAACTGTCCTGAAATGCACTAAAGATTACAGGTTGTCCCCTTTGGGTACGTGGCAGGGCAGATCTGTGATGTTGCAGCAGAAGAGGCCGCTCCAGAGTCCCTGAGCGTGATGGGAAATGGGAGCTTGCCAGGCCTTTCTGAACAATCTTCTCAGCCAAGGGTTCACCTCAGACACCTCTCCAGGGAATCTCACCGCCGGATGAGCAACAAGGAGGGTCCGGTAGTTCCAGGGTGTCCTTGTTGATGAGAAAATATGACAACAGGCTAGAACTGGATATCTTCTATGTTCAAAGAGAAGCTTCTAGATTCAAGGGAGGTCTGCAAACCCAGTAGACACTTAAGAGTGCCATGACTCCAGAGTGGAGGTCTGGCCTTGCAGTCTGAGGACATGAATTGTCTCAAGGTAGAATCAGGGAAGGGTCTCGATGTGTATGCACATAGTTGGGTGAAGAGGAGAAGGGTGTGCAAAGGACAACACGGGAGAAATCCTGGGAGAACAGGGCTCTAGGTGATGGAAGTGCAGAGGCCATGGCTCAGAGCTGGGACTCAGAGCTGGGGCCAGGCCTGGGGCGGTCAGAGGACAGAACCTTTGGAGGTAGAACTTGGAGGTAGGCCTTGAGGATAAATCCTGATAGGCCTGTGGGTTCGTATGGGGACTGGGGATGAGCCCACGGGCATAGGTTCTGGGTAAGGCCAAACCAAGCAGAGGAGGGCCTGCCTGTGCTCAAGGCCAGTGCGAGGACTTGGAGGGTTGAGTCTAGGTCTGTGTTCAGTGTGAGGCACTGGAAAGGTGTTTAGCTGGGTGTAACATGGTGAAAGGGGCAGTCTTGAGAGACCACTGTGACCTCGGTGCAGCGTGGCTCAGAGAGGCCGTTAGAACTGTGAGAAGATTTAACCACAGTGAGAAGGCCGAGGGGGTCAAGGTGGGGAGGGCACGCTCTTGCTTGGAGTGTGTATTGGTGCAGAATCTCTAGTACCAGGGCACCCCCATGTGAGCCTGAGCCCCTAGAAGCCTGTCCCTGAGCGGGGAACCCTAAGAAGACACCGACACAGGTTAGGCTGAGGTGGTTGAAGCTCCAGGAAGTTGGGGTAGAAATATGGCTTCCAAACAGACAAAGCTGAGAAAGAAGACACCAGACATGGGCAGCTTTGGCTGAACTTCTGCAGCTGGGGCTCTTCTTCCTGGAGACTGCCTAAAAGGAAAGAGCAATGGATGGGCAGGGCTCAAACCCTCCATGCTGGCTTGAGCCTCAGAAGTCAGGGGTGGAAAATGTGAAGTAGCCCACCACAGAGAGCCAGAAACTCCAGACAGGGAAGTAGGGAGCCAGAGACTGCCAGGACACTGGAATCCACACTTCCCTACAGGCCCGGTGCAGCTGGTCCTGGCTTTGCCTTCCCTTTGCCACACAGCTACACACCCACTCCAGACTGTACACACCTACACACCCACTCCAGACTGCAGATTCCAAGGGGAACGCAGGGAAACCAAAATGAACAGATTCTGTCGCTGCTCTTCTGCTTCAGGACCAGTGGCGGAAGACAGGGCACCTGGTCACGTGGTTCCTGAATCCCCTGCCATACTTCCCAACATCACCCCGCTGTGAAGGGGCACCTGCCCTCTGAGCTCACCTGTTTCACGAGTAATGACTTTTCCTCACTGGACTGTGTCCGTCTCCACCAAGCAGGACCACAGAGAGAATCCCCCTGCTCTGGAAGGAAACACGAGAGCCTTGAAAGTGAGGGTGGCCCAGAGTCTGCCCCAGCACCCGAGGGTCCTGTCTTTGGGGAACCTGGCCGTGAGGGGAGGGGCAGTGAAACTGGCTGGTCTCAGTTTTCAGAGGCAAGAACCTCAGATGATAATGATCTAGGAAGTGGGCAAGACTTGGCCTCCTCGGGGATGACAAAGGCTTTGAAACTAAAGAGAGATTATCATCATGGAAACGTCCGTTAGAGCCAGTGACACACGCACTAATTAGCCTCCTCCAGCCACTACACAAGGCCCCATCGCTCTCGTTCTGTAAGTGTATGCGTGCACTTTCCGTCAGCCATAAAGAAGTAAGTTTGACATTTCTAATCTATTGAAATGACTAAGCCGTGAGATTTCCACTTCCTTTCAAAGTGAAACAAAAGAGAAAATAGTTAAAGCCTGAAGCCCAGCATGGTGGTGCACGCCTTTAATCCCCGCACTCAAGAGGCTGAGGCAGGCGCACCTCTGTGACCTCGAGACCTTCCTGGTGCACACAGTGACTTCCAGGCCAACCAAGACTACAAAAACAAACAAAAAGAGTTAAAGACCTGCTCAAATCCCTGGGGATTATTGTGTGTGTGACCTCCAAAAATAGGGCCTTGAGTCCTGATCAGACGTCCAAGATGGAAAACACACCTGGACTACCTCTTCCTGTCTCTTCTAGGCTGCCGGGAGCTCCCATTCCTAAGTCTGCAGGACAGAGGCTGATGTGGGGAGGTAGTGGGAGGCAGGAGGGAAGGTGAGAGCAGACTCCTCTCTGCCTGCTGAAGCCTCAGTGACAGACACCAGAGACAGAGACTGAGGTGCAGAGGAGCCATCTACCGGGAAGATTATCCCTCTTAGCCTGCCAGGATGTGGTCAGCTCCTTGTAGGGAAGGCAGCGGGAGTGTCCGGGGTTCCCAGAGCAGCCACAGCCCATCTGAAGACTAAATCAGCTGTCACATCCTCACGCCGCCCTTCCAAGTTAGAGCCCTCACCCCTCTCTCCAGAAAAAAGGAGGTGACTCACAGCAAAGGCCGGCTCTTCTGTCCTGTCAGCATTTATGTGCAGCCATCGCCCAGAAGCAAATCCGCTCCCACTTCTGTCCCATAGTCTCTGAGTTAGTGTGAGACCAGCCTCTGTGAAACACGTCTGTGAGGGCCTGTGCGTTTAGTTCCCTCTATGCCAGGCTTTCTCAGGGTATGGGCTATATGAAGCCACCCAGACAAATCCCCCCCCTCTCTCTCTCTCTCTCACACACACACACAGACTCATACACATACACAAACATATGCACACACAAACATATATGCTCACATATATGTTCTCAGCCCTCCCAGGCCACCTCCTGCCTCTGCTGCCACTACCATCCCATAATATTTCACGAAAAGCAGACAAATCCTATCTCCTTGATTACATTTCCTGGTTTCTTAGAAAGCAAAATTGTAGTAATTGGTTTACATTAAGCATCATGATATTTGAGAGAGGGAAATTAAATAGAATATCATTGGGTTTGATTCGTAGGCAAACACAGCTAAATCAACGCATGGCAGGCGTTTGGAAAGCAAGGCAAATAGCCGCATTGCGGGGCCGGCTACTGCAAACTTTCCAGCCTTGGCTAACAAGGGCAATGCTGGGGGCTGGAGGTCCCAGTACGTTGGGGACTCTCTCAGCCATCCCCCAGCTGATGCCCTGAGGAACACTAAGATCATGAGTATGAAGGAGACTGAGCAATGCCTCTTCCAGCAGGCTGCAGGCTTGCCTCAGTTGCTGTCACTACCATCAGCGGCCAGGGGCCAGACCCACAAGTTCTCTTGGTTCACGGCTCCTCCCCGGCAAGCCTCCTTCATTAGCCAAGAGGCAGCTGTTGGGACTTCACCAGACAAGCCAGCCAGCTCTCATAGTTCTCCCTAATGCTGGGAAGGGGCTCAGAGTAATCGCCTGTAAAAAGGTCCCTCTGTCCTCTCAACTCCATGGCCCAAGATGAAACGCCAGTTAGAAGACAAATGGGGTTTGTGGAGCAAGGTCCTCTCAGGTTTGGAGCACAGGTGTGAGCTGGTGCTGGTCCTCACGCCCTAGGGAAGGTCTTGCCCCTCTTCAAACATTTCTCCAGAGATAGGGAGAGGGCAGTGGGCTCCCAGGAGGAAGAGCCCACCCCACCTGTCCAGGCCTTCCCAGGTCATCCAGCCTCATTCATTAGTCTATCATCCACCTGGGCTGCCACCTGAGGAGGGGGTGACCCTGCTATGCAGGAGCTCCAAGACTTCAGGAGGCCCCCAGACCTCTCTCGGAATATGTAGTGGCTCTGACTCCAGGCTCGCAGTTCTTCCTGTAGGGCTTGTCCAGGCCTTTCCAAATTCAAGTTCATGATGATACTGGGAGTTTTACTGAGCCAGGATGTGCTGCCTTGGGAGGGAAGGGGAGTAGGAAGAAATGCCGTTCTGAGTGTCTTCCACGCACGTGGAGAGCAAGAGTGAGGAGTGGCTCGCAATGCTGTGACATCTGAGCACAAGGTCAGCTTAAAGGTGACCCACGCCTAGATTATGTGAGATCAAACATCCATAAACTCTGCTGCCCTCAGTCTGGCTCCTGGTCTTCTGTCTTCCATCGGGATGTTCCAGAACCTACTCCTGGCCCCATGTGAGTAAGGCACAGTTCTGTAGCTTGCCCTGTGCCCTCCTCACCAACACAGGTTGCTCTCCATACAGACTCAACTGTCCACCTGGATGCAGTATGGCTGGGGCTTGAAAGCGAAGGCACCCTGGCCCATGGCTTAGCAGAACTTGTCTTAACGTATCTTTCCAGAACGCCCCAGGCTTCATCCTAATTTGTGGCTGGCTACCCCCACCTTAGACATAGAAAATAAAGAAAAAGAAGAAACTTTCTGGGTATATTTAAAGGCCCTGCAGGCAATGACTGCCCCTGAACACCACTCTATCCTGTCACGTGTCTGCTGTGAGTACTGGGGCAGGTTGCTTGCCTTCTCTGGGGTCCTGAGTTTTCCCCTTTTCCTTCTACTTCTTCTGGTGGCTTCCTTGCAGACACAGGGAGACTGAGCAAACTGCTCTCTAGGAATGTGGGTGCAGGGGAGCAACTCCATCAGCTCCTCCCACCCGATCCTCTCCAGCAGCAGGTGCAGTAGGCAGACAGGTGAGGGCCCTCAGCTTTTGTCTCCCGTTCAGGCCTGGTGACATTGGGGCCAGCCCTCTCCACTCCCAGCCTTCACCCTCTTGCCTCCTTCCTGTTGGTGTCCTCATCCATTGTCTCCTCGCAGCTCTAATTATCTTTTCGTGTCTCCCGTGAAAGCGCTTCCCAAGCCCTGCACCACCCCTCCGCTGCACGCAGGGGCCTGACAGTTGGAACAGAGGCAGAGGGTGGTGAATCTCCGTTATTAAAAGCCTTTTGTTTAAGAGCGTCACCTTCCGTGCCAGGGCTCCACAGATGCGCAGAGGCAGAATCTTGGCACGCAGGGAAGGGAAACAGCTATTGATTTCAAAACTTGACCGGATAAAAAGGTGTTCTCTCCGCCTTTATTTCCTGTGAATTCGTGAGAAACGAGTTTCTGAAACTGGGCACGGAGGGAAGTGCACACCTATAATCCCAGCACTCATGAGGTGAAGCAGGAGGAACAGCTCAAGGGGACGCTCGGCCGTGGGGGCATCTCAAAATCAAGTGGCAAGTCCTGTGTGAAGCTTGGCCGAGGGCTCTGCAGGCAGGATCGAGGGATGCACACAGAAGCCTAGCAAGTTCCTGGGGCACCAGATGAGGGACAGCGGAAGCCCCACCCTTCTGGAAGACTTCATGTGTGCAGGCAGAGAAATGGCCTTTAAAGAGTCAAATGTCTCAAGATGATGCCCCCAAGTGGGTGATGTCCCTCTGGTGACAGCAGAAACAGGGATGCTGAAGCAACCTAAACCAAAGACAGAAATCCCTCTAGAGGGAAACTTCCAGAATGTAAGGCTCATGAGATTCCCCTGATATGTACATTTCCTGCATTACATGGTTTCCACACGGATTACCATATGGGTGGTGAAAATTTGGGGTCCGAATGCATGGAAAGGTTCCCACTAGCTGTCTCCTAGGTGCCCCCTCTGTGTCTCTGCCTCTCTGTGTGTCATTGTCTCTCTCTGTGTGTCTCTGTCTATCTCTGTCTCTTTCTGTGTCTCCCCCCCTTTCCTCTCTCCCTTTCTTTTCTTCCTGTCCCCATATCTCTTCCTCTTTCTCTCTCTCTTCTTTCCTCTTTCTCTGTCTTCTTCTCCCTAATCCCACACTCTACCTCTCCCTCCCTCATTTCCTCTTCTCTCTCCTCCCCTCTCTCTTCTCTCTTTTCTACTTCTTTCCCTCTTCATCTCTCCCTCCTCCTTTTTCCTCTCCTCTCTCTTTTTCTCTCTCCCCCTCCTCCCTCCCTCACTCTTTCTCCTCAATCTTCCTAACTGTCCCTCTCCTCCTGAAAGACCTGTATTTTATCGAGATTCTCTACGTCTTAGAAGCTCCTCCACCATCTGTGTCCATGGTCTTCCTGGAACTGATGTCACTTATGCCGCTCCAAATATTTTTACAGACCTGTTGTGATCTCTGGTTATAGAACAATGTGTCCCATCTCGTTTGGAGGCTGCAAACCCTTGATACGGATAACAGAATGGAGCTTTAGGATGATTTTCACTGTGGCTGAGGGAGGGGGGCCCTCCTGCAGTCAGATGCTAGTGTGGAACCCTAGAACTTGGCCACATGGGCCAAGGAGAGGCCAGGCTTTGCCAGACCCCGCCCAGCCTGTAACACACCAAGTGAGTATTTTGAACCAGCAGAAAAGAAAATTTAATATATCAAAAAATATCTCCCAGAGCATCAGCCAAACGACAGCTTCAACACCTGCCTCCGTGCTTCTCCCTGAAAAGGACGTCCGGGTGTCAGTGAGAGCTGCTTACACGGATGACATCCCCAACTGCGATGAGCCTCCGAGGTGAAGGGAAGCAGGGCTCTGATGATCTGTGGTTCTGAGCTGCAAAATGATTAGCAGGCTGGTTAGCCACCACCGAAATGGGAGTTTTTCGTTTTAATGTATATCGTAACGACAGCTTCGAACAGTGCTGCACCATCCACACAAACAGCATGCTCTTATAAAAATTTCATCTTTATCTATTTTGGGGAGAAATGGCCCTGTCTGCTAATTGAAGCATCTGTCATCCCGACACTAAATGAGCATCTTGGTCCTTTTGCGGCACTGGGGCGCATTTCCTTTGCACCACCACGCTGAAATCCTGCGACTAGCTGGGAGACAAAGGAGATAATGGGGATGCTCTAGTGAGGGAAAGGGCGGTCCCGCTTGCTTCTCTCCTGGGAGTTTGCTGGCTCCTCACATCCCTCTGCTCCAGAAAGAGGAGGGTTGTTTAGATAAGCATCAGCAAGGCAATTGCCTGCAGCCGGCCCTCCCTGGGCCTGGGAAACGCTAGTATCCACGGATGCAGATTTGGCCCCATCGGTATCTGGCCCAGGCCCTATCTCTCCCCCCTGGTCTTTGTTTATTAATCTGGGAGCATGTTTTAAAGTATCTCACCCAGATCGCTCTCGGTTTCAGAGCTTGTCCCCCAAAACACAGTGTCCATAAATTCCCATTTCACTGGCGCTTGAACCTGCTGTAGCTACCCTGCAAGGTGAGCCCCCCTCAAGAATTAAACAGCTCAGGTACAAGCATTTCATCAGGGTTTCCCAGCTTGGCATGCTGGCCCCTCTGTGTGCCCATGAGCAAAGTCCAGAGCCTCTCTGTGCTTCAGCTTTGCGTCTGTGGAGTAGAGGTGGGTACTGGCAGGTAATAATGAAAATATCTTCATTATTATTTCCCAGGGTAAGCAGTGCACCTTTCGGTTCTGACACTGAGTCGATTAAATCTCTCCACAGCAACCACAGAGCCAAGCCATGCATTGTGGTAACCAAGATGATGATGGTGATGCCGATGGTGGTGTTATTGATGGTGGTCATGCCGGTGGTGGTGATGCTGATGGTGACAATGCTGATGGTGGTGGTGCTGAAGGTGGCGGTGTTGATGGTGGTGGTGATGATAGTGGTGGTTATGATGGTGATGATGGTGGTGATGATGATGGTGATGATGTTGATGTTGGTGATGTTGATGGTGGTGGTGATGATGGTGGTGGTTATGATGGTGATGATGATGGTGATGATGTTGATGGTGGTGGTGATGTTGATGGTGGTGGTGATGATGGTGGTGATGTTGATGGTGGTGGTGATGATGGTGGTGGTTATGATGGTGATGATGGTGGTGATGATGATGGTGATGATGTTGATGGTGGTGATGTTGATGGTGGTGGTGATGTTGATGGTAGTGGTGCTGATGATGGCGATACAGACAGCAATGAGGAGAATGGTGGGATAATTGATAATGATGATGCCAGTGAGGGTGGTGATGATGACAATAATGATGATATGAAGATGGCGAAGGTAACAATGATGGCAGTGATGGTGATTATGATGGTGATAATGGCTGTGGGAGTAATGGATATGACAGTCGTGGTGACGGTGGTGATGCCCATGGTGACAGTGCCTCTAATGTGACAGCCGGGCACTTCACCAGGTATCTGCACTGTTTAAAAGTGCATTCGTTTATTCCTGCTGAAGTCTTGATGTGGGAACATTTGCCACCAATGAGGAAACCGAGGCTTTCGTTAAGTGACACTGGTCCAGGTCACACACCTGTAAGTGACAAAAGGGCAGCTGATCCATAGGCAGTTGCTCCAGGGATGAGCTGTGCTGCTGTCTTCTTGTGGTGGTGGGGCCCATGGCCCTTCCTCCTACAGCCCAGGCAGCAGGAGCCTCCCAGCATCAAATGAGAGAACACCAGGAGGCTTAACTGGGTGTCCTCAGGCCCAAGGACAGTCCAGT
Source organism: Alexandromys fortis (assembly GCF_014885135.2). Lineage (NCBI taxonomy): Eukaryota > Metazoa > Chordata > Mammalia > Rodentia > Cricetidae > Alexandromys > Alexandromys fortis. The sequence goes on along the minus strand of NW_026067961.1, from coordinate 1,476,493 downwards.
CACGCTTCTCCATCAGCTCCTCAGGTTACTCAGAAGCACAAGGCCCATAACCGTTGAGTGTTTGGGTCTGCGCTCAGAGGCAAGGGGTTTGTTTTGGGAAGGGGACAACGATGAGGAAGGGGATTGATTTGAAAGTGTGGTTGGCACCAGGCCTGGAGTGGGTGCGAACTCATCACATGAACTCACAGACACTCGGGAGAAGTCTGTTTGTACAGCCATTCATCCATGGGGCATTAAGTAATGGGATTTCTGCTGACCCATTTTACCGCACCGTTCCTGATGATTCTGGCTAACCCTCCGCTGACCTGTGAGTCAGTGGTCAGATGTTGGAGACCCAGAATATTTAGTTTAAGCCTTTAAATTACAGTTTTAAGTATTTAAATTATGCAAACACTTCTTGGCCTTGTACAGCCTGTGATGAAACAGCCACTCTTTTATTCGCTAAAAGGAATCGAATGTAAATTTCCCTGAACCATGAACTGTGAAAATGGCATCCATGTATCTTGGATCCAGTGGGGAGTGGAAGATGGATAAGGCTTGTTGTCAGGGTAACCTGCGGCCAGCAGAGGTTTCCCTAAGGTGTGCCATCCTCTCCAAAGTTCTGAGTGGTCACACAAGCTATGACCCTAAAGGTCATGGCTGGGATAGGACACCACAGAATGCAGGAGCAGTGACAGTTCACACCCAGTGGCAGCTGAGACAAGTCACACCCAAGAGGTCTCAATACAACAGGCAGAACTGGACACACACACCCAGGACTGTCTGGGTTGCAGCTTTAAAAGCCAGGATCCAGGAAGAGGGATGGTCCCAGCTTCCCCAGCAGCACCAGGTATTTACATACATGTGCATATATTCACACACGTGGATGTTCTGCTACATGCGTGTGCACATGGATATTGCTGTGCATAAGAACGGACCACAAGATACACACCAGAGCCCACTTTAAGAGTTTTATTGATGAAGAAAAGGGAAGAGAAAGAGGGGGTGCACAGGCCTGCCTGAAGGCAACGTAGTGAGAGAGTGGGGGAGCGGGCGTGTTCACTATTTGAGGCCGTTTAGCCAGTGGACATAGGGGCTGCATAGCCACGTCATGCATAGATTACGTGGCCATGCTGTGCATAGATTACATAGGGTGTAAGGCCCTAGGGTGACTAGGCAATTTTCCTGAATGCTGATGGTGCATGCGTGGCCCTCCAGGGCCCCGAGAATGCTAGAGCCTTCAATGACTAAGCATTCTGCCTAAATGCTGGTGGTCGTGGGACTCCGGATGTGATGGAAAAAACAGCACACATGTGTGTGCATGTGCCATCACAACACACATAGATGCACACATGCATGTGCATACGCTCGCTCACAGACGTACACATGTTTACGCATGCGACCCTCCTTTTTTAGCTTTCTTTTTATTTTTTGTGTCTTTCACATCAGGCATCTCGATCCCATCCATTTCCCACCACTTCCTATCCGCCCTCTGCCCCTGCAACCCCCCCCCCATAAAAATCAAATAAAATTTAAGAAGAAAACAAAAGAAAAAAAAGAAGGGGAAAATCTTGTCATGGAAGCTGTCGTGTGACACAGCAAGTCACGTAGTCAGCCCTTTTACCCCTGAATGTTTACTTGCAAGTGCTCACTGTAAAGAGTCACTGGTCTGGTTCGGGGCCAGTTCTGGTTTCCGCTACACTATCAATGCTGGGTCCTCACCGGGACTCCTCTGTGTCTTGCTCTGTGTCTTGGAGATGCTGCAACTTTGGCTCTGTAAGACGGGCCCTTCACATGTTCCAGTAGACCATAGATGGGATGGATGTTGGGGTGAGCCATCTGATAACCCTGGTTCTGGGCCTGGGCAGTTGCAAGGTTGCAGGGTTGGTTAGCCCACCTGACCACTGGCACATACACACACACACACACACACACACACACACACACACACAATCTCCCAACCCCCAACCCACCACCCACACCCACCCCCATTTTCTTTTTCTTTTCTTTTCTTTTTTTTTTTTTTTTTTGGATTTTTTGAGACAGGGTTTCTCAGTAGTTTTTGGTTCCTATCCTGGAACTAGCTCTTGTAGACCAGGCTGGCCTTGAACTCACAGATATCCGCCGGCCTCTGCCGCCCGAGTGCTGGGATTAATGGCGTGTGCCACCACTGCCTGGCTCCCACCCCCATCTTCACCACCACGGGGAGCTCTCCAACCCCGTGCTGGGATGAGCAAGGGGCAGGGCCAGATCTCCCACACTCACGTTCTCAGACCCACCAATAGGGTCAGCTCTCCTGTGCTGCTCAGGGGAGGTACAGGGGCCACTTCCCCGAGTGCTGCAGCTGGTAAGGAGGAGGTCAGCTCTCCCCCACCACAGTGGCAGGGGTAAGGAGGGAGGGCATATTTTCCCTCGCCCTCACCAATATGTGGCCTTCTTACACAGTTCCCTCTACGACAGTCTCACCACAGGAGCCCGGGGCTGCCTCTCCTTGGGACCAAGGACATGGTGCCCATAGGGGCAGGGCAAGGGGAATAGAAAAGGATATTAGGGGAGGGGAGAGACACTTTCATATGGGACAGCCCATGCTGGAAGCATTTTGGCAGCCAAAAATAGAATGGGGGGGCCGTATGAGCAACAGGGTCACCACAGTCCCCCTTCCCTGGCAGTCAGGAAGGAAGGGGAATGCGTTTCACATGACTAATAGGGTTCCAGGGAGCCACTGCCCTCTGAGAGAGTGCCTGGCAGCACCTGGGTATGACAAATGTTTCCAGAACCTGCTTCCTTCCCCAAGGACTCTAAGTGAAACCCTTCAAGGTGGTGCACACCTTCAGTCCCGGCACTCAGGAGACAAAGGGAGGTTTTGAAGGCCAACCTGCTCTACAAAACAAGTTTCAGGCCGGCCATGGTGGCATAATGAGACCCTTTATCAAAAAAAAAAAAGTCCCCATAGTTGTCCAGGGATAGTACCCCAGTTACCTTCACAGGGCGCCCAAACCCTGCACTACCGTGGAAGTGCCTGAGTTGCCCACCTGACCCAGAAGTCAGAGCTGGAAGTCAGGTGAGGGAAACACTCAGGAGCAGAGAACACACAAGTGGAACTGAGACCAAATACTTCTCTAGAATGCCCATCCCAGTGTGCAGCCCCGCCTCTGTCTCCAAAGTGACTCACCCTACCCTCTTCTCCACGGTCCTTCTTTCCTCTGGACTCCAACTCCATACTGACCACCCAGTCAACCCAAAAACGATCCCCTCCTCAGGACACCCATCCAATCAATCACATCAGCCTTGTAAATCACATGTTGATGGGCCTAGGGGTTCGACTATGGACATACGGAGTCTGCTGCTCTTTCCACCAGGCTGGCGATGAGTGTGCCCAGACAGGCCCGCTGACGGTAGGAATGGGCCAGCAGATGGCTTGTTTCCCGTGCCAGGAGCAGTGCCCAGCTATGGGTATAGACTGTAAGCTGGGTGAGAGACAGAATCCAGAGACTAGGAGAATGGGACTCCAGAGCCGGGTGTGGGGTAGAGTCCTGGACCTGGAGCACCTATCCAGAGCACGATTTTGAGCCCCTTCCAAGCTTCCACTCCCCCAGAGAGCAGAAAGCCCTTCTCACCAAGACGATGGCCTTCTGCTGTGAGAATCTTAAACTGCCCTTGAAGCTCTAGGTCCCATTGTCCCGAGAGGAAACACATAAAGGACATAAGGACTAAAGGGTCTCTTCAGAGGTATTGAGGCGAAAAGACGAGACAGTTCCAGCTCCACTCCACTCAGGTGCAGTCAGGGGTCCAGGAGCTGGGGGGGGGGGGGTCTCAGCTGTGAAGCATCCCCGCCACCCCCAAACTCTGCTTGCTCACTTTGAGCCCTCCCGCCCTCGGGCTGTACAAGGCTGGATCTCTGTTTCCGCCGCTTACTGGTTTGCTGAGGCTTGACACAAGCAGCTGAAGGAAGGGTTTATTTCGGCTCAGGGTTGGAGGGAACAGGTGGCAGTGGGGATGCTGCGCAGGAACATGAGGCAGCTGGGCACACTGTGCCCACAGCTAGGAGCTAATCTGCCTTCTCCTACTAAGTACAAGACTCCGGCCAGTGTCCCCACTTCCTAATCTTCCAGCCTCAAATAATCCAATCTAGAAATCCCTCAGAGACAAGCCCAGACATTTGTTTCCTGGTGATTCTAGACACGAGATTCAAGTCAGCCATATTGACCATCGCAGTCTGTTGTGGACTATTGGCCTACAGGACGCCGAGATCGTTGATTCCAGCACCACCCTTTCTCCCATCACAGGTTCTGAGTGACAGCACATCGTTTGGGGGTGGCACAGTCAGCACCCCGCAGAAGGACAGAAGTGTTTGTGGTGTGGAAGAAGCAGAAGGCTCAGCCCACCTGAATGGGATTGGTGTTTGTAAAAGAGGCCTTCTGCAGCTGCAAGATGACTCAGCAATTAAGAGTGCATCTCCCAGAGGGCCCGAGTCTGGTTCTCTGCACCAGTGTCAGGTGGCTCACAATCACTTGTAAACCACTCCTGGTGATCTGCTGCCCTCTTCTGGCCTTAGAAGGTACTGCATGCAAATATGCATGTGCGCGGCACACACACAAATACACATAAATAAAAATAAACATTGCTGGTGGGAGTTCAAACTTGCACAACCACTTTAGAAATCAGTATGGTGCTTTCTCAGAAAATTAGGTAACAATCTACTTCAAGACCCAGCAATATCACTTTTGGGTATATACCCAAAGGTTGCTCAATCATACCACAAGGACATATACTCAACTATGTTCATAGCAGCATTATTTGTAATAGACAGAACCTGGAAACAACCTAGATGCCCCTCGACCAAAAAGTGGATTAAAAAAAAAGTGGCACATTTAAACAATGGAGTACTACTCAGTGGTATTAAAAAAATGGCATCTTGAAATTTGCAGACAAATGGATGGATCTAGAAAAAAACATATTGAGTGAGGTAACCCAGCCCCAGAAAGAAAAATATCCTATGTACTCACTCATAAGTGGCTTTTAGACATAAAGCAAAGAAAAACCAGCCTACAGGCCATTACCCCAGAGAACCTAGACAACAAAGAGGACTTTGAGAGAGACATACATGGAACTACATGGGAAGGAGAAAAAGGCAAGATGTCCTGAGTAAATTGGGAGTGTGGGGGTCACGGGAAAGAGTAGGAGAGAATAGGGGTGGGAGGGAGGGGAGAGGACAAAAAAATGTATGGCTCAATAGAAAATTGAGATTGAAAAAAATAAATTAAAAAAAACAGTACACATTCAAAAAAGTAAGCTTTAAGTCTATAAAAAGAACGCCTTGGTCTTCCGGCACTGTGAGACTGCACACAAATGGCCCTTGCCGGATGCAGACAGGCTGTGCTTGGTCTTGGAACCCGTCGGAACCCGAGTAGCACAGGGCTTCTGTTTGCAAAGATGCCAGCTATGTGATCCATCATCGCTACCAGGATGGACTCCAGGGATGTCCGGGGTGGCAAGCCCAGAGACAAGTCAGATGAGTGGACCCGGAGGCAGGGAACAAGCTGGGGAGCAATGGAGGGTGACTTCAAACGGGCTTGTTTCTCGGGTGGGTTGATGAGAATGTTCTAAAATGGATGGTGGTGGCAGTTACACAACTCTGTGAGTGTCCCACTAGCCAATGAAGTGTGCATTTTAAATGTGTGGATGGTACGAGAGGTGAATTATATCTCAATAAAGCTTCTATAACGTAGGAAGGGGACACACCGCTGCTATCCCCCATCTTCTCTGTCCCTGCAAGGTGGGAGGGGTTTTTCCCACCTTTCCTGTTTTCCCACAATACACTCGCCTGAGGCGGTGGTGGGTCCACCTGCACGACCCTTTCCCTCCTTTGTTCCCAGCCCCACACACCTCCAAACATTATCTCCCACAAACAGCACCCCAGAGGATTTTTTGGTGTCCGTGGACATGTGTCCTCACCTGGAGACTGGCTCTGTGGCTGTGGGTCTGGGAAAGGCTGAGGACCTGGACATCTCAGGCCCAAGTCACCCGCCAGTAGTGAAAGAGCAGTAACGGTCACAACTGCAATTTTAGGAAAGGTCAGGGGTCATTGTAACACAACTGCAGCATGCACCCAGAGGGATGGAGGCTCCTGAGCACCAGTTTCAGCATATACCCAGAGGGATGGCAGCTCCTGAGAACCCACAGGGCAGGCAAGGCATCTGCTCACTGGTCCCTGCCTGGCTCTGCCCTCCTAAGCTCTCTTTAAGATGGTCCAGTCTGGTGCTCTCCCTTGTCCCCATTCCCTTTAGATCCACTTAGTTCCCACTTCCTTTCTAAAGATGAGGAATGAAGAGAGCCATTGGATGGCTAGGATTCCTTACTGAAGGTACCAGTCACCTTTGGGCTGGGCATAAAGCCTCACAAGGCCATAGGGGCAGCAAATGGAAACGGGGGTCTTCGGGATTGCCCCATAGCAGGACAGAGGACAGGCAGCCTGAAATCTGGCAGGGACGACTTTTAAAGAACACATGGAATATTGATTGAAAGGTGCCTCTTGGGAAGAACATGGGTGGCTGGTGCCCTGGGGGAAGACCAGCAGGAAGGGAGAGCCATGGCCCCACCTCTCTGTATTTCTTCCTCCAGCCGCTATTCATTCCTTCATTCACTCACCAATTTGGCTCCTGACGAGGCTGCAGAAGGATGGTATAGTCAGCCCAGAGGTGGGTTTCAAAGTTCCACGGGACAGTTACAGGGTCCAGGGCATCTGGCAGCCAGCCCACAACACACACACACACACACACACACACACACACACACACACACACACCTGCGCCTTGGGTCTCCAAAAGCTTGACTCCACACCAGCCTCAAACCTGTTCTAACACAACACTGGGGAGATGGAGGTGGGCAGGGAGGGGAGGAAGCCAAGAGAACCATGAACAGAGATGCAGGGAGAGGGAGAGGAGAAGAGAATGACATCTGTGCCTGTGCACACAGATGCGCTGTCAGGATAGCATCTCCCTGTGACTTTGCCAGTGACAATGTATTTGCTTTGCTTACATTACATCCCAAACATATCCACCAAGGTCTATCAGCATTAAAACCCTACTATATATGGGGATCCTGGTCCACAGAGCTCCTGGAAAGAGCCTCTGGCTTCCCAGGGTCTGCACCTCATCTGGTCCTGAGGCTGGGGTATTGATAAAAGGGCACACCTCCCATTCTTACAGCACCTCAACATGAATCTGTGAACTCATGTGTGCAGGACCGAGAACCGTGCAGTGCACATGTGAACAACTATGTCTGAACTGTTATGCTGAGCCCCAGCTCTCAGCTACGAACTCGGGAGCTCAGGGGGAAAAGATGAGACCACACTGCAGCAGGTCCCTCTGTCCTCTCACTATATCAATGGGTAAACAGGAAACATGGGACTAGAGGACAATGGACAAAGTGAAACTTAACTCATCACCCATAGCAAGGAGCCCAGAAGGTCATACTGCATCCACAGTCATCAGCCCAGAGGACACACTATCCATGTCACCAACCCAGAGGACATGCTATCCACTGTCACTAACACAGAGGGCACGCTATCCACTGTCTCCAGGCTGTGAAGCAGCCTTCTTGCCAGTCAGACTCCTAGAAAGCCAGACTGTTATCTCCAGTAATAATCCCAGAAATCAGACAAGACATTCTGCAACAGCAGTCTACAGACATCTTGGCCTTGATTCATCACTGGCGGTTCCCTTTCTGTCAAGACCATCCTGGAAACTAAATACACGCCCAAACCAATAGCTGAGGGTGCCCTGCTTCCACTGAGCCATCATTCTGCAGCCCCATCTGACAGCCTCCCCATCCCTCTGCCAATCCAGAGACAGTGCAATGCCTGCAGCAGCCAACTTTAAACAGGAGGTCTCCTTGGTCCTCCCTGGGGGACCTCTTCTTTATCCACACAATAAATAATGTTACCAATTGGTACCGCAAAGCGGAACTGTCTGGCCTTTGATGCTCCATTCACTCACAAAGGGACGAGGAAGTACAGGGGGAAGGCCCTGAGTGGGTTCCTCTGGAGCAGTGGAAGCCCCAGCCTGATGTCCAGTTTCCCCCTCAAATCCTTGTGCCTCAGGCTCCTGGGAGCCATGTGAGCAGGTGATAGAGTAGAAAGTCAGAGAAAAGTGTCACCTTTTCCCAGGTTTCACCTAGGGCGGGAAGGGATGACTTCTCTCCCTGTGGTGGTTAGGGTTTTTCTTCCTTTGTTTTGTTTTGTCAACTTGTTACCAGCCAAGGTCATCTGGGAAGGAGGATCCTGAACTGAGAAAATCCCTCCATCAGCCTGGCAAAGACTTTCAGGCATTTTCTTGACTAGTGATTGATGAGTGGGGGTCCAGCTCATCCTGGGCAACGCCACCCTTGGGCAAGTGGTCCTGGGTGGTATAAAAATATAGGCTGAGAGAGGCAGAGCAACCCAGTAAGCACTTTTTTTTTTTATGACTTCTGCTTCAGTTCCTGCCTCCAGGCTCCAGTTGTGGATTCCTGCCCCAACTTCCCTCAAAGACGGATTGTGACTTAGAATTGTAAGTGAAATAAACCCTACCCCTCAAAGTTGTTTTTAATCATGGTATTCATCCCAGCCATAGAAACCCTGACTAAGACAGTCCCTCCGGCCCATGGTGTCTCCAGCAGAATGAAGAGGGCAGTGTGCTTATCCTGAAGCCTAGAGCACACAGTGTGATTGGCAGCTCTCACACTCAGCCACAGCAACCACCACCCCCATGCCTTGTCACCAAGACCACAGTTTGCTTCATTTCTCTGCCGTATCCCTCCTCTCCAAAGCTCCTGTCTCCACTCTCATCCCTCACCATGCCTCCCACCAACCCCACAGCCATTTCTAAGACCAGAAACTTCCGAGAACTCCATGCTCGGAGGGAAGGCTCAGAATAAACAACCAGTTCCTGGCGTCATTGCCTCTCTGTTCTCAGAGGAAAGGAAGGTTGAAGAGCAGCCGGGCTGTCGGAGAACCTCCAGGCATGCCAACTCTGTGACCATCTTTCAATACAAACACAGCCCCAGGTCCCTCATCACCCCGAAAGTGGCTGGTTCAGAGGAAAGTGGAGCTGGGGATCAGGCTCTAAGAAGTATGGCTGGAAAGAGGCCATAGGCCTGGTGGGCGGTACGGGATGCTGAGGGTAACATAAGGGCAGCTTGATTTGTCAGAGATGAGACTTGGCAAAAAAAAAAAAAATGGGTCTCTAGAGAAAGCAAGGAGAGATGGGGACGAGAAGAGACAGGAGGAAGGGAGGGGAAGAGGGGAGAGAGAAGAAAACAGGGCTGGAGACAGATGGCAGCAGGGAGGGAGGACAGTAGCCAGCTAAGATCTCAATGAGAAGAGGGAGGATAGTTTCAGAGCTGGAGAGCACCATGACCTTCAGACTCTGCCCTTAACCCTCCAGGGTCTCCACACCACCCTCAGGGACACCGTTTGTGTCAGGTTCCCTCTGACTCAAGGTCGCTGCCCTTTCTGTAGACTGCTTCTGAGAATAACAGAAGCAGAACCACCACCAGTCCCAGCGTTTGCTCCCAGAAACCCTGTCATAGTTCAGATACAACGTGTCCCCTCTCTACAAAACGCCTGAGTTGAAGGTTTGGGTGCCAGACGTGCAGTGGTGTCCAGATCTGGAGCTCTGGGGAGGAGTTTGGTTTAATCTCCACCTCACCCTCGGGGGTGACTTAATCTCCAGGTGGAGTCATAGTTTGGTGATGCCATAGAGAGGCTCTGATAAGACCTTGTCGGAAGACGTAAGTCACAGTGGACATGCCCTGGAAAGATGACTCTTGTCCCCTGCCTCTTTCTATGCTGTCTCTGTTACTGGCCACCCCGAGGTGAGCACCTCTGCCCCATTGTGTGTCCCCACCACGACACTCTGACTCCCCACAGCCTAGAGGTGTCAGAGCAGTGAGCCCATGGTTGCCAAAGGCTGGTAACAATTCCTTAAATTGGAAGTAATGATCTCCACCCGTGGTGGTGTTTGTGAAACCCCCAGGAGGTGGAGCCTATGGCATCTTTGTTTCTAGGCAGGAGGATAGGCACTCTTCACGCCAGCTCGCCCTTTCTGGGATGCATAGTCAAGGCTAAGCAAGCTTCTGCCAAAGCCCAGGTTGCCTTGCAGGCCTCCAACAACACTTCTCTGACCAGAGAAAGCCTCCAGCAACACTTCCCTGACCAAAACATGTGACCTCTTCTTGTCCTCAAGCCATTTCTGAATTCTGAAACGGAAGTCAGGGAGGAACTGCCTATCGGGAGTCAAACACCTTGACTACTGGCCTCGGGATCCATTCTTAGGAACAGCTCATACCCAAGATCCAAGGATGGCCCCTGCTTCATCCCGCCCCACAAATGAGAGCGGAAGCCAAAGCTACCATTGTTGGGCAGCTATCAGTAGCTGATCAGGTCCCACGGTGAATGCAGCCACAGTGCTCAGATCTTCCAAATCAGGTCTCAATCACCCATTATTTATTCATTTTTAAACATTTATTGGCATAAATTCATTATACATAATGATAGCCCAACTATAACACATCCACACACATGCATATAATATATTTGACATCCCCCAGTCCCTTTATCTTCCGCCTACTCTCTCCGGCCCTCCTCTTCCTCATCCCTTTGAATCACCCTTCCACTTTCAAGACTTTGTCTTTTATCTTTTTTTCTGTGGCCCAGAGAGCTTCATCAGAGTTACAGGAGCATGGGTGAGGGCTGATGTGTGGGATTATGAGTATCTTACCAGTGGCTACACCATGGAAGAAAATGTCTATGCACCTACCCACAGCAGCCTTTAACTGTCTGTAGATCCTCACTGATAGGAGCAGTCTCATTGGCCCCTTCCCATCCCATGAGGGAATGCCAGTGGGCCCTACCCTGTGTGGAAATAAGTCATTGATTCTGAAATTCTTGAGTTAAATTCATGTGTATGAATAAATGCCATCTCAGAGAGTGCCACCTCAACATCTGGGTTCCAAAGGGTGCTCTTGCATCCCTTTCTCAAGGAGGACACTGGTAACACTAATGGACAGGAGAGTGTGCTACCACCAGACCCGTGCTCAGGGGGCCAGCCAGCAGCCAACTTCTGGGTGACTGTGAGCAGGTCCTTGGCAGGAGTGTGTGAGCATCTGATGGGAGTGCTCCATCTTCAGGGCCGCAAATGAAGAGTAAATGTTCCGAAAAGAGGAATGAAATGGGCTCCTCCATCGTGCTCCCGGCGAAGGCTGATGGATACCGCCCTTCAGAATCAACAGAGAGTTTATTTAGAGACTTGTGGGAGGGGAGGGGCCGGGGGAGCAGGGCGAACAAATATTCCCCCAGCTGGTTTCCCTTACACTGAGATCTGTAAATAATATTCTGCAATAATGAAAGTTATGAACCTACAGTTCTTATGGAGAGGAGGAAATATTGGCAAATAAAACTGCTTGGTGCCCAGACTATAAACTACCATTTCCTCCTGAGACTGAGGAATGGAAATACTCACCTCATCCGCCAAGGGGAGCAGGGGCAGAGGCCACACTGGATGGGAGCAGGGAGGAGGCAGGGAACCCACTCACTAGGCCCCCAACCTCGGCGCCCATCTTCTTGTCAGCTGAGCCCCGTCATGAGCCCCCCACGTGCACACTGGTGCTTAATCGCTCATAAAAGTGATTTGCTGAGCATTTCCTGTTTTTAATAAACCGGGGGTGGGGGTGCAGAGAAAGATGACATCTGGGAGAAGGTTGGCTTTTATCTTTTGAGTTATTAAAAAGAAACCATGGAAAAGAAGGAAAAGTCAGATGTGGAGCAAGGAGAGAGTTGGCTTGGAGAAAGGGGACACAATGCACACATGTGACCAGAAGACAGCCCCGCCACTGGGTGAACGAGCTCTTCTTTTTCTTTGTGTTTGAAACACACACACTTCCATATGCCTCTGTCCATGAATGAGCGGCTGTGTGTGTGTGGGAGGGGGGAGATCTGAATCTGTCCTCTTCATTTAGGGACAAAGAGGCTGATCTACCAAGAGTACTGCCTCTCAGTCGGCCTTTTTTTTTTCTTCTTCTTCTTCTTTTTTTAATTTATTTATTTATTAAAGATTTCTGTCTCTTCCCCACCGCCGCCTCCCCTTTCCCTCCCCCTCTCCCAATCAAGTCCCCCTCCCTCGTCGGCCCAAAGAGCAATCAGGGTTCCCTGCCCTGTGGGAAGTCCAAGGACCACCCACCTCCATCCAGGTCTAGTAAGGTGAGCATCCACGAAACTGCCTAGGCTCCCACGAAACCAATAGGTACAGTAGGATCAAAAACCCATTGCCATTGTTCTTGAGGTCTCAGTAGTCCTCATTGTCCACTATGTTCAGCGAGACCGGTTTTAACCCAGGCTTTTTCAGACCCAGGCCAGCTGGCCTTGGTGAGTTCCTGATAGAACATCCCCATTGTCTCAGTGTATGGGTGCACCCCTCGCGGTCCTGAGTTCCTTGCTTGTGCTCTCTCTCCTTCTGCTCCTGATTTGGACCTTGAGATTTCAGTCCGGTGCTCCAATGTGGGTCTCTGTCTCTGTCTCCTTTCATCACCTGATGAAGGTTAATATTCAGGAGGATGCCTATATGATTTTCTTTGGATTCTCCTTCTTATTTAGCTTCTCTAAGAACCCAAATTATGAAACACAGGGAAAAGGACTAAGCCAGAGGTAGGGAGGTCCCATAGGCAGAAGCCCACCTTTCCTGCATACTATTCTCTTGCTGGATTGAACAGCCCTGGCCCATAGGAGATGCCCCATAAGTTCAGGTGCATAGACCCTCATCAGGCAGTCAGTGCCCTCTGAGAGAGTCCTGTTTGTAATTTCTAACATACAACAGCAATTTAAAGACATAAAGGGCCATGGAACTGAGAGAGAGTGGGCGGGAATATGGAAAGTGTTGGAAGAGAAAATGGAAGGGGAAATTGCTATATTTTAATTTCAAAAAGTAAAAAAAATATTTTTAAATTTTCCAATATGCTGTGGCTTAGAAGTAGAATGTGCTCATGTACAGGGCCCTGGCTTCTGTCTCCCAATATTTCCCAGGAGAATTCCGATGAATTGCAGAATTCCGGGTCTGGAATGGACAGTCAGCCAGCACTTTGCCTAATCCTCAGCCTTGGGATAAAATTGTACCTAATCTGCTCCACTACTGTGTATCAAATGCCCCAGACCTCCTGTGCCTCTCCCTGTGTATAGGTTCCCCAGAGGGGGGCAAAGACAGCCCAAACATGTCACTGAAAACAAGCCCACTGCACAGCCCCTGAACGTGATTGCTTCTCTATCCTCGTAGAGGGCTGTGGAGCCCACGCTGAGCAGCCACTGGGCACAAGTGTCAGCTCCTAAATCAAAGACATACATCACCAGCCGCCAAATTAACACATTTTATGGAGCTGTAAATGATTTTATGATAAATAGGAACTCGGGGTTATGAATCAGGTTATGCAATTCCTTTCGTCCCCCTCTGCCCCGATCCCCGTTGCTTTCAATTGAGCCGCAATACAGGGGGCGTGGAGTGACATTTAGTTACATTAAATTGCAAGCAGGCCTTTCCTCCTCTCTGTGTCCCCCACATAAAATGAGGATTAATGCCCCTTCGGCAGCTCCAAGGCCTTGCTCAGCCATGGTAAAGGACTTGGCGCCCTGGGTCTCTGTTGGTTAATTCAGGAGGCTCTGGTCCATCCTGGAGAGCCCCGAAGGCCATGACTGGGCAGCAGTGTGTTCCACGGGAGGCTCATTAGCAGACTGGCAGACAAAGGGGAGGAAAGCTAGTCACCGAAAGTGCAGAATCCATCCAGAGTGACTGCCCCTCAAGGTCTACGGCAGAACACCTCAGACAGCCTCAGTAACGGACGTCACCTCCTCAGATCCCCTTAGGCTGACCCTCGGGGATGGCTCAGGGCCAGGTGGGGCTGCTAACTTCTGGGACCATGTTTTACCTAGGAGAGAAGGGGATTAAGAGCTAAGTTGTCAGGAGATGGATAGGGAGACAATGGAGGTGGAGGAGACATGTGGTCCTGTGCATTCCCAGGAAGCCTTGATTCTACCAGTCTCCTGGTCTCTCTGCAGTATCCATGTTTAGCTCCTGGAGTGAGGAAGAGAGATGCCTTTCAAAGAGTTGTCAGTATTAAGAACAAGCCCCTGAAGAAACAAGTGGGTGTTGAGGGTGGAGGGAATGGGGAAGAGGCACGCCATGAGAGGAAAGGAGAAAGGGTAAAGGTGCCCTTGGTCCCTGAGACTGGGCTCAGGACCCATCTCTTTTGCAGGTAGACTCTGGAACGGCAAAACCTCCTATATATTTTCTTCGTCTGTCACCTTCTCAGCTACTTTTCAGGCTGAGCCATCCTGAAGAACAATCAGTTCGCTCCTCAGGTGAAGCTTCTGTCTTTGTTGAAAGCAGATTCGCATCATGAGCCTGACAAGGGCATGCAGGGAGGGAGCTCTCATCCAGGGGCCAAGCTGGTGGGAAGGGGAGGTAGACCATATGTGTTTGTCTCCCAGGCTGGGTGAGCCACGCACTGCTACTTACAGGTTCCCCTGCGCATGAGTTCCCAAGAACCTGGCCGAGTCTCTGCTGGTCCATGATGTATTTCATAAAGAGACACAATTCACGGAGATCCCAAAAGTCATAGGATATCGTCTGGGCTCAGAAACTAGAACAGAACTCCCCTGCACTGGTTAACTTGTCCACACCACACAAGTTAGGATCATCTGGGAAGAGGAAACCTCAACAGAGAAAATGCCTCCATCAGAATGACCCTTAGGCAAGTCTGCGGGGCATTTTCTTAAATAATAATTAATGCAGGAGGACACTGTGGGCAGCGCTACCCTGCTGGTGTGGGTGGTGAAGGTGGTGTCGGGTGCTATAAGAAAACAGGCCTAGCAGGGGCAGCAAGCCAGTGCTCCTCCATGGCTTCGGCTTCAGCGTGAGCTCCTGCCCTGACTTCCCTTCATGACTGTCTGTAAACTGCAAACTGAAATAAATCCTTCCCTCCCCGAGCTGGTGTCAGTCATGATTTTAGTTCACCCATGGAAAGCCATATATGGAGTCTGGAGAAGGGCAGGAGAGGCCTCCGAAGGAGCCCAGAGCACACCCGGTCCTGGGGATCTGGTTCTGAGGTGGAGCCGCGATGGCCTCTGACCTAGGTGCTGAACTGGCGGCTATGGTCTGCCAGAGAAAACACTAGGCTGGAGAAGCACCTGGGTCCGAGCTCAGGAAACAGAGGTATACCACAGCCCTGGATATACTACAGAGGCCTCCCCTGCATCAGCATGGCGACCACAGAGACAACACATACCTCTGCTTCTCCCAGATACGTTTTCTCTGGAAGGGTTTTCACTTCAGCACTTCCTGGGCCTGTACTAATTATAGACCTGGCCGTACAGGCGCCTGGGCCTGTGCCCACCCTGGGAAGGAGCCTTCGTCTAAGATAATTATAAATATACATGTGTATACAGATACAGGAGGTGAGGGGGAGAGGAGAGAGAGAGAGAGAGAGAGAGAGAGAGAGAGAGAGAGAGAGAGAGAATGGGCACTCAGTTGGTACGTGTACACAGTGGTAGCTATTTAGAAGGAAACTCGCAGGCCACTCTGGAAAACAAGGATCTCAGAAGATAGTGGAGATATGGAAGACAGAGCCCAGTATGGGGAAGGGAGTGGCTGGTGTCGGCCAGGAGACTTACAGCCAACTCCACGTCCAGCCTGAGCTCTCTGCTTCCCAGGCAGCTGCAGGAAATGGCTCTGCAAACTCCCCCCAGCACAGGCTGAGCTCCGACAACCATGCCTCCTGCTCTGTGATGATCTAAAACCCTTTTCTCCTGAGCCACTTCTCTCATGTATTTTCATAGTACGAGAAGTGTCGTGAATATACCTGAAACTCCCTTGAAGGACGCGGGAGACCATCCAGCTGACCCCTCCTTTACAAGGAAGGGTAAACCGATCCCTGTCTGAGTCTACATGTGTCTGTTCCCACAGATCTGTCCTGTCCCTGCAATAAGCCCTCCAGCGCTCCACCCCCAGGAGAACCAGCCTTGGAGGCCGTTGTTCCAGACACTGGTGCCACAGGGCTGGCAGAGCTGTTCCCAGCCAGATCCCTGTGTCTGGTGAGCAGAGTGTGCCAATCACTGACACACATCCTATAAGCGAGCAGTAAAGTCACGGAGCCTCGATGATGGAGGAGTTATGGGCGCACAGCATGGCCTAGGCTTGACAGCCAGCAAAAGGCGTTCATTTCCAAAGCATCTACCCTGGATTCGCATCATTTTAACACTCCATAGTCTAAACAGAAGCTATGCATAAAACACCATGGGCTCAAGGCAGAGGAGAACATTTGTCTGGGGAAAGCCTGGAGCCATGAGCTCAGCAAGGTCCTTCTGGGAGCTCCATTTTTAATTTATACTTGAAAGAGCTGCCAGGAGCCATGCTGTGGCTACTCAGACCTGGGCCACACTTCCCCAAAGTGTATGAAATGAGGTTGTCATTTGAATAAAAGAGACGCACAGTGTTTCTTTCATTCCTAGAGTTCTGTTTCCCAAGCAAAGCAAGGGTGCGGGAGGACTGTGTCTACCCCTGAGCCCGATGGCTGCCCGATACCCAAAGGGGTCCTGACATAGAAGATGGTGATGCTAATGGGTGCGGTGGCCTGATATTGAGTTAGGAAACGAGCTGGTGTTGGAAGAGGCTCCAAAGCACAGAGAAACGTTATCTCCACATTGCCCAAGTACGTTCTTTAAAAATCACACACAGGTTAAAAAAATAATCCATTCAAAGAACGAGATTTTATGGGGCAGAGGAGGAAAAGAATTATCTATATGGCTCCCACACAGCAACCAACCTTTAGAATTGGCCACTTGTTGATGTTCATTTTAGCATGGAGGCAGAAAAAAAATCTACAATCATCCAAAACAGCTTTCACAGCCCCCTGTTCCTCAGGTCTACGTGAAACCATATTGTCTTCATATATTTCAAACAAAACAACATTTGTGACAGATTGACTATCAAAGCTGTTCTGAAATGCAGCCATCCTCTCACAGGCGGAGCAGCGAGGGGGGCTGCTAGGAAGTAAGGCTGTATCAGGCTCTCGCTGTGCGGGGAGACGTGGAAAGCGACTCCCCACAATACTGTATCGCTCCTCCCCTATCAGGAATGTGGATAGGAGAAGACTGGGGGTTGGGGTTTGAGCAGAGGGAGGATAAGAGGATAAAGGAGGCAAGAGAGTGGGGGAGTGAAACAAAGAGGGTACGGGAAAACTATATGGAGGCCCATCGCCTTGTAACCAGACGTCAGGCTCTCGTTCTTGTCCTGCACTGAGCAGGGGACAATGTATCCATACGGAGAATATGGACCTCTCTGTCCTTACTCCCTGAGTTGCAGCTGGTCACACAGTCTGTGTGTGGTGTCAGGCAATGAGGTCATCAAGGGTCATGGAACATGCTAATAGGGATATGTGGGCTACAGAAACACAGTGCCCTTACAAGGGAAGACTCTGCCAGCCACACTGGTCTAGAATAATCCCCTGATGACACCTGAGGACTGGTTGTCAGTCCCAGAGATGTGGGGGGAAAGACCACCGACCCAGATCAACACGGCCGAGTTGATGAAAGTAAGCAATGAATTAACCAAGTTTTTTTTTTTTATTTGTGTATACAAACTGCCTCTCCCTAACTCAAGGTTCAAAAGGTCAGCATTGGACATGGAGAAGGCAAGGCTTTCATTGCTCAAGGGTAGGGGGTTTCCAGATGGGGGGTTTGGCAGGCAAATGGGTGGGGTTACAGAAACAGAACATAGCAAGGTGGCCATAGCAGCAGGTAGTCATAATAACCCTTTGAAACAAGGTACAGTTGCAAGGTGGTCACAACTTTTTAAAACAAAGACATGGTTGCCGTTTCCTGGAACAGGCAGTGCAGAACCATTTGTAGCTAAGGTTACAGGTGGGGCACAGCTCAACCCTTGAGAAACAGGTTTAATCATAACCAGGAATGAACCTACTTTGTCTTTACTATAAGATGGCTTTCAAGCCCAAAATGGAGGCAGGCTAGTTCATCACGCTGTGTCCTCTTTGACTGTTAGAAGGACAGACAGAAGAACCAAAGCCGATCCAGGGCCTTTTCCTGATGTGAGACCATGAGATAATCTCTCTCCTTTAACCTTTTAAGTGCTGACACTGGTCACACTGTCCTCTGTCACCCCTGGAAGGACAGGACCTAGGGAAAAAGCCAATAAGGGGAGTCTGGCTAATTGTTCTCAGAGGAGTACCAAACCATGTACAGTTTCACACGATTGAAGAGCCCTGTTCCCTTTTGATACATGCATGTCCTGGTTAGCTTTAACTGCTAACACAGAGGAAGAGCTCTCAGATTGGGCTGAGGCAGGTCAGTGATTGCCTTGTTAATTGATGTGGGAAAGCCCAGCCCACTGGGAGTGGTAGGTCCTAGGCCTGAACTGTAGAAGGTACTAGCTCCAAGTCCACCTGTGAAACAGCAGGGAGCTGAGTCCTCTGTGGTTTAAGCTTCTTCAGGTGAAGTGAGTTCCTTAGTTAGCAGTAAGTGGGTTCTCCTCAACTTCCGCCATGGTGGAATGTGACCTGAAGCTGTAAACAGAAGTAAACCCTCCCTTCCCTGAAGCCGCTTTTAGCCAGTGTTTTAGTTGCAGCAATAGAGTTGAAACTGGAAAACACAGTTTCTCTGTGTAGCCCAGGATAGCCTCAAATTTGCAGCTGTCAAGCTGGGGCTAAAGGCAGAAGCCACACGACCTGCTCCCAAAGGTATATTTAAAAAAGTTTCCACAGCTTGGGCAGACTCTCTGTTAGGGCACCTCCCGCAGCCTGGGACTGTCTGTTTTAAATAAATTATTGTTTGTTTGTTTGTTTGTTTTACATCCCAGCCACAGTTTCCCCTCTCTCCTCCCAGTCTCTCCCTCCACCTCGCCTCTTATTTCCAACCCTCCCCCACCCCCACATCCACTCTTCCATTTCTGCTTAGGAAAGGGCAGGTCTCCAGTGAGCATCAGCAGAACGTGGCAGACTCAAGCTGCAGAAAGACTGAGCACCTCCCCATGTATTAAACCTGGGCCAGGCATTCCAGGATGGGAATAGAGTACCAAAAGCCAGTAAGAGTTGGAGACAGCCCCTGTCCCCATTGTTATGAGTCCCACAAGAGGACCAAGCTACACAACTGTAACACATATGCAGAGTGCCTATGTCAGTCCTCCTTCATCTACTCCCAGACAAAGCCAACAAGTCCTGAGAAATCTTTGTTGCAAGGCAGGCTGGGAATTGTAGTCTTCTTGTGCATGTAGTTACAGTGTGCCTAGAGGTAAGAGAAATAAAATGGGCCCCGTCTGACCTGATCACCTGCAACACAAAGCCTGGGGCTTTCACCAGGCTCAGAGTCTACCTGGTATGTCTGTATAGTGACCTGTGAATGAGTACAAGTTATCTAACCCGTGCACAGGGGTCATGGGGTCAAGGTTAAATCCCCTTTGAAAAGCAGAAATCCCGAGATGAGCAGCGCCATCCAGTGGCCAAGAGATGAAGCCCTAAGCAGATGACATCCCACCAGGCTCAAGTTCCTGTCTGTTTCCCCCTCCACCACACACACACACACACACACACACACACACACACACACACACACATTTCCAAAGGTTCCCAGCACCCGTCCAGGGACACCCCACTCCCCAAAAGACAGGACACACACAGAACACGTCTCTGTCTACAGTACCTCCACCTCAAATTCCTTCACCAGCCTTCCTACTTCAGTGTTCTTATCCGCGATCTCCTGAAGGAACACTGTGCTCAGATCCCCTGGCTCCTCCCCGTGCAGACACAGACCACAGGTCTAATCCCCAGGGAGGCAGCCTCTACCCCACATCTCTTACAACCTCCTGCTGCCCCAGGATTCCACCCAAGTTCACAGCCTGACTTGTTATCACAGCCTGAGACAGCACTGTCCTGTACAGCTTGCCTTCTGCTCCTCCAGGGGCAGAGGGTGGAGCACGGACAGCAACCATTCCTAGAACTCACCCATCCCCAGGCTTCCTGGAGTCCTCAGAGACTACTGAATGGGTAAATAAGTAACGGGAACTTGGCCAGATCAGTATTTCAAATCTGCTGACTGTCTTCACCCTTCACCAAGAATGTTCTGAAGTCGGGGGCTAGGGGGGTAGGCTACCTGCTCTCCCCAGAGAACCCAGAGGTCTTCAGGAAGAGACGGTAGAGCTCGGTCACATTTCTGTGACCTGGGCTTCTCAGGCTTGGTGAAGCGTGAAGTACCTCACAGTTCTTTTTTTTTTTTTTTTAAACGCAGTTCATTTTTGGGGACTGTGGGTGTATCTTTCAGCCTTCGTACTAAGGCACCAGTATAAACTGTCTGAGCAGAGAGACCTAGACCAACCGCCTTGAGTCCACAGTCTGGGGCATGGCTGAGCCTGCAGGCCTGTGACTTCATGGCTAAAATGGAAGTCCTTTCTGCTGTGGGGAGGGCTCCAAGACACTACATACATTTTTCTGCCTTCCCATTCTCCATGCCAGAGAAGCGCACCCAGCCTCACAGCTACAGCTTGTCCCTCTGTCAGTCACCACACAGACACACGGTACATCAAGGGTCTCCTCTCCACTCCCATCAGCAGCTACCCAGCAAGTGGAAGTGTCTGCCCTTTTAGAACCAGCCACGTTCGCAGTAAGCATATGCCTAAGGATGACCAGGCAGCAATATGTCACCTCTTAAAGAAAGAACAGAGGGGTCTGGATCCAGGCTGCTCTGCCTCCAGCTTCATTGAACTCAAGAGACCATAGCAATCACTCAGGATTCCCACAGAGAAGAGGTGGTCAAGTGGCCTCTGGCTTCCTCTTCCCAAATATTCCCACTCTACCCCAACCCAGAAACTTTCCAGCCTAGAGGAACCGGCAGGCATCCTGACGGAGCTGACTTGGACCCAGCCCAGACCCCTTCTCCCTCATGGCAAGAGGACCCCACTAAAGGGCAAGGAAGTTGTTCAGCACCTCTATTTTAACCAGGGATAGCTGACATTTCCCTGGTGCTGAAAAGCAGACAATCCCAGCAATAACAGACCACCAGAGGCAGGATGAAGTAGGGATGCTCAGCCGTCAGTAGGCATTTTGTTCATGTGTACCATAGAACCCCATGAGGTCCGGCTGTGGGTCTGTCCTGGAGATGGCTGGAGACTTGGGAGTGGCCCAGTGTCGACTTGTGTGACAGTCCATGCCAGCCTTTCCTGGTAGCATGCTCACAGGAGCCCTGAGTGTAGCCTTCGCCTTCTCTGGTCTGGATTCTGCTCCACCCTGGCCTCCGGGGATAACTCTCTGCCAAGGTGTGATGCCTCTGACACCATCACAGGCCAGTCAATATTTCCAGCAACACACAGGCCACTGGTCACAAAAACCGCAGGACACGCTCCAGTGGATCTTACAACTCGCCAGCTGCGGGAGCCCTGCCACCCTGACCCTCCGGCCATGGGGAGGGGGAGCAACTGTGCCACCCACCACGTGCGTCTTGCAGATGGTGAAGCTGGGTGCTGGAGAGGAGGGGCAGTTTGCCGTGGTCACCAGCTAAGGAAGGCAAGCAGAGTGAACTCACTCGGGAGCCCTGCTTCCCACTGATTCTCTTCCATTTGTTCAGGACTCTAGGGAGCCGTTTCTACCCTCAGGGTTGACTTGATATTCTCCAAGTCATTCTCCATGTGAGAACCCAAAGCTGTCTTCCAGAACTTCCCAGGGAAGTTCCCTGCTTTGGGAAAAATAATCGTGTATAGCTTCAGAATGGCAATGGCATGTGATGGCTGGATGTATACCTCTCTAGGGGCACTGAGGATACGGAACACTCTGACATGCTACCAAATTGGGACCTGAGGACAGCTGCTTGGCCCCAGAACCCCAACTGCTCATTTCCTCCTCTCCAGCTCCTCCACATTCCCAAGACACTAGGAGATGCTGAGTAGCTCTGAGGTTCAGCTCCCCTGTGTCAGGGGCCTGGGAGTTTTCTTTTCTCTGTTCCCAAGTCTTGGGGCTGGGGAACAAACACCAGCGGAACCTTGTATGTATTAGGCAAGTCCTCCACTGCTGGGCCACACCTGAGACTCTGTTCTTTTGAGAGAGGGTCTCACTAAATGGCCCAGGCTAGCCTTGAACTTACGATAGCCCATGTAAGCCTCTCCCAGATGCTCATAGTATACGCAGACGACAGCATCAGGATGCCCTAATCTCTAAGATGTGACCTTTGGTCTGAGATCCCCTTTGTGTCTTTCCTAAGAGGTTTGCAGCCTGGGATGACCAGCAGTGCCTCTGAGAGACTCGTGCACCTCTATCTCAGGTTAAATGGAAGGACAGACAGCTGCAGACCCGCTGGGCCTGGATAGTTTCTCAATTAAAGCCTGAAGACTTTTCTCCCTCTGTTGGCTCTGTAGCCATCGGGCTCTATGTGTCTGGCACCCACCTTGCCAAGGGCCCTCCAGCTTCCAATAACAGGTTGAGTGGGCTGAAGTAGTGAGCCTCACTTGATAGGCCATGTCGTCAAAGGGCTCTCCCAGGACCGTACACCTCGGAAACATATTGATCTGCGTTCCACAGTTCAGAAAACCAATCTGGGTTCTGAGAGCCAGAGTGGAGAGCTGCAGAGCCTGGAGGAGGCTTTGAGCAAAGGTCATTGATCTCTTGAGATCGGTTCCGGAGAAGAGCCTTCGAGATGTGCTAAATACATAGGGACAGGATCGGGACTGGTCCGGGGCACGGCCATTGGATGAATAGAGAGGATCTGTTGTTTCTGTCCACCTGAACCAGGTGAGGTCTGAGCCACCTGACCTTACCCTTAGCTGAGGTTTCAAGGTGGATCTAATCAGAGAAGCAAGGTTCTGACTCAGTGCCCAAGCCTGCAAAGCAGACTGCATTCATAGCCGGTCCTTATGCCGTGCCTCACTCCCTGCACTGAGTTGAACCGTGTGCTTGCTTGAGCCCCTCTGACCACAGCCTTGCTTGTGCACAGGATCCTTGGAAGGGAATCAATGAAGCAGGGTGGGGTTGCACAGACGAGGGACCCTGATGACAGTGTCTTTGTAGAACAGACCAGAGACTTGGAGGAGTATCCACAAGGCCAAGGTCACATGATGAAAGAGCCAAAACCAGACTGACTTTGTAATCCAATAAGCTACAAAGACCACATCTACTGTGAACCAAAGTGTAGCAGGGACAGATTACCCCAAAATTCCCAGAAAGACTCAGTGTCTGTGATCCCCAGGTCCCCAGGTGTGAGTCTTCATCACAGCACTGCAGGAATGAAATCCATCCCCAAACTGCCAGGCTAGCTGAACACAGAAGATCCAGTGCAAAGGACCCTGCTTCAAAAAAAGTACGGTGGAGGATGACTGAGGGAGATGCCTGACAGCCACCTCTGGATCCCGTGTCTGAGGGAGATGCCCGACAGCCACCTCTGGATCCCGTGCATGTGTGTATATGTGCAGGCACAGCTGCACACACACAAACACAAACACACAACTATGACAAGTCAACATGAAGAAAGTTCATTCCCTGTTCATCCTCTGAGCTGCAAAGAGCCAGGCAGACAGAGATGCCTCCTTCACAAGGCTGACATCACTCATGTCTTCACAGCGGGAGGTATTTCTCCTCACCCTCCTTCCTGGTCCCCAGACACCACAGGCCTCTCCTTCCACCTGTTCAGCTCTGTGGCATTGCCTGATGTGCTGATTCTGGTTGGCAGCCTTAACACCGAGAGGCAGTACGCACTCCCACTGGCTCTTGACAAAAGTCAGCTTGCCCTGCCCATGAGCACCTGGGGCCAAATGTATCTCGAGGAAGGAGGTGGCAGTCACTTCTCCCAGGCACTCAGTGACCATCGGTTTCCCTGGTCACCTCTCTATCTCCATTGTGTCTTCTGGCACTGAGGTTTCACCTTCCGAGCCTAAAGGCTCCCCATCCCTTCAGACCTTCCACCCTCTAACACCCCTCGAGTCAGAGGCAGATAGCCTCTTCTTTTCCTAACCCAAGAAGCATCATGTTCCTCTCTGCAATCTGTTTGCCAAACATCCCAGAACGGAGACAGCAGGGTGGGGTACAGTTATGGACCCAGCTTATTCCAAGATCTGATCTCTGCATAAATTTCAGGCAGAATTCACAGAGGAGAGACACTTGGGTCCCTCAAAGTCTCACCACCCACTCAACTCATAACCCATGGCATGAGGGCTTGGAGCCAGAGAAACCCAAGATCAAGTCCTGGTCTCTCCATAGACCTAGTGTGGTCTCTTGGTTGCCCTGTTATGAAGTGGGTGCCATAGTCTCTTGCTAACAATGCCAAGCCCAAGCCTCCCTGCTGGCTTTGCAAATGGAATCACAGTTTGGAGTAAAAAGTGAGAGATATTCCTCTCTGAGTCCTTCTTAGGAGCTCAGGAATAACATTTAGCCCCAGAGGTGACAGTATCTTCCTGTCTCTCCACACCATCCACACGATCTATTCTGAATAGCTCTCTACACTAGAGACAAAGACCTGGCTTTTACTGCAAGCCTGGGACAAGGAGACAGGAGCAAGAGGATGAGTCCTGTGCCGACTCAAACCCCCCAGAGCTGAACGCCCCCTGGGAACTAGAAGAACTGACCCACACTGTGGGGAGACAGCAGAGCAAGAGGCCCTGCTGGGGCCTGGGGTCTGTCCAGGGCTCCCAGTACCTACCCAGATCCAAGCTGGCATCTATCTGGCATCTCGTTTATTTCTTTAGAAGTCGGGCTCGGCTCCAGCTTTATTGGGGTGCCCTGCTGAACCCACAGTCCACGCCTCTTTGCTCCCTACAGTAGAAAGCGCTGTGCCTGATCCCCAGGCGTCAGTAAGTTGAGAATCACCCGCCTAACTCTACGCGGATCACTAATCAAATCACAGTGAAGCTGATGCCGCGTGGCTCTTATTAGCAGTAATGGTATTTAAAATAATGGAATATGTTCATAGTGTGTGATGGAGTTTATAAGTACTTCTGTCATGTCGGCTTCCGGGAGCATCTGTCGTTCCCCGCGGCCATTACTTATGCTGACAATTAATGTAACAGTCAGCTGGAATCGCAGGGACAAACAGCCCAGATACCTCGGGAGCTTGTACCAAAAGGAAGCTTCCTCTTTGAAAGCAGCAGAGCTGCTGACGGGCTGGCGCTCTGAAGGTCCCTATGAGCGCTGTTTGGTTTTGTTTTCCTAGAACACTCGCTGGAGGTGCCTGTTCCTCTCCTGGTGGAGAATGGGAGCAGAAGGGGCAGGGCTAGACTACAGACACACATTTAAGAAGTCTTCTGGTGGGAGACAGTCACGGCTGTTCACATTTCCTGGGCAAAGGAAGCCCCTGGCCAAGACTGGAGTCAAACGCAGTAAGGAAGGCCACTCTGTAGGAAAATATCAGGGCTATAGGGTGAAGAATAAGAAACATGTACTGGGGCCCGAGCTCCCACCACCTAGGAGTGTGCGCTTACTTTAAGAAGGGTCTGGCAGAGGTGACTGGGGAGGCTCAGGAGAGCAGAGTGACTGAGTCCTTGTGAGAAGGGCAGAGAGACAGCCAGGTACACACAGAGAGACACCAGATGGAGACGAAGGCAGAAGTCAGGGCGATGCTTCTAGAAGAAATGTTTGTAGCCTACAGGAGACAAGCTAGAATTGGAAGGGTCATCCTCACAGCCTCAGAAAGAAACCACAGCCCCCTCTCCTTGGCCTTGGGCTTCTTCAGACTGAACTGCGAGAGAATGAACTTCTCTTGTTCCAAACTGTCCAGGCTGAGGGCCTTTTGCCAAGGAGTTTGAGAAGACGAGGCTATCGGGGGAACTGTAAGTGGGAGAGAGGAATGGGCCTCTGTGGGCTGGCCAAAGTCTAAGACAAACAAGCTTGGCCAGCTGTTGGAGGGAGGCCCCTTGTTTGTTTCCCAGCTGCCCAGACTCCTGAAATAATCACACAGAAATTGTATTAATTAAATAACTGCTTGACCTATTAGCTCTAGCTTCTTATTGGCTAATTTTTACATATTAATTTTACCCATTTCTCTTAATCTGTGTATCGCCACATGGCTGTGACTTACCGGCTAAAGTTCCGGCATCTGTCTCTGGCAGGGCTACATGGCTTCTCTCTGACTCCACCCTTCTTTCTCCCAGCATTCAGTTTTGATTTCCCCACCTAGCTCGGTTCCCTTATAGCTCTGCTACAGGCCCAAAGCAGGTCCTTTATTAACCAATGATATTTACAGCATACAGAGGGGAATCCCACATCAGCCAGCTGCTGGGGCCAGATGTGGATCACTCTCAATTTTGCACCCGTGGAGTTGGAGTTGTCTGTGCGGCTTCAAACCCTGGGAATTGGAGTTTACGTGGCTTGGTGTCCTGGCTGCTGACGTCACAGCTCTGAGCTCTGCAGCAGGACACATCGCTTCGTTCATTTAGCCCCTGATAGAATAGTGGAGAGCGACAGCCCACTGCCATCTCCTCGCCACCCAGAGCTTTCCTCTGTCTTCAGCCGCACCCTTGCTCTTTCACACCCACAACGGCGCCCACTGCACAGGTAGCTTCAGCCCACACAGAGGAAGCCCTGTTGGCTCCCCCTGGTCCAGCTCTGCAGGGAGACTTGCTCCTACTGCTTCCCAGCCAGGCAGAGCCAAGGTCATTGTCAACCTGCCAGATAGTCCTTCCTCCTCCTCAATGCCACCCCAGCCCTGTCGCTCCACCTAGCACACACCTACTCTTTCCAGGCCGGAATGACATTCTACAGATGCTTCCGCTGTGAGGGGCTCATCCTCCAAGCTCCCAAGCCCCCGCTTTATCCCCTCATCTGAACTTCAGTGAACATAAGGGCCACCCTGGTAGGCACGGCTCCATCAGTGCCTTTGCCATGTTCATTGAATCCTGCTTCCCCTCGGCCGGCTCCTACAGCAGTTGAATCTGTGATCCGCCAGGCCTCGGTGTTTCCCAGTGTTTCTGCTATGGCTCTTTGCCTGCTCATCCATCTGTCACTGATCTGAAGAGCAAAGCATGCCAATGCTCCAGAGGAGATCACGGGTCACAGGGTGGAGCCCGCAGGAAAATGGGGTTTGTCATGGTGAGTTCTGCCCATATTTCACGGCTCAGGAAGCTTTCACACTGTGGGCAGGGTCCACCTTCCTCAGTGCCCTGTCACACTGGATAGATGGCTTTGCTGGGGTCCCATCCATCACAGTCTTAGAAGAAAGATGTTCCCAACAGTCCCTGGGATCCAGGCAGGAGGAAACTGCAGGAAGGACAAGGTTTTCCCCCACAAGTCTCTCTTACTCCAAGGTATGCAGAAAAGCCCAGGCCGACAAGAGGCCTGGCTCCACACCTGAAGACTTAGCAGACAGACTAACCTGGGGGACTGTGCAGACACATCCGTGTTCAGTGCCCAACAGAGAGCATGCCCAGTGCCCAACACTGCTCCCAACACAGAAGAGAGGCAGTCCAGACTACTCAGGAAGGACCTAGACCTGAGCCAAACTGACACAGGTGTCCTGGCTACAGGCTGAGTGGTAGCCACGCTCCACAGAACCCTAGAGATGAGAGCCAGGAAGTTATCACTTCTGCGTATGTCACTGTATGTATCTGCCCCTGGATCACTGGCTCTGGGATTCTGAAAAATGTATTTGGAGTCTCCTACAAAACTGCAGTGTCAACCAGGCTGACCCTAGTAGCACAGGGCAAGACTCGTGCGGTGCTCTGAATGAGAAATGCTCCCACGGGTTCATGTGTTTGAGCACCGGGTCTCTGGTAGTGGGGCTGTTTAGGAAGGTTTAGGAGGCAGAGGCTTGCTGGAGGAAGTTCATCACTGGGGGCGAGCTTTGGGGTTCTTGAGTCTCTTCACTTTCTGTTCCTTCTCCCATACTTTCTCAGACGGTTGGCATGCCTTTCCCTCGCCATAGTGGACTCTCTCCTTCTGGAACCGTAAGCCGGAATAAACCCTCTTCTGCTCTAAGTTGCTTTTGGTCATGGCATTTTACCACAGCCGCAGTAAGACAGCTCATACATGGGTTTTGGGTGTGTGCGTTCAGATGCCCGCCCCAGTGAGCTATAGTTTCTAAAGACGCCCCTCCCACAAATGCACAATGAAAAGTCAGGACTCTGACATCACCAGGAGAAGCCCTCAGAGTCAGCACACTTCATCTAACAGTGCTGGGGTGGGAGACTGTGGTTTCATGCAGCCATTTCTTCTCACAAGCTGGACCCTGTGTCTGATTCCACCTACAATAAGTATTGCAAACAATATAGGTTCTGAGTGATTATTTTGGGTCTGAGCAGCCGGAAGTGAACGAGCAGCCTCCTACAACATTTCTTCCACCAGCCAGGGCCCCACTGAAGTGAGAACCTGTGAGCTGGGCAGGGGTCACCCGGGCCTCTTTCCTCCCTCCTCTCCACTTCCCTGCACACACTAGCATCATCATTTTTGTCTTTTTCACTATTTATTTATATTTTAGCATGTCCCTTTCACAGCTGGGTCCCTATTGTACAGGACACAAGCCAGGCACAGCTGTGGCTAATCTAAAATGCCATTAATATAGAATGGGGCTAATTCCTTGGGCCTCCCTGGACCATCCAAGGGTCCGAACTCCTGCACAACACACACCTTTGGGAAAACTACAGCAAGAGGCTTGCTGGGGAGTGGTCAGATTTCCTGCAGAAGGGTCACCAATTCCCCGTTCAGTGTCCCAAATCTGTCTTGGAACAAGCTGTTTCTGTTCCTTCGGCTACACCGGGTAGAAGTATGTGACTTGGAAGCCTGTTCTAGGTGCATGCTCTGCTGTGCTGGGCAGACAACGGAGGGCAGGAGCCATAGCTGCGTCCTGCTGTGTGGATGGCTGCGGTCCTTATAGCTGCCCTCCGCAAACACCAATCAGTGGTCAGACTGAAGGGACATCTAAGCCTAGGGACAATCTTCTGCCAGTACTGGCTGGGGAAGGATCCTCTGGCTTCCCAGGTCCTAAAGATAGCTTGTTGGAACTCCGAAGGCTGGGGAAGCTCTCTGGTGCAGGAGTCCAGGAATGAGCTCCTGGAACCACAGAAGGGCTTAGCAGCAGCTGAGGCTAGGATGGCTGCAGAGCTCAGCCAAGAGTGAGGTGAGGCGGAGGAACAGAGGAAGAATGGGAGTTGGAGACCTGAGCGCCTCTGGACAGTTCCCTGTGACCTTGGAGTTAACCTGGGAGGGAAGAGATTCTAACTTGAGGCTGAGCTCAGCTACAGGACGGTTGTAGGCAGCTCTCTATCCACCATGTGTCACCATGATGGAATTCATGGTTGTTTGATAGCTGGCATTCATCAAATATACGCTCTTCTGCCCGTTGTGCCGTCAGAACCCAGGGAGTTCAGCAAACACAACTCAGCGAGATTCCAGACTGGTAGATACAATGATGGACGTTGATCTTCCCGCCAACCAGCTGTGTTAGTGAACATCAGTGATGGTCAGATTGGTGGCAATGACACCAACAGACAATGGCAGGTGAGGTGACTCTCTCTCTCTCTCTCTCTTTCTCTGTGTGTGTGTATCTGTGTTCACATGTGTGTCTCTGTGTGTATCTATGTGCATGTGTGTGTATATCTATGTGTTTGTGTGTGTGTTTGTGTGTCTGTGTCTCTCTGTGTGTATATGTGTGTGTCTCTGTGTATCTATGTGCATGTGTATATATTATCTGTGTGTGTGTGTGTGTGTGTGTGTGTGTGTGTACTTTCATGAGCTCCAGAGCAAGATTTCCTGAACCCTGGGACAACCCCACATCCGGACGGTCCCTCCCTTTCTTCCTACAGTAGTGGGGAGTCCCTGGGAACCATTCAGGACTGCTGAGAGGCAGAGAGAGTGTGAGGACTATGAGCTGCTCAGCAGCTGCTGAGGGCTCGTGGAAGACCAAGCTATGTGACACGGCCATGTGATCAAAGGCTGGTGGCATGAATATCCCATGTCTGGGAGAAAGAAGGAGGGACCCGAGTCATGGCCCTGGGCTCCCAGGGTCCTTTACACCGTGATGTAATATTGTATGGCATTCTTGAGTATTTCCAATATGCATCATCAATTTCCCACTCCAACTGGCGGAGGAAAACTTTTCATGTTGACTAGAAGTGGAGCCGGAGGCATGGAGGCTGTTTCCCGGAGAAGAGCTATCCAGGTCAGTCCCTGAGCCTTCATCATGCTGGTGGCCATGGTGTCACCAGACTTGCTGGACGGTGGAGGGTGGTGACCAGCTCTCCTCACCCATGTCTTACCTCTAATGCTTGCTCAAGCTCCAACCTTTCAGCTTCCACAGAAAAAAACAAAAGTTGCTTTCTCAGCCCACTTCCCAGCAGTCTCGGCACCCTGTGAAGTCCAGTGTTCAAACTGCTGACCCTCTCTCTGGGCATATGCTGTCCTCTGTGTTCCTCCGGAGTTAACTGCGTGTCAGGATTCAGGATTCAATCTGATGCACAAGTGACTAGTACACCCTAAGGAAAAACCGCAGTGAAGCGTCGGCTCCAAGCTCACAGCCTTCACTCAACACGCAATAGCATTTCTGGCCACCCAAAGCTCTATATCCACCATGGTGGGCTGAGAAACCCACCTCGCCGGGCAGAAAGTGACCACACTGGTGGTCTTCCCTAGCCACACAGTAAGAAGCTTGTTGGGGTGCAGTTTGTAAGCGATGTTCATGCACACCACGTTCCCAAGGCAATAGTAGCAGACACTACAGACAAACACGTCCCGTCTTCTGCAGGTGTGACTAAGACCTGGAACTTGTCGGGTGGCTTTTCAAACACTTCAGCAGCCGCCTGGTGTCTGCCTCTCCCTGAGGTGTGCAGATTTGAACCGTATCCTTACCCTGGCTGCCATCTTTATTTGCTCCTGTCTCCAAATGGGATCACTTGTCAACTGTGTGCTGAGAAACTGCTCAGTGGCTTGACCAGAGCTGTCGCTCTGCCCTTTAGAAACTGAACTGAGAACTCCCAGGACTACGCATCCACAGGTCTGGGAAGAGGAGGAGGAGCAGCCAAGTCCCCCTTCCCAGCTATCCAAGTCTTTTCGAGGATCTATTTTAAATGTTATTTTGGTTCATTTGTTTGTTTGTTGAGAGTATGCATGGCGTGTGTGTGTGTGTGTGTGTGTGGTCAGAGTACATCTTTGTGGAGCAGGGCTGTCCTACCGTGTGTGGTCAGAGTACGTCTTTGTGGAGCAGGGCTGTCCTACCGTGTGTGGTCAGAGTACGTCTTTGTGGAGCAGGGCTGTCCTACCATGTAAGTTCTGAGGACTGAACTCAAGTCGTCAGACTTGGCAACAAGAACCTTCACCTGCTGGGTTGTCTCACCAGCTCTCTAACACATTCTCTCAAGTTCCTCTTCTGCTGTGTATGCAAAATCCGAGACACACCCGCTGTGTGTGGGAACCGGCTCACACTGCCTACACCATTTGGTTATCTTAAGCCAGGGCATTTGCGTTTCCGTCCACATTGTTAATTGTGTCCTTCCTTTAAAAACCCCACTGGCGAACAGAGCAGTCCACCATCAGAAGTGAGGAAAAGCACACGTTTGCAAAAAAATAAATAAACAATGACATAAACATGACTATTCATTTTAATTTTGAACACAACACCTTAGCAGTAATGTCCCACGCTTTGCCCAGACCTGCCTTGCCTTGCAGAGTGACATGACTATTAAAAGCATAGTGCCGCTCCTGGAAAGCCATGCAAATGAAACAAAAGCTTTATAAGTTTTTCCATTACCAGGGAACTAAACAGGGACTCCGGGGTCAGCAGACCACTCACGGGCAAGCTCCCACCGTCTCTGAGACTGTGGCAGTGTCCTGGTTTTGTTTAGAGGCAGCAAAATGGAGGTGTCAAAATGTCTTTGCAGACTAACAACTGACTGGGGATGTCACAGACTATGAGTTCAAGTCTATGGCTGTAAGACAGGAACTGGATCAGCTTGACATCCGGGACGGGAGGCGGGGGTCCCAAGTACAGAGCCAGTCTCTCTTCCTGGACACAGTGACCATTTCTTAGTGTAAATCATCTCTAACAACACTCAGCACCCAGAGGAAACTGCCCACCTAGGAAGGTCCAGGATTCCCAGAGAACACTGGCTCCACCCACTGGGAAGTTAGAAGGCAGATCCAGGATCACCCCACCCCAGCCAGAGAGGGATTCCAACTTCATCCCTTCCTGGGTCCTCTTCAGTGTTTGCTGTAGACGAAGCCAGCGGCTGGCAGTTCCATTTTGGCTCAAAGTGTTATTCTCTCTGGTTGAATATCTGCTGTTTTATTTATTATTTACGAGGCACAGGGGAGGTTGAGCTGATCTGGGTTTTGCAGATGGGGATCAGCAGCATTTGTGGAGACTGTCTCAGCATGAACCCAGAGGCTAGAGGGACCACAGGCTCCCTCCTACCCGCCTCAGTCAACACCCTTTCTTCTCTTTTTTCTGTTATGACTGCCACCTCCGAGATAGGTCAGGGCACAGGAGAGCCAGGCCTCTCCTTACTGTGCACCAAGGTACCCTGGCTGGCTCAGGCTTCCCACTCCCTTCACCTCTCCAAGGCAGAAGAGAAAAGAAGCCCACGCCAGCCCAAGGGGCCAGCAAGGCTGGGCCGATCCCAGGAGCGTGGAGTCTCATCTCTCACCCCTCCTCTCAAATTGATTAATTGACCTTTTAAAATGTAACTGGAAAATAAATTGCCTAATAAAATAAATGATCTTGTAGTCAATGGTGCCTGAAAAGCATCAAGCCCCAAAAAGGGCTAATGAAGCTACAAGAAATGACTAAGGAAGAAAAGGCATTTAAATGAAGGAAATGATCAGTGGTCCAGACTCCTCACGCTCCGTTGGGGCTCCTCAGGACAGGGAAATTCCACCAGGCCACGTGCTCCACACAGCCACAGACAGGGGACCCCATCAGGACCACCCTGTCATCCCATCAGCAAAGCACAGTTGGCAGTGACAGCTTCTAGATCCTGAGCCTCCCTGGCCCTCAACAGCCCCAGTATTGATGTTAAAGGCACTAGGGCTCCAGAGGGCGTTGGGCACCCCTACGTGGGCTCTGCAGGAGCCAAGGAGAGGCAGGGCAGCTTCTCCCTGCAGGAGGGACAAGTGCACTGGTGTGATGATGCCCCCTGGGGGTCAAGACCATGTCCACACGTGAAATGACCTGGGAAATAGAGGCAGCCCCAGTGAGCATCCGGAAGCCCTTGGCTATGTTGTGTCTCGTCCACATCTACAGAGGGAAATGGCTGCGGTGCTTACAGATGGCAACAAAGAATGAAAGCTAAACACAAGTTCAGCACTGTGTGTGAGGGCACACAGCTGCCCCTGATGCCAGATAGGGGTATCTGCAAAGGGGCAGGCTTCCCTAACCCTGTGTTGCCATGGGGCACGGTTGCCAAACACCAACCCATGCACAGAGACAGTAGAGCCCCATGGGATGTGAGGACACTTGAGAGCTCTGTAGGTTTTTCACACATCAAGGGGGAACCCTGTCTATCACTCTGGGGAAAGGAGACAGTGTGAGCCCCACATTTGGGATCTCGCAGGACTCTGCCCACTTGTCGGGGTCCTTGATTGGGGTTATTCAGAGTCCTTGTGCTGTGGGAAATGACAATCCTGAGTATTGGTGCACAGCCACATCTGGATGCCCTTCCAGGATCAGTGCACAGCCACATCTGGATGCCCTCCCAGTGTCAGTTCACAGCCACACCTGGATGACCCCCCAGTGAACTTTCAAAGCCAACAGCAGCCCAGGGATCTTCAAATGCTGAAGCTGACCTTGGAATAAAGCATCTTAGTGGGGTGCTAGTTGGTTTTTGTCAAGTTAGAGTCACCTGATAGAAAGAACTTCAGCTGAGAACACGATTGGACTGTGGTGAAGTCTGTGGGGCATTTTCTTAATGAATGACAAGCAGGAGGACCCAGCTCACTGTGGGCAGCACCACCTCTGGGCAGGTGGGGTCCTGGGGTTGGTAGAAAAGAGAAGACTGAGTGAGCCAAGGGGAGTAGGTTAGTAAGCAGGATTCCTCCATGTCGTCTGCTTCTGTTCCTGCCTCACGCCTCTTCCATGTTTGAGTCTCTGCCTTGACCACCCTTGATGATGGACGGTCTTCAGGATGCATGCACCAGATTAACTCTTCCCTCTCCATGTTGATTTTCATCATGGGGCTTATCACAGCAACAAGAAAGCAAACTGGAAGAAGAGAGACACCTCTTTTGCTTTCTAGGTTATTCTTGATGAGTCCTTTAAAAACCATTTTTAAATTGTGTGTGTGTGTGTATGTGTGCGCATGTGTGTCTGTTGTCTGTATGTGTACCACATGCTTGCAGAGCCCATGGAGGCCAGAGAGTGTGTGGAACCCCCGGGAGCTGGAGTTACAGACAGCGATGGTGAAGGTGTTAGATACCAAACCCAGGTCCTCAGCAAGAGCAGCAAGTGCTCTCAACCGTGAGCCACCTCCCCTGCCCCTCGCTGTGCCTTGTATGACCCAGGCATGAGATACCCAGCAACTCTGGGCATATAACAGATCTCTCAAGCTGTTGGGCAGACGCCACCCGCACAGCCCTGAGGCCCAGAAGTTCCTCTTCTCTCATCCCATTTTCACTGTCTCGTTTTATAGGCAGAGCTTGGATGGGGTGAGCAGAAAGTGCTTTAGCCTGAGTGCCATCAAAGGCTGTAATGAGAAACCCATAAGTCTTGTAAATAGGTGATAAGACAAGTCTTTAAAACAAATGGGGTAATAACTTAATCACACGTACGGCGGAGGCGTGAGGATGGGGCTGGCTGTGACTGAGGCCGCTCCCTGGGATCCAGGAGCCAGGAATGCATGCTTCCAGAGGCTTCTGTGCCCCAGAAAAAGAAGCATGGCATAGGAACCACAGACTCAAACACCGGTCTATCCTGATCCTTCTGGAAAACCCAAGAGGGAGGCACCTTCCAGGAGGTCATCTGAGCTCAGGAAGTTGATACCTGGCCCATGGGGCCCAGTACTAAGCTTTTTTCCATCTGTCTAATTCCAGGATCACTGTGAACTTGCTTATGAGAATCCCCAGAACTCTGAGACATGAAGACATAGTCTTGGAGCCATGGCAACACTCTGGATCTGCCCACAGCCTCCAGGCCATGGCCACACCCTGTATCTGTCCACAGCCTCCAACCTCAGCTTCCGATGCCTCCATCGGAAGTGGACACTTCTCATGCTCCCCCTCCCCCACAGCTGCTCACCTGCATCTCCATCCCTACCCCATCTGTATCCTGACAGCTCACCGCATGTCTAGGTGAAAAGCTTGCACTCCGCACACACTCCCAAGCCAAGGACAGGAGCATTGCTCTTTTTAGAGATGGACAAACCAAGGCTGAACAGAAAAAAAGGAGCTTTGTCAGAATCTATTCACAGTCCACCGTGGCTCTGTCATCTGAGGATGCAGGGCACCAGTGAAGGATCTGCCTCTGGACACTCACAAGCTGACTAGAGAGAGACGGGATTTTTCTGTTTAATAGTTTGGGGCCAAGGTTTCTCACAGATAATTGAATTGGGAAGAAAGGCAACGGACAGGGAGGACAGTGGTAGCATTAGGCCAGTTGAGTAAAGAATATGAGAATTGACAGGGAACCTCCAAGGTTGGGAATAAATGTCTGGGTCTTGAGTCTGTCCTCCCTCAAGGAGAGACCCATGAGCATCTGTTAAATATCATTCCTGCTCTGCATGCAGCATCTCCACCCCGTGCCCTGAGCATCATTTAGGCACCACCTCTGCTTGGCACATGGCCTCTCCACCCTGGAAGACACCAGCTCAGAGCCCATAACTCACACCCAGTAGGCAGATGATTTTTCTTCAGAGGCATTGGGGTAAATAAAGGCTTAATGAATCAAGCCTTCGGAATTGCTGTTGTTCCTTTAATTTGTGGTTTACAAGGTTCTTGTAAATTAAAAATGGGGAAAGAAATCCCTTCCCATCCTGCATGTACCTCCTCCGGGCAGGAACAATTTGGTTGTTTTGATTTTCTTGTCCCTAAAGCCCTTATCTCTTTGAAAAATTATTCCTTAATTTTTATGAGGTGGCTGGAAAGACTGGCGGATTGAACGATTGCTCCGTATCTTGTCCTCCTTCTCCTTCGGGTTTACTGTGAGCCGTTATTGTTCCCCCGGTGGAGAATAAAGGTGGAAATACTCACCTCTAATTTACTGTTTGCAATAAGCAGGGCTTTATCAACAGCCCCCCAATAAATTATTTTTACTGCCAGCCTCCCACTGCCGCGAGCAATGGCCGTGAAAACATCCATGTCTGGAGAATGTAATCACACAGGTCTCAGGGGCATTAGTGAGCTAGGAGGTGTGTAGAGGAGGGACGCTGAGTGGGGGTAGGGGCCACTGGGTGTGGTGAGGGGCACAATCTTCCTGGCTCTGCCACAGGGGAGTGAGAGGGGCCCAAGAGGGCTCAGTAGGAAAATGACCAAGAGGTAAGGCTCCCACAAGCCCTGGGGCCACCGACTTCATCCCATGGGCATCCTGTGGGGTGAGGGCAAAGGCAGAGGGTGAGAGTCAGGCTGTGCCAAGGCTGAGGGCTCTTCCTATAAGCAAGAGAGCTTGACAGTTCTTCAAGCTTTGGGGTCTGCAGACTGCAACAAGTGTCCTCTCTCTCTCTCTCTCTCTCTCTCTCTCTCTCTCTCTCTCTCTCTCTCTCTCTCTGTGTGTGTGTTGCTTTGTCTCTCATTTCTTTATCTCTCTGCTTCTGTCTCTTCTACTTTATCTTTCTCATGCATATTACTTTCTAGTCTCTCTGACTCTCTCTGTTTCTCTCTCTCCTCTCCTCTCCTTTCCTCTGCTCTCCTCTCCTTTCTTCTCCTCTCTCCCCTCTCTGTCTTATCTGAGAGTGACATGTGAAGTTGTAAGTCTCTGGCATGTGATCTGGGGCTAGCGTTGAAAACCTACTCTCTTGCTGATCCAGGGGAATCACAGATTCATCACTGGCTGAGAACCTGTAGCTGGGCCCAGCCGTTACCACCCCTAAGACCCCAAAAGCATGCCTGCTGCATAAGTAGAGACTTATTCTGGCATCTCAGACAGCTTTCATCAACTTTCCAACCTAGTGATCCCATAGTTTGTTATTCTGACACTTCCTTGTGCTCAACAACACCACACGTACCGTGAGAACAGGGCCAGGAATGCTCCGCTCCCCCTCTATGGAGAAATGAGTTTTTTTTCAGTGAGCTTCCGGAGTAAGCAGGGCTGTGTAACATCATAGACACCCTGCAGATAAACACCCACCCTCAGAAAGCAGCTGCCTCCATGCTAGAGAAACTCTGGGATGGGGCCTTCTCCCTGGCCCCAGGGAGCTCTACATCCAACTCACCTGTTTGTATTTTCTCCTAACAACCGACACCCTTCACTAACCAAATGCAGTGTGTGATCCCCTGAGTCCAGCACACACTGTTCTTGCAGAGGACCTGAGTTTGCTTCCCAGCACTCATGTCTGGCAGTTTACAACCACCTGTAATCCCAACTTCACGGGACCCAGTGCCCTCTTCTGGCCTCTGAGGGCCTCTGGACTCATGTGCACAAACCCACACAGAGACGCAAAAACACAGTGAAAAAATAATAAATATATTAAGTCCAGCCTTGCCACCTTGGAGTGTACACCCAAAGGACACAATGCCAAGAGGCCCCTGCTGCCCGTGTCTGCTGCTGCAGCCTCCACAATGGTCAGATATTCTGAGTCAGTCTCGATGCCATCAACAGGAGAATGAGCAACAAAATGTGGAGGCAGGAGCATCAGGAATCCAAGGTAGATGAACTGCATGGTAAATCTGAAGCAGCTCAGACTACATGAAACCCTCTCTCAAAACAGCAAAAGAGACACCATGAGCACATCTCACACACACGCACACCGGAAGATTATTCAGCCACGAAAAGAATCATCCCATCATTGGCAGC
This sequence comes from Alexandromys fortis, assembly GCF_014885135.2. NCBI lineage: Eukaryota > Metazoa > Chordata > Mammalia > Rodentia > Cricetidae > Alexandromys > Alexandromys fortis. Next base: position 1,438,587 of record NW_026067961.1, on the reverse strand, counting down.
AAAATGGCAGAACTGGGGGACATTACCTGAGGGCTTTTTAAATTAAATCCCAGAGACTTGTTACAGTTGCAAGGAGGCTGGAGGGATCTTAAGACATGTTAATGACCTGTCGTGCAAGCAAAATAAAGGGGTCAGACCCTTTAAATGAGAGTCTGTATGGAAAGAGAAATCACAATCCGCTGCCTGCCTCTGGAGTGGGCAACATTTATTCAGCTGCAAAGACAAAGATGTGGTCTGTCAGTCTTAACCTTGGGTTCTGGAGTCAATTTATGGTGACCCTTGAAGATTTGCTTACACTTCCAGGGCAGCCAACCACAGGAGTGGCACTAAACTTCCTTCCCAGGAGCACATGAGGGGGAGGAAAGAGCTTGGCTATTTTGCATGTAGCCGATTTTCTAGTGGGGTCCACGCAGCTCTGCAGGTGGTGTGGTGGATGGTTAAGACTGGGACTTTGAAGTCTGACTGTCTCAGATCCTCTCCAGACTCTGAGGCTAGACGCTTTAAGAGACTAGACAAATTATTCTGCTCCTCTCTGCCTGAATTCGGTCATTTGCCCGTCACCTGACAACACGGAGCTTCCAGGGATGAAATAGAACATGCAGGTAAACCACCTCAACGCCCAAACTTTGTAAACATGTGATGCAATTAGCCACTGCTTTAACCTTTGTAAAGAAGGCTTCATTGGTACTTCCAGAGGCTAACAACGCCAGAGGGGCCAGCCCTGAGCTGGATGCTCAGAGATCCCGTGACAGCCACTGTCCGAAGCTGGCTTTTCACACAGCTACAACCAAGGACTTCAACCTCGTCTGCCTTTAACCTAGCCTTGCTTGCTCCTGGTGACCAGTGTCTGCAGGGTTCTCTGGAAATCTGACCTAAGATCACTACATGCAAATGGGGAGGGGAGTTCTGCAAAGTTCCAAGGGGCTTTCATTGAACCCCAAGACCCCTGCAAGGGGATAGCTAATCCCACCTGGATTCCTACACCCCACAGGCAAACCGTATGGTAAATAGCGGGTCAGGAAATTAAGTGAGAGGTTGTGCCTGGCAAAATAATGCAAGACCTAGGTCTCATTAATTATCCTAACTAGCAGGCTGGGCCAGTCAAAGGCAGAAAGGCAGAGCTGTGGCGGCAATCTAAACGCAACGGCTCCTGTAATTAGCTCATCCATAATTGAACACCCCGCTCCCATCCAGTTGGCTCTCCTTAGTCAAAATCACATCTGTCATAACTCCACAGGTTGTTTTCAACAAATTGGGCTTTTTCGCTCAAAGCCCTGTTTTTATTTTTAAAAAATGTGTCCTATGCAACGTGTCAAGAACGGGGACAATTTTCATAAGATAAATGGAGCTCGGTCACAGTCTTTTCTTGAACGATATTACCATGTTCCAGGCCCAGTGGAGTCTCAGAGGGACACTCTGTGCCGGGGGCTCACCACAGGCCAAAAATTTCTTCACCTGAGCAGGCAAGGCTGGACCCCCTAGCCTTCCCCAGGAGACTTCCTCTTGACCTCTCCCCTGCGAGGGAAGTCCATGGGAATCCCCAAGGCTCTTCTTCCAAGCCCTCAACCCCAAGCTCTGGTTCTACCTCCAGGTTTCATTGAGGAACACAGGGCCCAAGACCCTACCCAAAACCCTACTCCAGATATCTGAATATTTGCATGAACACAGCTCACACCTATGTGCTGCATGTATCCCCATACAAAATCACAGACATGCTTAGAACATCAGAAGGTTTTTGCAATTTTTTTTTCTTATAACTTAAGTGGCTGGCAAGCAAGAGTTTTATAGACAGTACCATCTGTCAGATCCCAGAGAGTCAGACACACTGTGGGATTCAGAAAGGACACGCTGCATGCCTTACCCAGGGTGGAATACCCTTGTGCCAGGGAGCCTGCTTGGGGACTGTCTTCACTTTCTGGCTGTGTGCAAGATTCTTAGTAACCTGATTGGGTGGCACAGCTGTGCTTTCTATGCTGGCTGTGTGCTCTGCTTCAGCTGGTAATATCTGTTCTCTGGCTGCTGGCATTCTATGCTGGCATCGTTTAAAGAAATGTCCACTCCCTTCTTGAATCCCTGGGTTCTCACTTAGCACCATGAGGACCCCCAGGTTGTGCCATCGGCTGGGCTGTGCAATCAGCCTGAACCGATGAAAGTGCCCGCTACAAGGGACTCATCCCAGGATAATCACCTATGCCCTGGAGAGCATCCTCAGAGGTCTGGGATCGGATTGGCCTGACCCAGGAAGAGAAGCATAGTCTGAAGGCCGGCATGTGATTCCCAACGGAAAAGCCAGGGTGAGGACAGACAGCCGTGATGTGACACAAAATGTCTCTTTCTAGCTCCAGACCCTAACGAGTGAGTGCATTGCAATCACTTTATTAGGGAAATCAGTTTTCTCAATTCAATTTCCGAGCTAATTGCTGTACGGACTCTACAGCAGGGCAGCGCTGGCAGCCGCCCACACCTCTGGCTGGCGCAGAGCTCAGCAGCTCACTCATACACTGCCCATTTGTCTTCTATGAGAATGGGAGCAGAGGAAGCAAAGCGTCCCACGAGTGAATCTGCGAGGTGAGGGCCCAGGGTGCCTGAACCTTCCGGCATGTCCATCATGGTGAGGACGGACCAGGGCTCTGAGACCCAGCCAGACTCCCAGCCTCAGTTTCTTCACATCCAAAGTGAAGGGTAGCAGAAGCCTGTGGTCTTAAGACAGGTCACCTCACCATGGACCTGGCTGTCTGGTATCTTACTACCTCGTTACTAACACGATACTCCCTAACTGGTCATTTCCATCCCCCTGTACAAGGACTCCTAAAATGCAAATGAAGCATTGAGTGAGATCACTTGTCATGGTCCTGCATAATTTGCATATGTAAACTGTCATCCTCCCCTCCCTGACTGCCTGGTAACCAACTCCCCAAAGTGTCTGACACAGCAATCCCTGCCCGGATGTTTACAAGACAGGATGCAGCATGCCCTCTGCTTTCCCCAGGATAAGTCTTCCTTCCTGAGGGGATCTCTGCATGCACCACCCAAATCTCTCAGTTCCGTGTATCCTGTAAGGGGAAAGAGAGGGCCAGCTCGCCAGGCAGGACCTGACACAGGCATGGCTTCTCCACAGACATGTCCTGATGTTATGACAAATAACCACCCCTGTTCCTCTGCCTCAGTCCCTCAGGGTTGCTGTAGCATGACACCACAGCCCAGAGCCTTATGCACTTAGACCCTCATGCCCATAGCTCTAGAGATCAGAGGTTCAAAGTCAGAGAGCAGTAGAGCCAAATTTAGAGAGGGCCCATGGCTTCTCCGTCCATAGTCACCTCCACGCATCCTCCCAGGGTAAAGGATCCAAGCCCAGATATTAGGTCAGAAGTTCAAGGTCAGAGTGCAGTAGAGCCAAATCTAGAGAAGGCCCACAGCTTCTCAGTTCATAGCCATCTCCCAGCATCCTCCCAGGGCAAAGGAACCAGGCCAAGATTTTGGGGTGTCTGCTATGTGGATGCATACTGTCCTCTCACAGCTTCATCACCCACAAGTGCCTGGTATCTGATTTCAACACGCCTAGGGAACACAATCAGATATAGCGTTGCCTTTGCTGATGGTGTGCAAAACAAGCAAATGAGTAGATGGGGTTGTCCAGCTCTGTGTTAGAAGCCTGTGACCCTTCCTCTGCAGTCTCCAAGGGAGTCACCTAGAACAGTCGCTGGTACATCGACCAGGCAAGGCACTACAGTCAGAGGCACTACAGTTGCCTACAGCCACCCTGAGACTAGCTGCTACCTTGCTGTCATCTGCTCCCGCCCTGAACCCCAACACAATTTCCCCTTTGGCTCCAAGGCATGAAAGAACACTTGCCAGGTTTAAGAAACACATGGAAGGGCCGGCTTCCCACCAGAAGCAGGTCACATTGTATAGAGGCAGGGCACAATTTCTCACTCACCAGCAAGTGCAAGAAAAGAACCGTGCAGAAGGAAGGTTCCTGAGACTACGAGTGGGAGTCGGCACTAGACAGCCATGTCTGCCCTCTAGTCACTGCTCTGAGGAGTCATCAGAGACAGGCAGCAAAGCAAGGGTATCCCATAGCTTCTAAAGTGATGGGGAGGTGCTGGAAGTGAGTGGTGATGCTTCCATGAGGCAACCTTCTGAGACAGTCATGGCACTTCCAGAATCAAATGTCACTCCAATAAATGGCTGTCATTTATTTGGGTTAGATAGGGTCCCAAGGGCAGGAAGGATGCTGGGATGAGGGTCAGGTCCTCATACACTAAGCAAGCCCACATCCCACAATCACCACGTAGATGTTTGTCTTTGTTTAGAGGGTTGGTTACAAGGTTTTATGGATAATGGTCAGGGGAAAAGGTAAACAAAGGAGATTAGATTCGGAGTTCTTGTTTTGAAAAGAAAAAAAAAAGAGAAAATGCTATGGGATAATATTCCTGTACACTATAAAGATTTGTCACCGGTATTGGTTTAATAAAATGCTGATTGAACAGTAGCCACACAAGAAGTATAGGCAGGGCTACCAAAGTAGGAGAATTCTGGGAAGACGAAAGGCAGAGATTCAGTTGCAACCCAGAAGCAGAGGAAACAAGATGAAAATGCTTTACTGAGAAAAGGTACCAAGTCACATGGTTGTTAAACATAGACAAGAATTATGGGTTAATTTAAGTTGTAAGAGGTAGTTAGTAATAAGCCTGAGCAATAGGCCAACCAGTTTATAATTAATATAAGTCCCTTTGTGTTTCTTTGGGACTGAATGGCTGTGGGGCCGGGCAGGGCAGAAACTTCCATCCTGAAGATGCCATCATTCCTCCTAATGTCTGACTCCCTGGGGCTATCCCTCTCTCCTCTAGGGAACTGGGTCACGCACAGGTCAGTGGAGACTATTCCCCCTACAGGATCACTCACTGTCTCTGCCTATCACCTCTGTTCTCTGAGGAGCCCGTGACCTCTCCATACACAAGAGACTGCAGCCTGGCACCTACTTGGGCAGATGTTGGAGAGAGTCCCTTGGGTCCCTTCAGGTTGTCTGGACACCACTGGAACCAAGTTCCCCAATATCCTGACATGATAGCAATGAGGTCCAGACCACAGGGAGGCTGAGGCCCTGTGTGATTAAAAACACAAAATGATGTGTCCATGAGCAGTTTCCTTTAGTAGTTGGCTTTAAAGCCACAGCGACGGCGTTTCCCATAGATATATCAAGACTAGGTATTTCCAGGTTTTTTGGACTTTGAACTTTTTCACAGTGTTAACACAGTCAAGACTATGGGGACTTCTGAAGTTGGACTAAACACATTTTATATAGATGTATCTATGAGCCTGTGAGACATTAAGGGCAGAATGCTGTTGTTTAAATGAGAAAGGTGCCCCTTAGGCACGTGTGTTTGAACACTTGGCCTGTTGGGGAAATTATGGAACCGGTAGGAGGCAGAACCTTGCTTCAGGGAGTACATCCTATGGGTGGGCTTTGAGAGTGTATAACTTCAATTCGGCTCCAGCTCGCGTGCTCGCTCTCTCTCTCTCTCTCTCTCTCTCTCTCTCTCTCTCTCTCTCTCCTGTGTGTAATGTTGGGAAGGTGAGCTGCTCAGTCAGTTTTCTGCTCCAGGAGGATGCCTACTACCCTGCCTCCTCCACAAATATGGACCCTCCCACTAGAACCATAAGCCAACATTAACACTTTCAGCTATAAGTCTTCACGGTACTTGTTCATATTTGTCTTAGTCTGGTTTCTATTGTTGGGATAAAGTACCATGACCAAAAGCAGCATGGGAAGGAAAGGGTTTAGTTCAGTTTCCAGCTCTCAGGTCCCACTCCATCACTGAGGGAAGTCGGGACAGAATCTGAAGCAGAGGCAATGGAAGAGAGAATCCCTGAAGAGAGCCCAGGAGAAACTTGTTCATCAGGCGCAGCCCAGCTGCAGTGGGGTGGACGGCAGCACCATGAGAGGCACAAGGACAGCAGCAGTGGAGGAGCAGAGCCAGCCTGAGGCTGTGAGATGGACGATGTGTGCTGTGGTTGGCAGGTCTGGAGAACTAAGACCTTTGACTCCCACGAGAACGTGAGTTCCAGATGTCAAGCATTAGCTATTTACACTGTGGAGTTTGGTTTCACTTTTATTTAACTATAACCGTGTCCTGGTTCTTCCCTCATGGAGTAAAAAGTATTTCACTTTTATTCTTTTATTTTAAGGAACTCGTGCCCAAATACTTTTGAGTATTTTAAAGAAACTTTGAGCTTTTAAAGAAATTTTGGATTTTGAGATCTTCCACTTTTAAGCGATGAAAATTTTAAATACTGGAATGTTTGAACTCACGCTATGTTTCTACAACGATATTAATATGAGGGATAAGCAATTAATTAATTGAGGGATAAGCAAGTAAAGAAAGGTTACAGTTTAATAGTGATGCATGTGTGGCAATTTGACAAGGGGTTAACTGGGCTAGAGTTTTTGTTTTGATTTGATTTTGTCTGCTTTGGTTTGGTTTGGTTTGGTTTGGTTTTGGTCAACTTGACACACTCTGGAGTCCTTTAGGAAGAGGGAGCCTCAACTGAGAAAATGCTTCCGTCAGCTTGGCCTGCAGACAAGTCCACGGACAGTTTCCTACCTGATACCTGATGTGGGAGGGCCCAGCTCACCAGAGACAGTGCCACTCCTGGGCTGGATAAGAAAGCAGGCTGAGCAAGGCATGGGGAGCAAGCCAGAAAGCAGCACTCCTCCACGGCCTCTGCTGCACTTCCTACCCTCAGGTTCCTGCCTGGAGTTCTGCCCTGGCTTCCCTCAGTGATGGACTGTGACCTGGCAGTGTGGCATGAAATAAACCCCTTCCTCCAGCAGTTGATTCAGCTATAGTGTTCATCAATGGTGACAGAATCTAAGACTGTTTTATCATAGCGGCAAAACATCAACTCATACAGCATCTGTTCAAAGAATTGCAGCACATGTAAGTTGCAAAGCCGCAAAAGCAAAGTCTAGGCCAAATATGCTTCAAGGGAGAAGCAGTCTCCATGAGCCAGAGCGCTGGAGAGGTTCCAGTCACTGCCCTGGACTTCCTTCTAACGCCCTGGAGAAGGAGTTGGTTTCTGGGCAATGCAGTGTGATTATTTCTCTGTTGTAATTGATAGGCTTGAGTTATGCAAGGCTTTCTTCACCTCGAATGCCTTTTTCCCATGATGCAGTTGGTTTTTAACTCATGCTCAATCATGCATAAACATAGGATAATAAATAGGAGTTATCTATAAAAGTTTATTTTAACAAGACAGTTCACCTTCCTGAACACACATCCCAAGCCAGTCCAGCCTGGATCATCCCATGGCCCCTAGTTCCCAGACGTAGTCTGAGATGTGTCTGAATGGAAACCACCATGGGAGGGGAGTTACTAAGGGTTTCTAGTTACTAAGGACACTATAGGTCACCGCAACCATAAGGCTTTGGATGGAAAGTGATATGTGTTCATCTCGGTGTAGGTGGGGACCCCAAGTTGCTGAGTTTCTTGTGAGTGTGGATCTCAAGCCAAGCCAAGCTTCCCTGTGCTTGCCTGACTCCATAGGAATGTGATTCTGAGGAGGGATTACTGAGTCTTGCTCTTGATATAGCTCAGCTCCCAGGCCTGGCTGGCTCAAGATGCACGGTGCTACGTCAGCGGTGCTGAGAAAACCTCTGCACACAGGACCTGCACTGCTGCTCATAGGTCAGCAGTTGGAGGCATCCATGTCAAACCTCTTGCCGAAGGCAAAGTCTAGGCCCAGGACTGAGGGACACAAGGAGCCCCAGACAGACAGGGAAGCACGGTCAGACAGATGCCCCCTTATTACCCCTCACGTGATCATATTCGGCTGCCAGCTCCTCAATGTCATAGATGCTGTGTCCCCTGACCCTGGATGCCACCTCGGGATGCTGCTCAAAGCCCCACAGATCCTTACAGGTGTCCTGGGTCAGTGTGGGCAGGAGGGTGCTCTCTCCTTGGGTGGGGAGGCCATGGTGCCCTTAGGAAAGGGTTATAAACTCCATGCAATGGCCGCAGCAATTCCTGCTAGGTGCGCTGGTATGAAACACATCTGCTGGTGCCTACTGCGTGCTAGGCCACCTCCAGGGACTAGTGGCCCAGAGGCTTCCCCAGAGCCCGATGTCCCTGAGCAGCAGGGGCCTCTCCAGGTGCCTTCGGATAAACAGTTCCTCCCTCTGCCTGCCAGCGACAGCAGCCTTAAAAGCTCCCGTGTCCTGTGCCTGCCCTCTGCCTTTCTCCAGAATGGGGTTCTGCTGACTGAGAGGAAGAAGCTCAGTGTCCACCCCTAGATGCAGGCTGCACAAGGATGCCTCACACACTGAGATGTCCCTCTCTCCAAAGAAGCCTTCAGAGAGAGAGAGAGAGAGAGAGAGAGAGAGAGAGAGAGAGCGCAGAACCAGGGGCAGGGGTTCATTTGCTAGCAAAATACAATTTCCTGATTTGAGTGTCTGAGCCCCAAAGGTCAGCATCAAGCCCCTGTGCTTTGCAGAGCTGTGAACGGCAGTGCTGGATCAATTGGTTCACACAGAGGCACAGAAAGCCTCCCCGGGCCCAGCCACCAGAGGCACAAGGGCCTGCTAGCCCCAGGTCAGGGGGGCCCATCAGGTCAGAGCACCTCTCAGTGGCTCCCTAAATGCTCTCAGCCACCAAGCTGGATCCCTCCTGCCATCCTGGGCTCGGAATCACCTGGGGCTCTTGGTAGGACAAGCTAAGCTCGAATTGGCTTAATTAATCATAATGAGGAGGCAGACCCGCTACAAGCACAGCACGTGACCCATTTTAAATCCAGACAAAATTGACTTTGAGATTACGGTGAGGCTTAACTGAGCTATCATCACACTTCTCGAACCATCTTCAGAGCTCCAGCATCTATCCCCAGAGCCCCAGCTTCCTTGTCCCACCCAGAACCCAGGCTCCTGGCCAAGGAAGAGAAATTGGGCCCCAAGCAGAAACATAATGAAGCCCTGGATGTGCAGCTCCCAGATCCAAGAGGGAAGGAGAAAAGAGGCAAAGGCTCCTTCACCAGGGAGCACAGCGCTGTGTAGGAGCAGGTATGTCAGCGTCACAAAGAGCTGACCCGCAGGGCTGTGGGTGGCCTGTTTGATATGACATCCTCCCGAAGACGAGCAGAGGTCTGACCCTGGCAGGGGTGGGAATTGATGCAGCAGGATGAGAGGGGGACGACCTCAGCTCCCTACAGAATGGAGTCAGTGCCATCCACCAGACCCGTGTGATGCTAGCCAACAGGAAGAAAATGGCAAGTCTTCCCAGAAGTCACGCTCCTTCAGGCAACCGTAGCTACTCCTGGCCTGTCTAGCTGAAGATGTTCTATGGCTTCTGCAAACATCTGGGGTTCCACATGCTCAGTCCCCTTCAGTGATCCCAGACCAGCTGGAAGGTATAGGCTACATGGTCCAGCCTCTTATACACTGTCAGGTCCGCTTTCCAGGGCTGTTGGAAGGAGATGTTTGGGCTCTGAGTCCTAGAATCAGCCTTTGTCCCTATCCTGGGAGATGTAACCTGCTTCCTAGTGGCTTGACAGCAAAGAATTTCAGTTCAGGTGGGAGGAGCAGGAAGAACCAAACCAGAAGCTGGCCTGCAGACACAGCCCCTGGCTACAAACAGCCTCAGATGAGCTCTCTGCCACACAAACCATGCCTTTAAATGGGCATACAGCAAAGGACCCTGCAGAGAGACCGTGAGGTGCTGGACCTGGGTCCAATCACCCTCCTATCCATAGACACCAACATCCTCATACTAAATTTGTGACATCCTTGGAAATTCTGAGGTCAGCCATGGGAGAATTGCCTGAAACAGGGCATGCCACCCTAAGCCCTTCAAGAGAACCACAAAGGAAGCTCTATAGGGAGTGGCAAAGCAAACCCAGAGCCGCGTTTCCACCAAGCCTCTTGACACCGGCTGGTACTGCCTCTTCCCCTCTTGTTTAGCTGAGCACTGGGGGAGAGGGATGGAAAACCACGTCCTAGACAAATAGACTCTGCTGAACCCAGTTCCCAAGGACAAGCTCCTTCAATTTCCCTCCTTTCTTCCTCGTTCTCTGCCACCCCATCCTGCCTTGCAGAGGCGACAGAATAAAATGCAGTAAGCGGCTCCCGTCTCTCACGGGAAAGTGATTTTCCCAACAAGAGTTGAGGGCGATTTCGGGTCACCAGGTCCCCGAATCCATTTGTGGGCATTGAGAGGATTTTTCTGGAGACTCAGCTAAAGTAGGTCCACTCTCACTGAGTGACTTTGAGAGTCCAGCTGAGCGTGCTCCCCGGGGACCGCAGCTTTACATCTCCCTGGGGACGAGGCTGTGCAGCATCCTGCTGCTCCCACGACAGGGACCAAGGTGTCGGCTTTGAAAGCCAGCACCACACCCTGCCTGTTCTTTGTCAGACCCCACCGCTGAGGCCAGGGCGTCTCCAAGAGCAATGCCCTGGAGATTTTAAATGTATTCCAAGAGAAAATGTTCCGCCCACAAGGTGGGGCTTGATGTCACAAGAGAAGTGATGTACGCCAGGTAGGAGAAACAGAAGGTACTGGGCGTCTTTGCCCAGCCTTGGCTCTGTACCAAGGGGACAGATGTGTCCCCTCCAGGCTTGCACAGGTTAGATTTTGTCAATTTGACACAAGCCAGGATCATCTGAGAAGAAGGTACCCCAAGTGAGAAAATCTCTCCATAAGATTGGCCTATATGCATGTCTGTGGGACATTTTCTGGATTAATGATTAAAATGAAATAGCCCAGCCCAGGTGGTCCTGGGCTGTGTAAGAAAATGGGCTGAAAAAGCCACGAGGAACAAGTCAGTAAGTGGTGTCTTGCTTTTTTTCCTGGAGCCTCAGCTTCAGTTCCTGCCTCCAGGTTCCTGCCCTGACTTCCCTAAGTGATGGTCTTTGCAAGTATAAGACAGAGACCTTTCTTCTCCAAGTGGCTTTGGTCAGTGTTTATCACAGCAACAGAAAGCAGGCTAGGACAAGGCCACGTCTATGGGGATATGGATGTGACATGTTCACGTCATCACTGAAGACGCAACAATTTTCCAGGCTTGGTAGTGGGCGCCTATAATCCCAGTACTTGGGGGAAGAGGCAGGAGGATGAGGAGTTTCGGGTCCCTCTCAGCTACACAGGCAGGTCAAAGTCAGTCTGGGCTACATGAGACCCCGAGAAAGATAAAGGGAGGGAGAGAGGGAAGGAGGAGGGAGGGGGAGGAGGAAGGAAGGGGGGAAGGAGGAAGGAAGGGGGAGGGAGGGAGAAAAGGAGGGAGGGAGGGACAGAGAGATGGAGGGAGGGAGGGAGACTGAGTAAGAGGAAGGAGAGTAAGAAAAATAAAGGAAAGAGAGTGACCAGCTCCCCTGCCCCAGGGAAAGAAAATCACCAGCCATCCATGGCCCAGGATGGTATCTTCAATCCATGCCTGGAAACCCGGAGAAAAAGAAGAGCAAAGCAGAGAGCCAGAGCAAACAGTGGTTGCCGCAGAGGGGAGAGCAGAACCGCAGAGCTCGTGGACTGTGACCTGACATCCTGCAGTGACGAGGTTTAGCAACATGGTGCTGGACTCTGAGCTGAAGATCTCAGGGCCACTTGAGATGGTGGGGTGGCTTCACGTGACTGTTGTTATAACCACGGTGAGAACCCTCAGTACACACGCTAATCTTCAAAACCTAAACACTCCGAGTTGACTATCAGACACCACAGCAAGCTCCCACCCAGCTGACCACTGACCCTCATTTAATCCACCCTCCTCGCTAGCTCTGTGCCCCTCACATTCTAGCCAGCTTGGATGACATCACTCCTGCCTCTGTTACAGATCTCTCTGCCACAGACGACTTTGCCCTGACTGGTCACAAGCCCATGGTACCGTGAACGCTGCGTGTGTATGTTCCCTACCCTAGAGACACTGGAGTTCTCTGAGGCCAAAACTCCAGCTCTGTGTCCGAGATCCTCACAAACGTGAACTGTGTGATGGAGGAGATCAAACCTCCAGATACCACAGTGCATACAAGTCACCGGTGACCACGCCCCTTGGGATGAAGGGCCGTTAACATGATTCTGCCTCCAGATGCTGCCTTGCACGTGTACTTCCTGGGTCACCACGTGTCCTGTGACGTCACAGCTGCCCCACTCATTTGTGAAACTCACTCCAGCACTACCTGCTCTTCAGTATTAAAGACCATGGTACAACTGGCAGCTAGGGTGTTGTAGGAGGAGGCCACTTGTTGGTTCCCAGCCACCAGCTAGCTTAGACCCAAAATAATCACACAGAAACTGTATTAATTAAATCACTGCTTGGCCCATTAACTCTAGCTTCTTATTGGCTAACTCTTACATATTAATTTAACCCATTTCTATTAATCTGTGTATCACCACATGGCAGTGGCTTGCCGGCAAAGTTTCGGCATGTCTGACTCTGGCAGTAGTTCCTGGGGCTTTTCTCTGACTCCATCCTTCTTTCTCCCAGCGTTCAGTCCAATCCTCCCTGCCTAGCTATGCTCCACCCTACCCTGCTCTGCTATAGGCTTAATGCAATTCTTTATTCATTAACGGTAATCACAGTATACAGAGGGAAATCCCACCTCAGGGTGTGAACCTGTCCTGGGTGTTCCTCAGAGTGAGTGAGTTAGCAGAGGGTCAACTGAGTCACAGCTGCTTGTCCTTTCAGGGAAAGGCTGTATGGGGGATAGAGAGAAAGACAGAGAGACACACAGGCAGGCAGGCAGGCAGACAGATGATAGATGATAGATAGATAGATAGATAGATAGATAGATGATAGATAGATAGATAGATAGATAGATAGATAGATAGATGATAGATAGATAATGATAGATAGNATAGATAGATAGATAGATGATAGATAGATAGATAGATAGATAGATAGATAGATAGATGATAGATAGATAATGATAGATAGATAGATAGATAGATAGATAGTCAGATAGATGATTGAAGACGATGTGATGATGATGATAGATAGATAGATAGACAGACAGACAGACAGACAGACAGACAGATTATAGATGAGGAGAAAGACTAAGTGCCCAGAGGTGAATTGAGGGGAAGCTGAGGCATCTATTCTCAATCAGGAAAGATGGCCTCCTCCCTTCTAGTCAACATGGCTTCTAAGACCCTCGTGGCTCTATAACTCAGGGTGTCCAGAGAGTACTGGCATCTTGGGTCCTTGATAGAGCTCTTCCTGGTCACAAGGCAGCCATTTCCTTCTATGGCCCACATGGGAAGGCCATGGAGAGGCTTCTTCTTGTGGCAGCTGAATCCCACTGTGGGCCCCCTTACCTCATCTACCACCCCCATCTGATTTCACACCATTGCACTGCAGACAGGGGTCCTATAAATGAACTTGGGAGACACAGACACCCATCTCCCCATACACTTGACCCTCTCCTCTGGCTGGGTAGACAGCCTCACCTGCCCTCAAGACTCCTGCCCACTTGTGTCAAGGTGAGCAGTACCAACCACTCGAGGTGGAAGCTTTGTGAATCCAGCCACGTGTCTTCTCTTAAGCCAGCGAGGCCTGCAGTCCTTGCTTGCCTCCCTTGTCCCAAGGTGATAGGAGGACTCAAGTGAGTAGAATGGTACCCAAAAGGCTGTGTTCCCGTGGATAGCTCTATACCCACTGGCAAGTGCCCTTCCTAGGGTCAGTAGAGGAGGGTAGCTGAGCCTGGAGTGTCAACACACAGCCACCAGAAGCTCAGAAGGCAATGGTTTTCTTGAAGGAACCCAGCCCTGGGTCACATGCCTCCCAACTGCTCAGAGCCTCACAGATCAGGGTGCTTGGAGTACCCAGTCTGAGGTGATTCCTCATGGTGGCTGCACAGACCACACGACACTCTGGTGAAAGTCCACAGAGGTCCAGATCAGACCCAGCCTCAACCCAACGTGTCCTTGGAGCAACCAGTCAGGGCTATAATCAGAGCCAAAGAAGAAAGCACCACAAAAGCGGAGGGGGTGATTTTGTGAGGAAATCTTGTTTGAGAGAGGTTTTTTGAGGTCGTCAATCCTTTGGGGAAGAAAATTAGGAGAAGAGCTTTCCTGTCTCCGGCAGAAAATGTGTGCACCAGTATGAGGGCCAGGCTTCATTTTTCTCTGTCTCATGCGATTCCATCACTCCAGACTATTAAAATTTTTAATCAAAGGTTTTGGTTATTAAACTGCCTGAGGTTGCCAAAGGTTTGCTGTTATCTCGCGCTAAAAATCTATCACAATCCAAATAAAATGAAATTAATTTGAGCTGCCAGAAGAAAGTTGAGTCGGCACGGCGTCACCATTTCCAGCTGTGGAGAAGCTGCAGAAGCAGGGATTCCTCCACGCCAGGCTAGCCCACAGGAACTGGGGGGGACAGCCCACCCAGGGGGGGACAGCCCACCCAGGTCAGGCAAAGTCAGCACAGGCAGAGCGAGTCCCCTGGAGTTCTGGTGTCAGCGCCCAGCCAGCACGGCCCCGCTGTCAGGGCTGTCGTCTCTCTCACAGACGGAGGCGCTGGTGCTCAAATGCCCGTGAATGTTCTTCCCAAGGTGCCCTTCTCCTCCTCTGCCTCCGTGATGAGTCCTGAGGGCGCCCTTCCAGTTCCTCCTCCATTTCTCGGCAGCCTAAGGGCCAGATTCTCCTCTGCTGCCTCCTTCTGCCCACTCATCAGAGGCTCCTCTCCACTCCCTGGGCACTCATCACCCTTCACTGCAGACCCTGAGCCTGCCTCCAAGGAGTCCACACAGGCAGCCCGGGATACATTTCCACACAATCATCTGACTTTCAGCCCGAAGCTGACCGTTCTCAGGAGCAGAACAAGCCAGCCCTACCCAACCCATCCTGGAAACATCACTTGCACAAAATGTGCACTGGAAATCGGATTCCAGAGAAGCCCATGAGCAAGCCTGTCTCTACTTCAGCTGTCCAGTGGGCTGAACAGGGCCACTTGGTCCTCTGTTTAGCAGCTTCCTTTACCCTGACTTTAAAACATAAAAGAAAGCTGGGTGGTGGTGGTGCACACCTTTCATCCCAGTACTTGGGAGGCAGAAATAGGCAGATCTCTGTAAATTCAAGGCCAGCCTGGTCTACAGAGTGAGTTACAGGACATCCAGAGATACGCAGAGAAACCCTGTCTTGAATTTAGAAAAGAAGAAGGAGAAGGAGAAAGAAGAGGAGGAGGAAAGCAATGTCATCATGACATCCCCATCCAAAAACGGAAACAGAGGACAAGCCTGTGGGATCTCAGTCTGCACTCTGATCCTGCCCCACCAGATATGCCTTTCTCTGCTGATACCCACCCTGGAAGCAGACTCATGATGGTGGAGACCCAGGGTACCAAGAAAGCAGATCTTTTTTTTTTTTTTTTTTTTTTTTTTTTTTTTTTTTTTTTTTTTTTTT
>NW_026067961.1:1417093-1421373 GCF_014885135.2 Alexandromys fortis | reverse complement strand
CACAGGGAGGGATGCTGTTGGCCACCCTAGACTTTACAGGCATTGTATCCCAGGTTTGCTGACTCACAGGGAGGGATGCTGTTGGCCACCCTAGACTTTACAGGCATTGTATTCCAGGTTTGCTGACTCGACTACAGTAGGGGACATGGCCTTGGCCTTAGCTGTGTCACAGCCAAAAGGGCAGTAACCGCAGGAAGCCCCAGCCTGCTCCACCCTCCACGTATTGCCAGTCTCTCTCATTGTCACAGACACCAAGCCACAAAATCTGCCACTTGCAAACATGGCCTTTGAGTAAGTAGAGCACATCGGTGGGTGTCCAAGCACCCACTGTCTCAAACCTTGGCAAGCGTTAGATCTGTGAGCACATCTGCAGACTGGCTCCAAGAAGGCGTCCTTCGGAGGCAGAACAGCAAGCCACCCATCAGCGTGTGATTTCTGGCAGGGCCCTGCGCTGGAGGCACTTGCATCCGGAATGATAGATCGAAGGCAAGCCTCCGCGTCCATAATTCATCTCCTAGAGTTTGGCGTGCTTGATCAAAGAGACTAAATAATGAAAGAATTTGTCCATATTATCTTATCTTAGCTCAAAGTGCAGCAGGATTGCTGAGTTCTGTACCCGTCTCCCAAGGCAGGAGATGGATGTGTTTATGTGTTGTTTATCTGTGCCCGGGCATTTGCAGATGGGTGTTTTGTGTGTGCTTTTGTGTGTACGTGTGCCTTTGCATGCATGCTGGTGTGTGCACTCGAGAGAGATGTGTTTGCATGCATGTGCATTGACATGGATGTGCCCTTACATGTGTTCGCCTTGGTGAGTGCTGTGAATATTTATTTTAATTATGTGTATATTTGTGTCTGTGGGTAGGTGTGTACAGGTGGGTCCCGTGGTCTCTTTTTAAGGATTAGATCACTCATTCTAGAAGTCCCCCAAAGCCAGGAGTCAACCTGTCACCCTGGCTGGCCTTGTCAACGAAAGTATCCAGGATGTGGGTGACATTGGGGAGGCCTGGTCACAGCCCCAGAAATATTCTAATGCAGTGTTGCATCTGGGGCATCGAGTGGCCCAGAGCCACCAGACCCAGGGTAACTGTGTCGAAGCCACACCATGGGGACGTGGGACTAAGAACAGGGCAGTGTGGGGACAGACAGTGCTGCTCAGCCATGGCCTCACCTTCACAAAGGCCTGCAGAGCTGCTGCGTCTAAAGAGGACCCCAGACCCCCCCATCCCTCTGCACACCTCGTTGTGCTCCTGTAGGGACTGAGAGGTCCCGTGACTGCCTTGTCAATAGCTAAACAGAGAAAGTGAAGTATGATAATTACATAAATTACCCCTTGTCAAAAATGTGTTGGTTCAATGTAAATAAGCCCGTAGCCATTTTGACAGCCTGTTTCAAGCCCTTTGTTGTTTCTTTCAACTTTTTATTGACTCTCTGTGGATCTGACATCATGCTTCCTGATCCTGCTCTTCTCTCTGTCCTTCCGTATCCACCCTCTGCCCTCACAGCCTCTCCCCAAAAAATTACAATAAAATTAAAAAAAAAGAACTAAAATAATAATTTAAAAAAAATCTCATCATGGAAGCTGTAGTGTGGTAGTGTGTCACGGTGATCCACAGTGCACCCTTTAGACCGTACATCTTTACTTCTAAGTGTTCATTGGTCTAGTTTGAGGCCTCCGGCTCCTGCTACACCTTCGATGCTGGGTTCTCACTGGGACTCCTCTTGAATAGCCGGTTGTTCTTGTGTCACGGCGATCCTGCAGCTTTGACTCTTCGGAACCAGCCCCTTCACATACAGTTCCTAGATGAGGTGGATGTTGGGTGGGATACCCCTAGTCCTGGTTCTGGGCCTGGGTGGTAGCTGGGTTCATTGTCACCACCAGGGGGAGCTCTCCAGCACGGCTCCGGCCAGCTCATTCCCTGCCGCAGGCAGCAAGAAGGAGCAGAAGGAGTTCTCCAGCTCTCACCAGGGCGGCTCACCTGCACCTGCACCTGCACCGGCTCCCACAGGGTCAGCTCTGCTGAGTTGTGGGGGAGGTGCAGGAGTGGCTCTCCAGAGTGGGGCAGCCAGTGAGGGCCAGAGCCAGGTCTCTCACTCTCGGGACCTCAGGGCCAGCTTTCTCACCCACCACAGGCAGTGAAGGTGGGGGATAGGGAGGGCGTCTCTCCCTGGCCCACTCCACCACCTGGCAGATGAAGATTGGAACCAGATCACCTGTGCCCCTGTCAACAGGGTCAGCTCTATTGTGCTGCCCAGTGAGGTGCAAGGCCCACTCTAGGGAGTCCTGCAGGAGTGAGGGGCAGGGCCAGCTCTCCCATTCTGGTGACTTTAGGACCACTGCAGTGTGTTCTTTCTTTTTTAAGACTTATTGTGTGTGTGTGTGTGTGTGTGTGTGTGTGTGTGTGTGTGTGTGTGTGTGTACACGAGTCCAAGTGCCTTCAGTGGCCAGAAGGGGTGTCCTATTCCTGTGGAGCTACAGTCTATCCAGGTGGTTGACCTGGGTGCTGGGACCCGAACTCGGGTCCTTTGAAGGAGCCGCACATCCTGGTGAGTGCAGCTCTCTCCAGCCCTCTACTGTCGTTTTCACCTGCTCCTGGGCTCTCACTGCCACGCGCTCTCCTGCGGCTCCCAGGATAGAGCACGGCTCACCTGCCTTTGCAGATGTCTGCAGCCTGGCCCGCATCCCATCTAATTGGTAATGACTTGGGACTTGTCCTCATGGGTACATCAGCCTCTTCCATTTCCTCTCCATCACAGTCCGCACCTCGTCCTCGGCTTCCGCTGAGGTTTATCTTCTCACTTTTGTTAATTGCATGCAGTGCGTATTACTCCCCCGTCAGTGTTTAACCACAGACATCTTTCCTTGCGTGCTCAGCTGCGTTCCCGCTGTCCTTTTTGTCTTCCTTGACGGGAAGTCTAACTCCGAAATGCATCTGTTGCTTCCTTGTAGCAAACGTTTTTGGAATTTGTTGAAGACGTACCTATTCGTGAGGAATAGGATTCCCTCCTCCGTTTTTGCCTTTGTTTTTTTGTGCACGAACTATGACCCACCCAGGATCCAGCTGTGCATCTGGTGTCAGGTGGGGTTCGGAATGGATGTATTGTGGGGAGCTGACAATCCCCATATCTTTTCATGGATAGATACTGCCTTGGTTTGGTGTTTGTACGAAATGCACACATAATCTAGTTTTCACTATGATTATGTGTGATCATTAGTTTTAATTGTCCACTTGACAGAATCTAAAATCCCCTGGGAGGAGAGTCTCAGGGAGAGATTGCTTAGATCATCTTGGCCTCCTGCATGACTATAGAGTACTGCCTTGGTTGTTAATAGGTGTGGGAAGACTCGCCCCCTGTGGGCGACACTATTCCCTAGGCAGAAAGTCCTGGTCTCTTCCCCCTGTAGGGGATTGTGTTAGAGGGATGAAGTGGACCTGAGTACAAGCAAGTGAGCATACACGCGTATCTGGGTACACAGCAACTAGAGCGCCATGCTGAGAGATGGGACCTTTGAGGATCCCACAGGGCTGGGGGTCAGAGCCCTAGGAAAGGGCTGAGTCCAGCCCCTTGTTTATTCTCTTCACACTGCTGCCAGGCACTGAGGCAGCTGGATGGATCTTGCCACATGCGGCCCTCTGACTTCTGATTCCCAGCCCTCAGAAATGAAGGATGAAATTCTGTTGATTGTGCCTCAAGCTGCGGTACTTCAACCAAGACAAAGACATTATTAAGCTTTGTTTCCTGTGCTTCCTGTCCTGGCTGGGGCCTTGGTGAATAAACACAGGAGAGGTTCTCATCTGCTCTGGATCGCACCTGTCCCATGATAAACACAGGAGAGGTTATCATCTGCTCTGGATCACACCTGTCCCATGGTGAACACAGGAGAGGTTCCCAGTCGCCCCTGGATCACTCCTGTCTCGTGACTTGTTATTTTCCTTAGTCCAGTAGCAGGTTCCACTAACTCAGATTTTTGTACTGCTTTTACAAAAAGAACTTTATCTTTTTTCTACTTTCTAAATGCTTTGTATAAAAACAGAAATTGCTCCTAGAAAAGACCCCAGAAGTCAGTTGTGGCCCTGTACATCTGAGATCCCAGCACCAGGGAGGTGAAGGCCAGAAGGTAACCAGTAGTTCTGGGTCATCCTCAACTACAGAGTCTAAAGCTACCCTGGGTTACATGAGATCCTGTCTCAAGAAAGTGAGATGGGAGTGGAGGGGTAGGGGCAAGGGAGAGGAAGGAAGGAAGGAAGGAAGGAAGGAAGGAAGGAAGGAAGGAGGGGAGT
>NW_026067961.1:1025856-1415814 GCF_014885135.2 Alexandromys fortis | reverse complement strand
GGGGGGGGGGGGGGGCGCGGGGGGCGGGGGGGGGGGGGGGGGGGGGGGGGGAGAGGGGGGGTCTCTGTGTTGAGCTCATTCGCCGTGCCGACCTGACTCTGTCCACCCCATCCATCCACTTCGTGTTGCTTGTGTTCACAGAAGTGCAGCAGCAGGTGCACTCACATGTCTAGTGACTAGATCTTCCGTTATCGAGAGTTTCATAATGCTTCCGTCTTTTCTCGCCTTCTTCATTGTTTTCCTGCCATAGCCGATGTCCCCACACCCCCAAAAGAAGCCTCAAAAAGGCAGCAGTTCCCTGCCATGAATAACTCGGACGTCACGTCAAAAGATGAGCTGCTATGCAAGCTCATCCCTCAAATGCTACACAGAGGAGGAGGCCAAGAGGACTCGGGGATGGGAATGTCGTTCGCCCTCAGCAGCCCTGGAAAGGCAGGTGCCACCTGTGCCATCAACTGCAACCACAGGGCGTCACCGAGTGCCCTCCAGTTAGACAGCTCTGACGCGAGACTCTGACAGCGCGTAAATCAACTCTCTTTACAGAGCCGGTGGTGCTCGTTTCAATGTAATTAGAGTCTCAAACACTTGGATTAGATTGAAGCAGAGGCTTCCCTCTCTTCCCCGCCAATCTTCCACTTCCATTATAGAGACTACACTGATCATTTTCTGCCAATTTAATAAAGGAAGCACGGGGCCATGGGAAGTGGCTCAGTCCGTAGATCATGATTGTATAGCCAGTGTTCTACTGAACCTGAGTTCAGGCCTCCAGCACCCATGGGGGGAAATAAGGCATGGTGATGCAGGCCTGACATCCTGGCCCTGGGAAAGCGAAAATGGGATCGCCAGGGTTTTCTAGCCACCTAGCCTGTCAAAATCAATGACTCGAGCTCAGTGAGAGACCCTGGCTTAGTTCGGGTTTCTACTGCGGTGATAAAACACCATGACCAGAACCAACTTGGGGGAAGAAGGTGTTTATTTCAGATTTCAGGTGTAATCCATCATCCAGTGAAGCCAGGGCAGGAGCTCAAGGCAGGAACCTGGAGACAGGAACTGAAGCAGACCACAGTAGAACATGTCTTTTTTTATTGTTTTATTGAGGTGCACATTTTTCTCTGCTCCCATACCTTTCTCTCCCTCCCTTCTACCTTCTCCTGTGGACCCCATGCTCCCAATTTACTCAGAAGATCTTGTCTTTTTCTCATTCCTATGTAGAACCCTGTATGTTGCTCTTTGTTGTCTAGGTTCTCTAGGGTTGTTGACTGTATGCTGGTTTTCCTTTGCTTTCTGTCTAAAAGCCACTTATGAGTGAGTACTGAAGAATGCTTCTTACTGGCTTGCTCCCCCATGGCTTCCTCAGACTGCTTCCTTATAAACTCCAAGACAACCTGCCCATGAGTGGCACCACCCACAATGGGCTGGGCACGCAATCATTAACCAAGAAAATGTCTCACAGTCTTACCTTACCCATGGGAAATCTTAGAGAGATATTCTCAATTGATATTCTCTCTTCCCAAACAATTCTAACCTGTGTCAAGTTAGCATAAAAACCAATAATCACAGATCCTGTCTAAAAATACAAGGGAAGAGACTGGAGAGATGGCTCAGGAATCAAGAGCCCTTGGTGCTCTTGCATAAAACAGAGAGAGAGAGAGAGAGAGAGAGAGAGAGAGAGAGAGAGAGAGAGAGAGAGAGAGAGAGAGATTAGATTCAGTTCCCAGCAGGCACTTGGTGGATCACAATAGTCTGTAACGTCTATTCCAAGGAACACAAGGCCCTCCTCTGGCCTTGGCAGGCATCAGACATGCACTTACGTACACATACATACACTTGGACAAAATATTCATACACATAAAATAAAAATAAATAATCTCAGTTCAAAAATATAAAGTGGAGAGTGGCAAAGGGGGCCTCTTGGCATTGGCCCTCAGCCTCTACTGTGTTCACCTGTACACACAGGTGCCACTGGTGCACAGAATAGCAAAGCTTCTACCTTTCAGAAGATAAGACCTTGGGCTAGCCAGCCCTGCCAGGCCAACATGTTATCAGGAAGGCCCGTGTCGAAGCTGCAGCCTGCTCTGGAGAAGAGAGTCCCATTTCCCAGCACCTCCCCTGGACCTCTGTGTCTGGAATGCTTCCATGGCCCTGATGACTGCACACTCATCCTTTTCTGGGCAGCTCCAGAAGAGATGTGGGTTCCTCTCATTTCTTGGACATCCTTTGCCTTTAGAAAGAATCTCCACTTCCAGGTGGAGCCTGAGAGCCACACTTTGGGCAGAAGGACAGGCAGGTTGAATGAGAACTGGGCAGGTAAGACTGGGGACACAGGGTGCTTCTCGTCTGCACCCTCCAGTCACAGATTAGGGGTCCACCTCTCCCTGAGGCACCGGCCAGGGGTTCAGTATTGGTCTAGCACTATCAAGCACCAGTGTGAATCCTAAGTTCTCATTATAACCTTTTCTTCTCATGTTTACTTGCATGCAAATAAGCAAATATTTGAGCAATGAGGTCCTCTGACTCCAGAATTGGCAGCTGTTGAACGCCCCCTTCTTGGTGCCCTGGCTGCCTTAAACAAGGGACCATCTGTCAAGTATCCCACCAGACAAAGCCTAGAGCTAACTCCACCATATTGGACATTCTACAGATGCCTTGAGGAAGCTATTGCCCAACAATTCCACAATTGCAGCTACTTAGTACCTTAGCACAGCTCTGGCTCCACAGGTGTAGCCCTTGGCTATTGCCAGCTGTATGCACCAGACTCTCACAATGGTTCCCACCCAGGCCACCGTGGGAGCACTTTCCCTAATGGCCCAGCAAAGGGACTGCTGGGACTGAGACAAAGAGGACAATGCTGTCACTAGTGTGAAGACAAGCCTTCATTTGTATAAAAGTCTATGTGTGGTTGATGTAAATGCAACCCTTTATTTGCATGAGTGTCCACCGTGATTGGTATAAATGTAAGCCTTCATTTGCATGCAATCAGGACAAACACTCTTTCTTAACTACATAAGCAGGCTCTTTGGCTAACTCTCTGCTGGCATGAAGATGTCCTCTTTGCTGTATTATTACCATGTTAGCGGTGGGGAGATCTGATGGCTGTGACATTGCAGAGCTGGGCCCAGGAGTAGCAGCAGAGCCAGTAAAGGCAACAACAGCAGGATCCAAGAGCAGAGAGAAGAGGCAGCGACCTCAGCAATGACAACAGCGGGGGCAATAGCTGTAAAGGACAATAGTCTTGGACATCTCATTTCCAGTAGCTCTAATGCAGCTGCTGCCCAGGACTGGGGAACCCCAACTTCCTAAACCCACCAAAAAGCTATAACTCTCGTCAGCAAAGGGGTCAGGTGCAAGTGATTAAGACCACAGAGTTGTGACAGGATGGAAATTAGGGGCTAGGATGCAGAGAACAAGGAAATGTCTGCTAGCCCCTCCTCTGCCATGCCTGGTCTTCATATCACAGCACACTGTGGGGACTGTCAACCCTCCCTGTACATGGCGGTCACAGGGGCTAGCAATAGCAGCCGTTCAGGGTGGGCATGGAGGTGGCCATCCTCCAACAGGACGGCTTCAGTCATCCACTTCCTGCTACTCACATATTTGCACACCCTGCACACCTACCGCAATGGAGCTAGTCTGTGTGAGCATTAGGATATGACAGTCATGATGTTACTTCCAAGACTGAGTCACAGATTATGATGTGCTTAGTCTCTGTTCTCTCTCTCTCACACACACACACACACACACACACACATCACCACCATCACCCAGTGATCATCAAGAAAGGAGTTGCAGCCAGGAGCCGTTGACAGTCACAGAAGGGCTATGGAATGGGCTCTGCAGTCCCTCAAACTTCCGGCAGCTGTGCTGCCACTGCCCCTCTGCCACACGCCTCTGTCACCTGCTGCTGTCACTGCTGCTCCCATGGCCACTCACAGCTCCAGCTCCACCCCACTTGCCAGCCCAATGTCCACTTCATGTAAGAACCTGAGCCAGGACCTGGCCTCAGCCCCTTCTGGAGTCACACCTTTGGGGAACTGTGAGATAAAGCTGGTGTCTCATGAACAGATCCCAGATGGGACCAGAGAGAGCCCTTCTCAGGGACTCCCTCAAATGCAAGGAAGTCTGCAGGAGCTGGACCCAGCGCTGCTCTACCCCCCAGTAGCCTTTAAGTAGCAGCTTCAGATAGCGACCTGTGATGTCAGCACCGACCTGAGGGTCCCACCTCTGCACAAGGCTCTTTGAGATGGGGAGTTAGCGGGAGACAGGGTCTTGCACCTGTAGCTTTCATCTTGAGCCCCTCAGCCCAGATGTCTAGCTCCCTCACCCAGCATCCCTAATGCCTCCCAGACAGAGGTCAAGAAGGTGAGACCCCCCCCCCATCCTCCCTCCCAGCTTTCTCCCCTCCATTGCACAGTCAAACTCCTCAGGTCCCACTGAAATGCGCAGCTCCCATGGCTGCAAGGCAAAGCCTAGTTAAATGCCACCACTTACAAGTCCCTGGCCTTGTCCATCAGTAACAGTATGTCTCTGGAACATGAATTATTCATGCTTTACTCAAATATTTAGCACAGCAGGTATGTTTCAAGGGAGATGTACCCCCATCTCTGCCCCCGGCAGGCTGTAAATTCTCCTGAGATTCATGCCTGGCAGCCTCACACAACATGAGGGGGTCTATCTGTGTATACCTGTCCTGCAGTAGGTCAGGTCTATGGATGGACCATCAGAGACGCATCATTATCACTCTGGGCCAGTACTGTCCCTAGGACAGACACCTGAGCCCAAACAAAAGAACCAGGACCCAGCCCAGCATTGGCAGCAATGTGGGTTCAAATCCCCAGGCTACCATGTGTTAGTTATGAGACTTTGAGGTTACTCTTCCTCTCTTGGCCTTGGTTTATTTCCCTGATGAAGGAATAAAGTTGTCAATTACTGGGATACATGATTGCCACAATGGGGACTCAGGTAGCAAACAAGAGATTGCCCCATGCCTGCTGCAAGTTGTCCCTTGCTGTCCTGTAGACAGTACCCATGCCTTAGGATAAAAAGCCTGGTGACTCTCTTATTTCTCTGGAGCAAAGGTTCCGAGAGAATCCACAGGTGACCTAAGCTGCCCCTATAACTATAGGCCAGGGTCAAACCACAGACCCCCCACCCTCAGCCTAGCAACCTGGGCAGGAAGACATGCACCTACTGAGCAGGCTCCATAGAGAAGTCCCTGGTGTGTTCAGAGGACCACTAGACCATCTTTCTATACAGAAAGAAGATGTGAATATTTCAGGTACCACCTGGGTATCTTCATAGGGCAACTGACTTCTGAATGCAGGTCTTTATAGGCCAGGAAAGGAAAACTTGGTGGGCCAGCCAAGTGGAAGACCAGGACCATAGTCTGGGCATGGGAAGAGGGCTGGTGGGGAAGAGGTGAGTCCAAGGGGCACAAGTGATTCCCAACAGTCTAGACACACACAGCTCCCTGGAGCAAAGGCTTCATTCTGGAGGAGTTTGGGGTTAAGCAGGAAAATCAATCGAAGCAGACTCTGTCTCTGAGGTTCTCCCTGCAACTCTACCCAAAGGCTGGGCTCTGAGCCTGGTCCTGGACAATGTTCAGGTGCAGGAGGGTGACAGCGTGGGCAAATGGATGGGTCCCATGTCAGTCGGTGCTCCATGCAGCACCATTTTGTTTCCTGGGCCTCAGGTCTGGGATCGGGGCCAAAGTGGGACTGCTCTGCCAGAACAGTGGCTGCCAGTCCTCTATCCCTCCCCTGCAGCTTCCAGCCCTTTTAACACTCCCTCTGCACGGCAGTGCACCTCAGCCAGACTGTGGGCTGTAAGACATGGCAGAACACACTCTCCTGGACACCTGGGGATCTGGGAGTCTCTCAGCTGCCCTCTTGGTGTCAAATGGCCTGAGGCTCTGGACTGACTAGTAGCTAGCCACAGTTTGTGCAGCCGTATCTCCTAGTCCTTCCGGTAGCCCCAGAGGCCATGTTGCCCCCAGATATACTTAGGGAGAACTGACCCAGATGAACAACCCTGAGTAGCCTATGTGTAGCAAGAGCTCAAACAGCATCCACCCTGGGTCCCATCTATGACTATCCTTCACCGTATCCTGCATCTTACAGGGCAGTGCCGCTGCCATCCATGTGGGAACAAAACATGAGCAGGTAAATCCACAATCCCTGCTGCTCCCCACAAGCCCCACCAGTAGTGAGCCCCAGACCATCAGAGTCGTAGGCAGGAGTAACCCCCAGTACCTTCGGAGAGGAGGCAGGCCTGATGGAAGGGAAAGAATAGAAACCAAGATCCCAAGTCATTGTAAACAACAGTCTCTGAGTCCCCAGAGTAGCTTGGATTGTGAGTCCCTTCAACAGAAATTCTCTAAGCAGCTCTGAGTACTCCAGGACTCTACAGCCCTAGGATCAGGACCCCAGCTCTAGCCCCCTGTCAGCTCCAGCACTGTTGGAGGGAGGTCGCTTGTTGGTTCCTGGCCACCCGGCTAGCTTATAATGGAAATAATCACACAGAAACTGTATTAATTAAATCACTGTCTGGCCCATTAGTTCTAGCTTCTTATTGACTAACACTTATATTAATTTAACCCATTTCTAATCATCTGTATATCACAATGTGGCTGTGGCTTACCAGGTAAAGTTCCCAGCGGCTCCATGGTGTCTGACTCTGCCCTTCTTTCTCCCAGCATTCAGCCGAGCTTTCCCCACCTACCTAAGTTCTGTCTTGCGGTAGGTCCAAAGCAGTTTCTTTCTTCATTAATGGTAATCACAGCACACAGAGGGGACTCCCACATCACAGCACTCTGAAAGAGAAGGGAGACCATAGCTCAAAGTGGATGGCATTGGCCAGGAGTGGGGTACAGTGTCTGTTGGTCCTTGGAGAGTCTGTTGGTCTGTTAAAGACTAAGTGTTCACCCCCTTGATTCATAGGTTTGTGTCCACCACCACTACCCCACCTTGGTAGGAGGGGCTATGAGAGATAATTAAGTTCTCATAAAAGGGGGTCCTTTGTCCCCCTTTCCATCCTCATATAAGGAAAACCACCCAGCATGGAAGTTCACACTTACAATCTCAGGACTTTGGGAGAGTGAGACAGAACACATGCACTTAAGGCCATCCTGGGCTAGAGTGAGACTCTGTCTTGCAAAAGAGATAGGGAACCAGCAATATGGCTTGCCTGGTAGACTCTTGCCACCACACCAGTTGACAAAGGACAGGAGTATAGCCCCCAGCAGGGGCCAGAGCACCCAGTGTGGACAATGGAACCTCAGTGCAGCCATGCCTTTGTCCCTTCCTTCTCTTTCATTTCAGAGCCTTGAGCCCCCACCGTCCCAAAAGAGAATCCTGTCCACAGTGCAGCTTCATGCCTTTCAGGCAGCATGCCTGTTCCTCTCCACTACACACGTGTCCAGGCAGTCCTAGATTCTCCCAGGGCCACGGGGACATGCCGTAGGGCCACTTGACTCATGCTAGCCATGGCTATTGCAAGGTTCCAGCACCCCAGAGCCCCAGGACCCCAGTGCCCCATTGCCCCCCCAGAGCCCCAGGACCTAAGTGCCCTAGAGCCCCAGTGCCCCAGAGCCCCAGGACCCTAGTGCCCCAGAGCCCCAGTGCCCCCCAGAGCCCCAGAGCCCCAGTGCCCCCCCCAAGAGCCCCATGTTCTAACCTGCTTTTCTGTTCCTGTGGTAGACAACCATGACCAAAAGCAGCTTAAGGAGGAAAGGGTTTATTTCAGCTTACACATCCAAGCCACAGTCAGTCACTGGGGGAACTCCAAGCAGGAACCCAAAGCAGAAATCATGTAGGAACACTGCTTACTGGAGCACTCCCAGGCTTGCTGCGGATCCCGCCCAGGGGTTGTCCTACACAGACCATGTCCACCTGCCCAGGAGTGGGGTTACCCTCGGTGGCTGGACCCTCCCTCGTTAATCAACAATCAAGAAGACTCCTCAGTCTGATCCAGGCAATCCCCCAGCTGGACTGTGCTGACAGCTAAACCTAACAGGATGCTTTGCAACCAAGCAACCACTCCCAGAGCAGCAATCCCTCCTCAGGTTCAGGCCCTGCCCCCAGCCTCCCTCCTAAGACCTTGTCCTCCCTCTAAAGTGCAGTCGAACCCCACCCCGTGGAGGCCCTGGTTAAGCCTCTCTCCCTTCTCACCTGTTACCGCCTAAGGCTGCCAGGAGAAGGAAAAGTAAATGAGCACAGCGTGGGCAGAGCCCCCTGTTTTTCCTAGAATATTTCTTGAGTTTAGGGCCCTATTGACAAAAAACCTTCTGCTATTTTATGGACCACTAAGAAAGAAAAAAATGCAGCCAATTAAACTGACAGGTAGCCTTCTTATCACAGTTTTTATTTTATTCTGGCTGGAGGAGCTCATCTGATCTTAATTAGACACAGATCCACATTGGCCATGGCTGTGCCACATACATAAACAAATGTTAAGCAAAATAAGCACACACGTGCATTCCTAAACCTTCCCACGTGGAAGCTCAAACTCCCGCTAGTATCCACGGAGCCTGGGCGTGTCTTCAGGGAGTGTGTCTAAGCGGCAAGGACACCAGGTACCCCTCTTCCTCGGAGATCATGGGAGAGGCAGAAGCTGGTGTGGGCTGCCGGAGTCAGCTGCCTGCCACTCCGAGATTCCTGGCTGAGCATCTTTCTGTCTCCAGGCATGCTTCTGCCCTCAGCCCGTCTGCATGGTTCTGTGTATTTCTCTCCCACTTCTGGAAGTTTCTCACAAGAGCACCACTTTCAGACTCTGAGGTTGACTCTATCCTGTCTCCTCCGGTGGCCACACAGCCACAGCAAGATGCCTTCAGTAAGACACGGTCACACTCTGACACACATGTCTTCTTGGTCAAATGGTACAAACCTGGAACCTCGGCATCAGGACCATGCTCCAGAGCAAGACTCAAGGAAAACGAGAGAAAGGATAGAGTGAGAGAAGGAGAGAGAGATTTGCCGTTGGTGTGGTTTTTTTGCTTGTCTCCAGACTCTGATCCCGGAGGTCACTGCCCTAGTGCAAATTTGCCAGAAACTTTTGAAAAAATGCAATTCCTGGGAGCCCTAGTGTGCTTTCCATGGCTGTGACAAACTCCATGACCAAAAGCAACTTACTTCAGCTTACGGCTTACAATGGTCCATCGCGGAGAGGAGTCGGAAACCGGGAGGCAGGAACTGAAGCAGAGGCCATGAGGAATGCTGCTTACTGGCTTTCTTCTCATGGCTTCTTCAGCTTGATTTTTTATATATACAATCTAGGACCACCCGCTCATAGGTGGTATCTCCCATGTGGGCTGGACCTTCCTATATCAATCCCTAATCAAGAAAATGCCCCACCGACATGCCCGCAGGCCAATCTGATGGAGGTATTTTCTCTGGTGAAGTTCCTCTTTCCAGATGACCCTAGGTTGTGTCCTTGGCAAAACAGCCAGCAGACCTGGCTCCATGCCAAGCCCCTCTGAACATCTAAGTAATGAGGCAGAGGTCAATCTACCTCTGCATCCCAAGTGTTGGGAGTAAAGGTGTGTACCACCACACCCAACTACTCTCTTTTTTAAGAACTTTAACCTTTTTTTTTCTTTTAAGCCTGCATATATTTTTAACATACTGTAAACCATTTAGAGTTCTTTTTTTCTTTAAATCTCTCTTTACTGTATATATCTCTTTTTCTGACTACAAGAGTCTTTAAGGAGAGGATTAAAGTCGTGGCTTTGATGACTAGATCCAGCCCATTCCTTAGCTTTTCAAGATTTCAGCCTCATGGCTGGGGTACCGACTGTAGCCACGTTTTATTGCCACAATTCTATGGCATTTCAAGGTCCTTGCCAGGAAGCAAGCTGCAACAGTGTTAAACAACATTCAAAAGCTCCGTAGTCAGGACTGCCTGCTTGAAAGAGTCAGTTTGCCCTGGCAGGATGGCCCAGAAAGCTGGCATTTTAAAACGGCACAGCTTTTTTCCTGCTATGACTGAAAACCAAAAAGCATGCAGTCAGATTTTTATCAACACTATTTAAGGGTTTCTTGGCAGGACTTCTTTAAAGAGCTGCAAGGTTTTGCAGCTAAAGCTGAGTCAGGAAGCGTCTCTTAGATGAGAGCGCTTGCCTCTAGCAAGCAGAGCAGACCCGGGAAATTGCTGCTACCAAAAAAAAAAAAAAACCCACAGAGAAACCCTGTCTCGAAAAACCAAAAAAAAACCCGAAAACATGCTTTATTCTTCCCCAAGCTTTCTCAGGCTTCCCATGGATGCAGTTATCCATGTGGGTGCCATTCTGTAACATGAAGGGCCTGCTTGTTGGAGTTTATGTCCTGCCCAGTTCCCCACAGCAAGCAAGCCCCAAAGAAAATCACCCAGAGGTCTCCATAAGTTATAAAACTGATTGGCCCATTAGCTCAAGCTACTTATTAGCTCTTGTAGCTTATATTAACCCATTATTCTGATCTATGTTAGCCACATGGCTCGGTAGCTTTCTCAGCTGGGTAGATTACATCTTGCTTCTTCCATGGTCTGGGCAGGACTGGAGGGAATGGGCTTCCTTCTTCCCACAATTCTCCTGTTCTCCTCACCCCACCTCTACTTCCTGTCTGGTTGACCTGCCTATACTTCCTGTCTGGCCAATCAGCGTTTATTTAGAATATGATTGACAGAATATAGACAATTCTCCTGCACCAGTGAGACAGGATGAGCTTCTACACCATGGACAGAGGCCCAAGAGGCTTATGTCAAAACATAGATCTCACTGACAGGGGGCTGAAAGGTGGCCCCCAAAAGTTCTGCCCAAGTCCCAGGTCCTAGAGCCTGTAAATGGGGGCTGGTGTGGAGGGGGATTAGCAAAGAGATTTGTTAAGGAAACCATGAAGCCATGCTGGATGGTTACATATCCCTAAGCCCAATGACGGTGTCTTCATAAGATAAATGACAGAAAAGAGATGGCCATGTGACCCTGGAGGTAGAGACCACAGTGAGGCAACTGGAATCCAAGAAGCTT
Organism: Alexandromys fortis; assembly: GCF_014885135.2. Lineage (NCBI taxonomy): Eukaryota > Metazoa > Chordata > Mammalia > Rodentia > Cricetidae > Alexandromys > Alexandromys fortis. Next base: position 1,404,818 of record NW_026067961.1, on the reverse strand, counting down.
TAGTCACTGTAAACTTCCAGCATCTAGAAGTGGCAGGGGGCTCCTCTCCCAGAGCGCCCATTACAACTCCAGAGTGAGCACAAGGTTAGTTAGTATCTTAGACCACCCAGGTTGTGGCCATTCAGAAAAGCAACTCCAGGACCCATCACTGACCGCCAAAAGAGGAAGTCACTCCAATGGCTGTACAGGAGCACAGGAAAGTCACTATCCCTCATGCCACCCCACTGTCATTCCCAGGGACTGTCTTGTATGGCAGGAGCCCAGCTATACACATCAGCATTGGTTCCTCAGATCCGGCCACTTGTCCATCTTTTTGGCCACCAATATCCCTGTCCTGGAGGAGATCAGGCATATTAGATTAGGAATATCCAACAACGTTGTCCCTGAACACTGAGCAGAGAGTCAGAGTCGTGGCAGGAGGGGATGTAAAGGGGACTCAGAGTCTCAGGCACAGCGGGTTGTGAGGTGACTTTGAGCCACCCAAGTGACTCATATGTGTTAGGTGACCCGAGGAACGTGTTAAACGCAGAATCCAGCATGCTCTAACCTTGCAACTAGGAACACTCAGGAAATCTTGGCTTCATTGTGTTGTATCTGTGAGCTCCATGTCATTTTGGAACAGATATTTTGATTTTCATCTTTTTGGTACCAGAGACCATTCAGGGATCTAGGCAGCCCCACACAAGAGCCTCCCCAAAGGTATACTAAGAAAAACTGTTCTCAGCTGTCCTTGTCCATGAATGGACACTCCCACTTTGTGAGTTCTGTGTAACATCACACAAGGCCAGCTCTGCTCTCCCTCCCACCCACAACCTGGAGGCCGCTACTCATTCAGTGTGGCTGTCCCTTCTCTCTGTTGAGGTGGCCCATTTCAGATCCCCCATGAATCTTTCAAGAACTAGCCCCTCCTGTCCAGTCCAAGTCATGTGACTTTCTCAGGGGTCAGAGCTGGGTAGGAACCACAGAGAGACTGGATCCCCAAGACAGGGCAGCCTGTTCTAGTCAGAGGCCTGCAAGAGCAGATGTCTGAAGCTGGTTCCCCTGAAGCCTACGAGGGACGGTCTATCCCACACCACCCCTAGTTTCTGGTGCTGTTGGACAGCCCTGGTCACTCAGTCCGTATCTCTACCTTCACTGGGCACATGTGTTTGTTTTCCTTCTCAAAGGCATCAGACATTGGATTCGGGGCCCAGCCCACTCTCCCCATGACCTCATTCCAAAGGACGCCTTGACTGATCACATAACCCTATCTCTAAAGAAGTTCGTGCTGTGTGGCTCTTGGCTGACTTCGGGGGACACGATTCAACCCCCACCAGGAGTCAGCAAGACGGGAGAGAATCGAGTGGGGATTGTGGATGGGGGTCACTGGTTCCTGTTGAATACACAGCCATAATCCTCAGAAGCAGAGCTTTCTGTTTGTCATCTGCAAAATTAAGATCAATGACACTTGTCTTACAGGGTAAACCATTAGAAACATGTGCGCATGAGCCCTGGATGAAGCTGAGGAAATGGAGAAGGGAGAGAGACAAAGAGGTAGGAGAAATGAAGGAGGAAGACTAGGAAGGAGGGAAGGAGGGAGGGAATGAAGCTGGGAGGGAATGACAGAGGATGGGAGGAAGGGAAGGAGGGAGGGATTGGAATCTAGGAGAGAAGGGAATCTGGGAGGAAGGGAAGGAGAGAGGGAGGGAGGGAAAGAAGGAAAGCTGCGAGGGAGGGAGAGAGGGAGGGAGGGAAGCTGGGAGAGAGGGAGAGCTAGAGGGGGAGGGAAAGAGGGCTGGCAATAAGGTGCCCATCTGCACCCAAGCTAAGGCCACCTGTCCCAGGATAATCCCCACTTAGGAGCACCAGTCTCAATCCTGCCCTTGGATGCTGGCCAATCTTTGTTCAAGAAGGATTTAATAATGAGTGTGGTCAGGACACGTGAACAAACTTCTCTACAGCCAGACTGTCACAATTGTGTGATGAGTGCCATCAAGCAGGCGTGAGGCAAGAGGTCTCTCTTCCCTGCCGATGGGGCTCATTTTTCCACTGGCTGCATAACACACCAATGTCAACACAGACTTCAGTCCATCCACGGCAGAGCACTCTGCCTCTGCATGCCTCTGCCTACCTCCCCTCAGCTCTCTCCAGAAGGCAGATCCCCTCTCTGCACCCTTCTGCCATTTATCCTACCCAACTAGAACTGAATATGAATTGGGTGCCTCAGGGACCCGCAAAGCCTGTGAGTATGGTACGTTAGGGATCGGTTTTGTGGCCATAAATTATGTAACAACTCCGATTGCAGCCCAAGCTGGTAGCGTCTCGTATGGAGTAAATAAAAACATTAAATGATTTTTCTAAGTGTTTGATTTTCCATCTGTGGCTTATCCTGTTGCTAAATTCCCATAATGTCGCATTTATTCATCTTAGGAGGGAAATACATCAGGCAGGAAGGCCACTTGGCAGCCAGCTACATGATGCAGCCTCTGAGAGAGGAGCACAGTAGCTTCTGTCAGTCAAATGCCTACCGGCCTGTGCTCCCAGAGTTGTGGGCCTCAGTTTCCCTACCATCCTGCAAGAAAACAAAAGGCAGTCCTAGTGTCTGCCCACCCAGCACAGTCTCTGTCTGTCAGCAGAGCAGCATGGGGCATAGGTCTGTTTCCATGGGAACTCCCAGCTATGTCAGATTGCTCAGCATTTTGAAGCATTGTGTGACCATTGGACACTGTGATGGTCTGTCACTGTGGTCAAGTTAACTGGACTTAGAACATCCCAGGAGGCTGGTGAGGTGCAGCTCTGATAGGGTCACCTGAGTAAGGAATGACCTGTGAGTGGTACCATCCTATAGGCTGGGGCCCAGAGAGCACAGAAGGGGAAGGAGAGTGGCAGCTGAGGGCTGGTGTCCAGCAGGGGTGATACCTCTGAAACTGTGAGCCAAACTGATTTTGCTCCTTACAATGGTATTTTGCCACAGTGGTGAGAAAGCTCAGGCTGGGCCTACCCAGGAGATAGGTAGGGCATGGGAAGAGTGGTCCCCACACTGCCCTGAGGTGGCAGTTTCTAGAAGCCCTGTGCAAGCAGCCTGTTACCTACAAGAAAAGAAAAGGCAGTTTCTGAGAGCGGGCTCTGCCTAGGTGTTCCTGCGGTGCTTCCTCTGGAGTCTCCCCCAAGGAGGCTCAGAGCAAGCAGAGGTAGAAGCCCTTTGCTCAGAAAGCACACATCCTCCCTCCTGGTTAGGGAGGGAACGAGTAAGGCAGGGTAACTTTATAGACATTCCCTAAGGCTCTGAAGTGACCAACAGTTGGGGGAGGGGAATGCACCCTGAAACAGAACTCACTGTCTTGGGAGGAAACTTAATCATATCTACGCCTGCCAGTAGGGTCTCAAAAGATTATTCTGTTTCGCTGTCATTTTTAATATTTCTCTCTCTCTCTCTCTCTCTCTCTCTCTCTCTCTCTCTCTCTCTCTCTCCATGTGTGTGTGCTTGTGTGTGCGTGTGTGCGTGTGTTGTGGGTATATTCACATACATACTGGTGCCCTTGGAAGCAGAAGAGGATGTCAGGTCCCCTGGAGCTGGAGTTACAGGCAGTTGTGAGCCATAAGACATGGGCACTGGAAACCAGACTCAGGTCCTCTGCAAGAGCAGTCCTTGCTCTTAACCACTGAGTCATCGCTCCAAACAGTTCCACTGTTTTTTCTGTTGTATTAGGGAGGGCTAGATTTAAGGCGTGTGTGTGTGTGTGTATGTGCATACACATGTGTGTGCATGTGCATGCATGTGTGCATGCTTTAGTTTTTTTGGACAAGGTCTTTTCTAAATCTCTAAACTCCCACTTCCACTGCCTCCCAAGCCTGAAACTATAGGATGTATCACCAACCCCTGGGCTGTTTTGTTTTGTTTTGCTTTTTGCAGCTTTGTTTTTGTGGCATCCAATGCTGCATCTTGTTTTTTCCTAATAAAACACCAACAAACACTGATCGACAATCATTCTATTAACAACGGGAAAATTATCTTATGAAAAATCTGATGAATAGAAATAATATCCTGGAAATGGGTTTGCACTTGTAAAAGGCATAATCAAGTTATTTAAAGAAGCTGATTTCTTGTAAACAATAAAAGGAAGCCCTTTGATGAATTTTTCAACATTGCAAGCTCACACTACTTTCAGCGGCTAAGAAGTGTCTCTCTAGTGAGCTCAATTTGAATCTATTTTTGCTTGTTTTTATTAATGTACATTAATTATACATAATAGTGTTTTTGGCATTTTCAGACATGTCTATAATATATTTTGATCGTGTTAATAGAGAGGCTCATGATATACCTTGTCCTCGGTCCTAATAGGGTTTTGTGACCCCAATACTTTCTGTTTTAGGTGTCTGGGAGCTGAAGGGCAGACACAGCCTGTGAGAAGAAACCTAAAATTCACTTCACAGCAACCATGAAAAGGGGAATCTCCATTGCAGAATAGGAAGGAACGGGGTATGCCATAGACAAGGCCTGGAGGTCTCTTCTGGATGTGTCAGGCTATGACCAGGTCGGGTGGGCTCCTCTGGCTCTGGGTTCAATAGAACCTGCCTGTGAGTAAGGGCTGCCTCAGCCTCAGACTGCTTTTCTGGTGGTGTGTGCTGTTCTGGTTCCCTGTGACTAAGTCCCTGGGCTGAGGTCCAGCAGAAAAAGGATGCTGTAGGCTTCTGATCTAAGTGGCTGGGGTGCTGCCTTTGGACTTGGGCTTTGCAAAACTACCCAACTATCACAAACTCCAAGCTGGGGAAGTCTTCATTACCTGGCACAGTCTGAGGCCAGGGTCTGAAGCACAAATATGGTCTTGGAATGTCCACTCTGGAATCTTTTCAGAAGGGAAGAAGAAAGCACCACGCCGTAACCTTCGCATTGATGCTGATGCCATTTCCTGAACAACCTCAGTGGATCCCTTGGTCCTTCTGTATATGTGTTGCTTTTATTTATTAATGAATAAAGAAATTGCTTTGGATCTATAGCAGGGCAGAACAAAGCTAGGCAGGGGAAACTAAACTGAATGCTGGGAGAAAGAAGGTGGAGTGAGGGAGATGCCATGGAGCTGCCAGAGGAGAAAGATGGAACCTTGCCGGTAGACCATGAGCCTCATGGTAAAATATAAAATAATAGAAATGGGTTAATTTGATTGTAAGAACTTGCTAGGAATATGCTAGAGTGATTGGCCAAGCAGTGACTTAAATAATATAGTTTTCTGTGTGGTTATTTCCTGAGTCTGGGCAGCCAGGAAACAAACAAGCGGCCTCCTAGAACAGATCCCAGTAAAGATGCCTGGGTGTCTGGCTAAGGCTCAGGGAGCAGCAGGCTAGAGAACCTGGGTGCTCAAGGATTGTGGGCCTGAGTTAGGGAACAGCAGGCTGGAGGACCTAGGTGCTGGAGGATTGTGGGCCTGAGTTAGGGAACAGGCTGGAAGCTCCACGTGCTGGAGGATTGTGGGTCTGAGATTAAAACAAAGCTTGTCTGTGGACTTGCAGAGTAATTTCTAAGGGCCTGTGCCTTATCTGAGTCACAGACTCTCTGGGGGACCATGTGCTGCTTCCTAAGTTTAGCCAGGAGATGTTATGAAGCCCAGCACAGTGCTGGGCAGGGTGGTGACTCTCAGTGGCAGCTCTTCTGTGCAGTCTGTGAAGCCGAGACACTCCACCTTTCCTCACTACATCTTCTGCTGTGTGGACTGATGCTGTGTGATAATGGATGGATGGATGATCCAAATACAGTGGAAGAGTGATAGATGGGCAACTGGTGGTTGGATGGATGGATGGATGATGGATGGATGGATGGATGGATGATGGATAGATGATGGATGGATGATGGATAGATGGACAGATGGATGAAAGGATGGATGGAAAGATGAATGGATGGATGGATGGATGGATGGATGGATGATCCAAATACAGTGGAAGAGTGATAGATGGACAACTGGTGGTTGGATGGATGGATGATGGATGGATGATGGATGAATGGATAGAAAGATGAATGGATGGATGGATGATGGATGGATGGATGATGGATGGATGGATGGATGGTGAATGGATGGATGGAAAGATGGATGGATGGACAGATGGACAGATGGATGAAAGGCTGGATGAAAGGATGGATGGATAAATGAATGACTGCTGGAGCATTGGGTGGGTGATAGTAAATAGCAGGATAGAAGTAAGGTTGGGTAAGTGGTTGATGTATTAATGGGTGGGTGGGTAGATGAATAGCTGGATAGACAGACAGACATGAATATATGGGAGAAAGGGTGATGTGGGATTTCCCTCTGTATGCTGTGATTACCATCAGTGAATAAAGAATTGCTTTGGGACTATAGCAGAGCTATAGGGGAATAGAGGAAGTGGGGGAAACTAAACAGGGAGAAGCCATGTAGCCCTGCCAGAGACAGATGCCAGAACTTTAGCCAGTAAGCCACAGCTGTGTGGCGATACACAGATTAATAGAGATGGGTTAGTTTAGGATATGAGTTAGCCAGAAATACACCTAGGCTATTGGTCAAACAATATTGCAAATAATATGCTTTCTGTGTGATTATTTCGGGGCTAAGCAGCTGGGAACAACTAAGCCACCCTTCTTCTTCAGAAGGGTAAACAGGTGGATGAGGAAAGGTCAGATAAACATCTATGAATCTTCCTTGCATATCACTCTGCCCTTCAAAAAGAAACTTGCCTAAATGAAAGCAATAACTGCTTCATACACCGTAACAAAGCAGGAGGCCTCATCCCTGTGTGCAGTCACAAAGGGGGAAGAATCGGTGACCTTTAACACGAGCCAAAACAGACTTGAATAATCTGCTGGTCCTCTCAGCCTCAGTTGCCCCAGGTGATCAAGGAGTGGCCCAAGGCAGCATCAGACTGTAAAATCCAATGTTTAAAGATCAACTTAGACAAAGCTGTGCTTTCCTAAGCCAGTGGCCCAGAAAGTCATTCCCTCTGAGACTCCAGGCTGTGGGCTGCAAGACCTTGATTCACCAGCAGAATGGCCCTCTTTGCCCTGCGGACGGTGGGTGTCCTAGAAGTTCTGAGCAAGGAGAAACAGCGAAGAAGGCTGCTTCTGGGAGGGAGCCATGAGCTAGCAGAACCAGACGAGTGGGACACACTGGTCTGCAGGGCAGCTGTGATCCTGGCTGAAGACACAGGTCACGCATTTCTGCATCATATGTGTCCTCTACCTTCCTGGACAAGTGCTTTCCTAGTGGCATTCAGAGTATAGTGCCTTCATTGCATCAGATTAATGGGACACAAACTTGGGCTCCAAAATCCAACAAAAGCTGGCTTGCACACTAACAGCCTACAAAGCACCTGATCAAAAACTGTCCCCACCTCCCAGTCAAGCATGAGAGATCAGTGGCTCACATGGGTCTGTGTCTCTGGTCTTTATCCAGATACCTTTGTTTACAGAATAGACAGCTGGCCACCAAGATTTCTGTACAGTGAACAGGTTCAATTTGTCTTGCACAATCCAAAATAAAGGCATAGTCCCAAAGCAGAGGCGATTCCCACCGCCTGATGGTGGGAGGGCTGAAGGAATAGCTGCTGTCACCATGACTGGTAGGCCTTACATTCGCTGCCAGGGACTGGGAGCAGCTCCACTCCCCTGCTCAATGAGCTGGATGAGGCCTAGGTCCCACAGCGGTGCTGTGGACCCGACCCTCAGGATTCTCAGGATACGTGTGAACTTAATCAACACAGTCTCACACACTCTGAAAGCTTGCTAATAATCCAAGCCTCTTAGGACGTGACCCGGCTGTAAGAGCAGACGTCTCCGCGGATGGACGACTAGAACACGGGGTGGGGGTGAGGGGGCAAGTTTTTTAAATCACTAGGTAGAATACAATAACATCAAACTGATCTTCCTGCCTCCGCCACGCAAGGGCTGGTGTCACTGCTCTGTGCCACCATGGCTGGTTTATGCAATGCTGAGGCTTGAACCTGGGGCTTCATGCATTCTAAGCAAGCATTCTCCCAATTGAGACATATCCCAGGCCCAACCCTCCCCACTCGTGACTTTTGCAACCTCTAAGGCCATAAGTGTCCAGGCCAAGAAAGCCTCCTGAAAGACAAGGGTCGTGTGTAGAAAAAACAAGAAGGCTTGGTCAACATCCAGTCATACTCCCCCTTCCTTCCCTTGACAGTCTGCCCAAGCTAGAGCATGCAGCCACTAGCCAGCCCATGGATAGGCAATGGGTTTGTGAGCCAGCAGGAGCCAGCCGGGCTCAGATAACCAGTGCTGTGCTTTGCAGACATACAACAGCTGTGCTTCCGGGTCACTTGTTACACAGCAGAAGACAGCAGATACATCAACAAAGCCACCTGCAAAGCAAGAGGCCTCTGGCCAGATGCAGGAGGTCAACGCTCTGAGGCTGGAAGCAGGAAATAACCCTTCTTGAGAAGGTGCAGGAGCAGAAGGCAGAATCAAGGAGACCCTCCAGAGAAAAACGGGCTGGCTGTGAAGACACAGGCTCTGCTCATTCCAGACTCTCCTACACTGCCGTGACACAGGACCTAGTTTTCACTCTTAGACCCCTTTGTCCTCTTCCTACACTGGGCAGTCACAATGGGTGACCAGGTCCCCAAATATCTATAGACTGCTCATTTCCATGTCCTGGTCCCCCAGACATGACAGGTGTCATTGTCTCTGAAATGTGTTGAGAATCCAAAATGCTCCAACAGCACTGAGCATAGGAGCCTGCGACAGGCTGAAAAGGGAACATCCTGGACCATGCACAGAGCAGTGAGTTCCCAGACAAAATCGCAGAGTGGCTTCATACATGAGTCAGAATCCAAACTTCTGGAGTCCAAGGCCCAGACCAGAACTTTACTTGCTGTGTGATCTTAGACAAGCTTCCTCACTTCTGGGTCTCAGCTCCCAGCCTACAAAACAAAGTCATCATCACAGTCACCGACCTTGCAGGGATTTGCAAGGGTGTCCCCGTCATCCCTGTGTTGGCCCAGGATTGCCACTGCACCTGTTCTCTAGAAACTCAGAGAAAGGTAGGTTGGGGTCGGACTCTGTAGAATCCCTGGCCTAGTATTCTTCATCCTCAGGGGTCCTCCGCCTGGACTTTCAACTCAAATCCCGACAGACTAATGGCCGGCAGGAAGGAGAAGCAGAGGCCAGCAGCTGGCTCCCTTTTGATCTTTATTTAAAGGAGGATTTGGAAATCCTGCAGAACTGAAAAGGCCTGAAGGGAGGCTACTGCGGAGACAGAATTTTTTAAACAGACAGATCAAAGGAGAAGGCCGCTCCTGGAGCTCCCTATGTCTGAAGCCACCCTTTCATCCCTTGCTGCTGCCTGAAGGTGCCAGGTGATGTGTGTGTGTGTGTGTGTGTGTGTGTGTGTGTGTGTGTGTGTGTGGTGTGCAGCCTGTGTGCTTGTCAGGCAAGGAAGTCACAGTGCTGGAAGCAGGAAGGGGGGGAGACAGCTAGGTCCCTGGAGCTCACTGGCCAGCCAGATTATCCGATTTTGAAGTTGCAGGCCAGCACACCTTTTCTCAAATAATAAATAATTAAGATGGCGGGGATTTATAGAGATGAGTTAAGAGCATCGATTGCACTTCTAGAGACCCAGGTTCAATTCCCAGAACCCCACTTGGCAGCTCACAACCATCTATAGTTCCAGTTCCAGAGACCTAATACCTCTTCTGGCCTTCACATGGAGCAGGTATACACGTGGTACACAGGTATGCAAGCAGGCAAGATGCTCATGCACATAAAGTAAAATATAATACAATGGATAACATCGGAGGTCAAACTCTGGCCTCCACATGCTTGCAGGTCACCGACACACTACAAAGAAATGCACACACATGTGCACACACAAGACCCTTCACACACACACACACACACACACACACACACACACACACACAAATTATCAATTTCAACTCTGGGCTGACCTGCATCCTCACACTCTCCACCCAGCCATGTCCCCTCACTGGTGTCAGAATTACCACCCTTGCACACGGTACAGAGTTGGGATCCCCAGCTCAAGGTCCCCCTGCTCACCAGTACCCCTTCAGTCCACGTGTTCCACCACACCCAGACTTCTCTGCCCGTCAGTGAGGAGGATCTGCCATCAGCAAGGTCGCACCGATAGCTCATTTTTCAGAGAGCTCTCTGCAGCTCCTGGCAGGTGCTCCTCGTCCCTCCGTTCACGAAGGGCAAGATTCCATCTCTTCGCTGGCTGGGAGATGTTTAACTCAAGGACGATGCTTGCAAAGAGAAAACTAGGGCAGACTTCTCAGAAGCGAAGGGGAAAGCGATACCCTTCATAGGTGGACTGCTTGCTGTCACCCAGGGGAGTGCTTTGTTTTTGATGAAACAGCTGACACTCGTCTCCGGGAGCCCAAACTGAGAAAACTGGGACAATGGCTATTTATCCCAGCCAGAGATTACAGCATCCTGGTCTGACATCCCCTGGGGTTCCAGCTGACTTCCCAACCAAAATGCAAAATCAGGGCTCAATGTGCGACTTTCTTCATGCACCGTACAATGGTTGGCCAGTGTTTTTCTGACACAAATGGGAACCAACAACAGGTTACCAACAGCTGTCCAGCTTGGGTGCTACCCTCTGCATCCTGGGCACAGATGCCAAGTGACCCTAAGAATGCAAACTCATGGGACATAGGGACTGGGTGGGGGTGGGGGATTAGCAATGAAAAGTAAAGTCTTGGAGCACAGTAGAGAAAGCTCCAGCCTTCTGAGAAGGTGGGGAGCATTCTGGCGGCTTTTGGGATCCAGACCCTCATCCTGCAGGACAACTCCACCTGCCTGACTTTAGCTCCACGGTGGTGGACAGATCTCAACCACTCTTGCTCTGCCCAGCTCATGGAGGGCCTGTAGCTCTTTCTTGGAATAGATGGAGACTACTCTACCTTCTATAGGCACAGCCCAGAGGTGAGGGAGAGATTACCCTGGAGGTGACCTGAAAATACAAGGGTAGGAATGGGTGGGTGAAAGGCTCAGCCTCACTCCCATCAGAGGCACGAGAGTGGGAGGGGGGGTGTGGTGTTCACAAGCTCCTCCCTAGAGTGGAAACTCAGCTAGACAGCTGCCGGCACCTCGGTGAAGTTTCCTGCCATGTCCCATGCCTGTCATCCCTGCCTCTGTTCCTCAGTATCAGCTAGCCATGACATTAGCTGGACTCAGATTCTAAACAGAGGCTCTGCTCCTGTGGAATCCCAGAGTGGGCTACAGAATAGAGTACAATGGAGTCCTGAGGAAAGAACTTTTGCTATACTTGGCACGCACCGCACACCTCAGAATATTTAGCACTAAATCCTTGGCCCAGAATCTTCAGTGTGGATCTGGTCAAGTGTTGACAACGACCTCATCATGATGTATTCACTGATATTACTTAAGCTACATCACTCAGGTTAACAAGTGAAGTGTTGGCGTGACTTAGGTGGCGGGGATTCTTCTTCAGTAGCAGACAGTGCATTAGGAGGCACAGGTGTGAAGAGAGCTGGGTTTTGGGAGTAGCCACCAACAATGTGTGTAGAAGCAAGATCAGTTAGGACAGACTGTGCTGTGTTTTCTAGCTGCTTGGACTCGAGGGTGGAAGATGACACACTCAAGTCAGACTGATGGCCACAGCCGCATTCAAAGCCAGAATTCCTCCATGGAAGCATCTGAAGTGACCTCACTGTCTATGACCAAAGAGCAGGTGGGTGCTGCTCATCAGGCCTGCAGTTATATTTGGGTGGAGGACGGCAAAGGGGGCTGAATATCACATTAACAGGTCTCCTAGGCTCAGGTGGGAAGCCAGCGAAAAAAGACTGGAGCCCTGAGTCCAGAGAAGGAGACATTTATGTGAATGTCCCTAAGGCTTTTAGACCTCACCCGTCAAACCCTCCAGCAGGAAGAAGAAAGTGTCCTTCCTCTCTAGAGGCAGAGACATCCCTAATTGGTGACCCTGATTAGCAGAACTTGATCTGATGATGCCTGGGAGGTTATGCTCCACCTTCTTGGTGTTCTCTGTTTCATCTGACTACCTCAAGGCCAGGCCCTGGTATCAGAAGTTCAGCGAGCGCATGAAGGCTGTGAGAAACCCAAAGCAAGTGGAGGAGAGAAATGCCAGGTTTCAGTTCCCACCTCTCAGGACCAGTGAAAGCAGAAAAATTAGCAGATTCTCAAGTCTCCATAGTTTATGCCTTTGGGTGCAGCCTTGATGAGTCTGTGAGGAGTGGGCAACATGGAACATGTGTGCGTCTGAAGTCAGTCAAGGAGAGAGAGTACCACAGGCAGACCACAGGCAGAGATTTCAGCACTGCGCTCGCAGACAGTTCCATGGGCAAGGCTGGTTCTTGCTTTCACTGGTATCTTAGAACTATGCCCTCTGTTCCAGTGTCTGCTGCAATGTTGTAGAACGTTCCCCACATAGGGCTAACGCTCAGATGATAATGCCTGGGAGCTGATAGATAATCACACCCATCTCTTCTTCAGAGGGCAGTTTCAAAGTGTCTTGATCAAGATTCTTCAGGAGTCTGCAGCAAAACTGGGCCCAGTCACCCAGTCTGTTAGTTACTGGCTTCTTTCTCTCCTTCCCCACCCTGAGCCATTGATCTCTCCTGCTTCTGGGGAACCAACTCCTAATCCATCTCCCTAAACTGAAACCAGGTCCTCAGGCAAAGTAACCATGGCGGCTGGTGATGTATCCGTCCAGGGTGTGCATGTGTGCTTTGTCTAAAACAGAGGGACTGGGTCTTAAGGCAACCCAAGTGGTCAAGGTCAGATTCCCTGTCTTCCCTAAGACCCCTGTCACAGAGCTAAGACATAAAAAGACACTACAACACCCCTCTGTTCTGGGGGCATTTTACCTTACCTCGGCTCACCTAGGTATATATACATATACACACATACATACATATACACACACATACATAGGTATGCATATGTATGTGTGTATGTATACATATGTATGTGTGTATGTATGTATGCATATGTATGTGTGTATATGTATGTGTGTATGTATACATATGTATGTGTGTATGTATGCATGCATATGTATGTGTGTATATGTATGTGTGTATGTATACATATGTATGTGTGTATGTATTCATATGTATGTGTGTATATGTATGTGTGTATGTATACATATGTGTGTATGTATACATATGTATTGTGTATATGTATGTGTGTATGTATACATATGTATGTGTGTATGTATGTATACATATGTATGTGTGTATGTGTATGTGTGTATGTATACATATGTATGTGTGTATATGTATGTTGTATGTATACATATGTATGTATACATATGTATGTGTGTATGTATGTATACGTATGTGTGTGTATGTATGTATACATATGTATGTGTGTACATGTATATACAACCAAAGTGGTCCTTCCTAAGCCCTAGGACCGCCCATCTCCTTACTAGTTGACTTCTAGAACTCTGTATCCAGCCACAGAGAGCAGCTCAGTGCGCACCTTGCCTCACCGTCTCACCTCCAGCCCAGGCCCCAGGCCCCAGGCTCAGCCTCCTGGAGGAACTGCCTCATCTTCTGTGCTACCTGGACCGCCCAGCCCGATCTCCTCCAAGCACACAGACAGTCCCTCTGCCAGGATGTGCCACTGTTCCCAGGATTCCTCACCTGTGGAATGGCATCTCACCTGTGGTAACTACGGCAACACTTCCGTGTTACTTGTGGAGTAGCATATATATGGACCGTGAGCCATCATCTTCACGAGAAGAGGACTGTGGTCACATCCGCTCTGCGATCCTGACTGCAGCACATTTCAGGACCCATAGTGGGTCCATGATTGGCATGTTTGCTTGAGAAGTAGGTGCATGTGGAACACGTCTGCAGGGAGCCCCGCTAGGTTACCACCAATGTTAGCTCCTGGGAGTTGCTCTAACAGTGAACCTCAAATGGAGTAGCACTGTAAATGGACTCAGAGCTTTTCTTTTGTCCAGTCCTCCCAGTCCCAAACACACAGAAGCTTATATTAATTACAGAAAGTTTGACCTATGTCTCTGGCTTATTGCTAATTAGCTCTAACAACTGAAATTAACCCATCGCTGTTAATCTACCTTTCCCATGTGGCTTTGTGGCTCTACCTGCTCTCCAGCATATCTTGTTCCCCTGGCGACTTGCTCGCATCTCTCTTTCTGACTCCGCCACTCTATTTCCAGTTTGGCTTTCCCACCTAGCCTTATTCTGCCTTGCTATAGGCCAAATCAGCTTTATTACCAACCAATGAGAGCAACACATATTCACAGCATACAAAAGGATTATCCCATAGCATAGTGTGAAAGAGGAGTTGACTTTCTCATAGGTCTAGGAACTAGATGTCTAAAATATGGGTCTCAGTGGGACTTGAAGTCACAGGTACTTTGGAGATATTACCACATGACCCATCCCAGGGGGTCCTGGGAGCACAGAGAGCTCAATGCACCAGCAGGGGCAGCCTCCCTTCAGGTCACTGAGTCAGGGACCTGCAGCAGCTACAGTACACCATGTTTTCTCCCAGCTTCCAGAAGTTTCTGGAAATCCTCAACATTCCTCAGTTGCATCTGTACCTTTTCAGTCCCAGGCTGTTGCCACATGCCCCTCTCACCTGCCTCTCTAAAGCCAGAATTTCCTCTTCTTACGAGGATACTGAGCACTCTGTATTAATTACCCCTCCAGCGACCTCATCACGACTTTATTCTGCAAAGATTTCTGTATTGCTTGCTTTTCGTGTATCTGTGGCCAAACTCGTGGGAATAACTTAAAGGAAAGATTATTTATCTTGTGATTTCAAAGTGTCCACTGTCCACTTGCTCCTGTGAGCTGGAGCAGAACACTGTGACAGCAAGAGCATATGACAAAAGACTGGCATTCGTGTCACAGACGGCCAGGAATCAGAGGTCAGGGGATGCACACTGCTAGTGGTCATGTCAGAGATGCTCAGTCAGCGATAGAGCTTACGGAACACAGCCCAGAGAATAGCAAAGCTACTCTGGATGCATGCTGCAGAGGCAAAGCCTGGGAGGATTGTTCGCAGAATGCCTCTTGCTTCTACTGTGCTTTTTTCCTGCTTGTCACTGCTGTGTTCCTTCTATCTTTGGCACGGTGTGATTACTATATGAAGGGACCCCCCCGTTCTTAGTACAGTGTGATTGTTTCTTGAGAAAACCTACTCCCCACTGATACATACAGATCATAATGAAGATGACTTTCTTAGGGACAATGATACTTAGTTGAATCAATGATTTAACTGAGCTTTTTGCATTAGCCTAAAAGATACAGATGGTTAAGACAGTAAAGATGATTAGGGACATGATTTAGGATATTCTGCCAGTTGTTCCAATAAGAGATACAAAAAAGGCAGATCTAGGCTAAAAGCTAACTTCCCCTTGGTTAGACATGAGATTTGCTGAGCATGGGAAATAAGAACAAGGAAGTTTCATGCATTATAGACCCATGAATTCCGCCTGTGAAAAACAGGCAGATGATCAAAGGGAACAATTATTTCCCTACACCCAAGGTTAGGCCCCAGTCCCTTGGTCATGTAGCTTACAGAATTAATCACAGGCCCTGGTATGCACCTTGAGAAAACAAAGTTGTGAAAGGAAAAGGGTCCTATTGTGTGTAAAGAAGAATAGGTAGTTAGCTAGACCATTTAAATGATGTTTTGTAGGAATCTGCCACATTGAAACTGCAGACAGCTGCCTGCCAATACAAAGGAACTGCAGAAATGTACTTGGCTTGCCCAAAACTTTGCTAATTAACTATAAAAGAACCTTTGCTTTGGGGTGAAGATGTTTTTGTTGGGAAAATTAATACAAAAGAAAATGTTGCACTACTGTGAGCTTCTAGGGAAAATATGTAACGTGATCCTAATTTTGTAAAGATTTTAATTTGTGAAAATATGTAACTTGTAATCATGAGATAATCTTTTCTTGCACAGAAATCTTTGTATGAGGAGGTATAAAAGGAAAAAGAAAAATTAGAGAAGAAAAAGAGGAGAAGGAAAGATGTAGACAGAAAAACATCAGGAAAGAAAGAGAAGAGAAGCAGCTGGGAAGAAAGGAAAACCACAGGGGAAAAGAACAGATCAGAGAAAGAACAGAGAAGGAAGAGCAACCAACAGAGAAAAAATAAAATGGAGAGTTAAACTTTGGCCCTCAGCTAAAGTTCCCATGTGTGCATATATGTTTGTTCCAATAGTTCGCCTATCCAGATACCATCTCCACTTTATCTGACCCGCAAGGGCTGAGCCCCTACTCAGCATCACACCTTCCAGAACCCACACAGAGACCTCACACCAGCAACTTCACAGGATCTTGATGGGGGCATCTCAGATTCAAACCGTAACAGCCCCGCTTCCAAATGGGGCTGCTCCCATGCGTGCTAGGAGTAAAACATCAACATAAGTCTTGACACTGTACGATCCAGTGTCAGAGGGAAAAGGGACATTCACATGGATTGACACTTTGAGTGTCATCTCTACCCATGTGGACATAGTGAAACAGAACCTCTGGTATTGTAACAAGTATTTCCTGTGGCCACACAGGAAAGGTGGGCACAGATCAGAGGGGACATGAGTCCTTCTGTCCTGGCTTCAGGGAGGCCACTAGAGCCACTGTCATGTTCCTCGCCATGATGGTCATGGACTCATCCTCTGAAACCATGAGCCTCCAATAAACTTTCTTCTATAAGTTGTCTTTGTCCTGGTGTCTTATCACAGCAATAGAAAAGTAACTAAGACACGGGTTTACCTCCCCACCCCACCTTCTGCTCACCATAGGCAGACAATGATGAGGTCTGGGAATTTGAATGATAATAAATCACACGTTATCCTTCACTTGTCTGTAGACAGTACATGGCACCTCCTTCCATCGTGAAAACAGCCATCACCTTCATGAGACAGCCTCGCGGAACTCAGGGCTCTGTGACAGACAAATCCTAGGCGTCTTTGTGCCACAGAAGAGACTGGGAATATGCAGAACATTTCACCCCTGGCTCCTTCAGAATCCTGGGCTTAATTAGAACTGCCGCTGGCCTTTCATGCATTGATCAAAAGGCCTGTAGATTTGTATTCCTCAAACATGTTTGTAAATGGTCTGATAACTACATCTCAACCTGTCTCTTTGGTAACTGTGTGCCTTATTTGGGATGTGTGCTTGTGTATATTCATGTTCATGGAGGGGGCACATGGAGGCATTTACATAAAGGTGTGTGGAGACCAGAGGTTGATGTTAGCTGTCTTCTTAAATTGCTCTCCACCTTAGATATAGAGATAAAATCTTTCACTTGAATCCAGAGCTCACCCATTGAGCTGGTCAAGATAGCACTGCCTAGGGATGTCTTTGTTAGCTGTTGAGTGTATGGCATCTTAGGATCCTGGACAGAGCACAGTGGGGACAAGAAAGGTCCCACCATACTCAAAATTCCTTCATCAGTGGGAGGATGGAGGATCCTAAGACTCAGAAGGGAAGTGAAACAAATAAGTAACCAAAACTTACAAGGCCCAGGAAGTTCCTGAAACTTAAAGGACTCACAAGGGCCTCCCCCAAGGGCATACAAGAAGTAACTGCTAAGAAGAAGAGAGTCTCCTACCCTCTTAACTGCAAGCCACAAAGGGAGCTCTAGGGATGCAGCTTTTCTGAGTCATTACTCTTGCTGGGGTGGGATTTCCAATGTCAAGGGTGATTTTTAATCACCTATGTTCCCATAAGTAACCTATGTTCCCCCCCCCCCCAAAAATCTCTCACTGGTTCACTAAGCTAGACTTGAGTGGGATAATTTCTTTAGTCTGTCTCTAATGTCCTGTCTGGAATGAACAGACATTCACTTGTATCTGGTTGCTGCTAAAAGGACAAGGTGTTTCTAAGCAGATGTAGAATGGTACTGGGACCTCCAACACAGCCCAGGCTCCTTAGGCAAAAGCCAGTTCTCTTGGCCTTTCTTGGGAAAGAGGGTCCAGTTGAAAGCCTCAGCAAGACCAAAGCAGCAATAACTGGAATAAAGTGGTGAGGTACAATTTCTACCCCTGGGCCTGTGACCCTAAGCACCCCTGAGATCCAGCACTTTCCAGGACTGTAATAGGAGCCAACCTGATTCTCCTTCATCACCCACCCCTTCTCGGATGGGGCTAATGATCTATTTGTATTCACAAAACTATTGTTGGGAAGATTAATTAAAGGGAGAATATTTTTAGCCATCTGTACTAATTCGGGGAAAAGAATTTAGAACATAATGGTGTTATCTGTGGCTGAGGAATTCATACACCCCTCTTGGAATCAGAATATTAATGTCTCTCCAAAAGACTACGCAACACTGACAAATTATCACTCCTTTCCTCCTAAATTAGTCAAATTAAATGAAGATAATCTAAAACGTTTGGCTTATAGGGGAAATGACATTTCCGTGCCTCTAAGAAGATGGGCTTTCTCCTAAGTTTGGAGGAAATACATCTCCGGCCATTGAGTGAAGCCCACCCATGCCCTAGCTGCTGCCACTAGAGTTAAAACAGGGAAAGGTCTAGGGTGATAAAAATAGAATGGAAATCAGATCAGCCTCAGATGGAGAGAGAGGTGACTCACTGGAAGTTCTTGCCCATCACCTGTATCATCACCTGCTTTATCCTATGTCCTAGACCATTCTCCCTGAGTGGCTGGCTCCACCAGATCCTACTGGGAGGTACCAGTGCCCATGGAGAGGAAATGTAGTCAAAAGTTTCTGTCCTGCTGGGTCCCACAGCTGTTCAGTCCCAAAGAAGCACATAGAAGCTTATGTTAATTATAAACTGCTTGGGCTATTAGCTCAGGCTTATTAGTAACTAGTTCTTACAACTTAAATCAACCCATAATTCTTATTATATTTAGCCATATAGCTTGGTACCTTGCTCAGTAAGGCATTCTCATCTTGCTTCCTCTGTGTCTAGCTGGAGACTGCAGACTGAGCCTTTTCTCTTCTCAGAATCCTCTTAGTCTGGTCGCCCCACCTACACTTCCTGCCTACCTACTGGACAATCAGCATTTTATTAAACCAATACAAGTGAGTAATCTTTACAAGGTACAAGAGCATTATCAAACAGCACTTCCCCCTTTTTATTTCTTTTCAAAACAAGAACTCTGAATCTAATCTCCCCAAGTTGGGCACCAAATGAAGCATGATTATTAAAACTCAGAGACAGATATTGGGGTTCAACCTGAAGACCAGAAAAGGAAAGCAGCCAGTCACTGATTCTTACCTCTATCTTAGTCAGAAATGGTGATCCTGCCTCCAGGAATCTCAGAATGAAACTGAGACTGAGAGCTGTCTCCTCCCATTTTATAATCCTCTCTAGTTCTGGGATTAAGGGCGAGCACCACTACCTCCTGGTTTCTATGACAAGCTAGTATGGCTACAGGATTAAAGGTGTATGTCATTGCTGCCTGGTCTGTAGGGCTGGCCAGTGGGACTGTTTTACTCTCTGGTCTTCAGGTGAGCTTTATTTATTAAAATACAAATGGAATGCCACTGCAAGGAAAGTTCCCTGAGCTCAGCCTTCAGAGCAGTATAGATGTGCATACCATGGCTGACCCAGGTGGAAGCAGCTTGTTCTTCCTCCTAGATGATACTGCCTCCTAGGGTGTGTTCTAGGCCTCGATCCAGGAAGGATTTCCCACAGAACTGATGAGGTTGAGGAAGGAAAGGTAGTGTTGGGTTTGACTTTGACTCGCCTTTCCTGGTTCCTCTGTACGGCTTCCTTGGCTGCTGGTGGCAGCATTCATTTGTTGACCCTCTCCATTCTTGGAGGGCCTCACTCAACCTGCTCTTGTACCCTGCTGCCCTATCTGTGTGCCCAGATGAGCCTACCATCCACTTCTCCTTCCAGGGCAGGCATCTTGGGTTCCCTTCTCAGCATCAACTGTGACTGCTTTTCTGAAGACCACTAATACTCCCCACAGCATGTGGTCAACCACCAGCATTCTCTCCTGATGCCCAGGAAGCATCCTCCTCTCTTCTCTGGTACTCCTTCCCAGTCCATTCCCTCTCTACTCACATCCAAGATAAAGACAGAAATGGAGAGAGACAGGGATCTCATTGTGAGACGCTCTCCATCACAAAAAGTGAAACAAGAGAGCTTATGCCTCCCACGTGAGACTGCAATCAGACAGGTTTGGTCGTCACCACACAGTGAATCAATCCACAAGCATCCTGACCTTGAACTTCTAGCCTCTAGGCAATGAAAAAAAAAATCAGGTCTGCTGCCCAGAAGTCATCTAGCTTATGGCATTTGTAGCACCCAAACAATACTGAGACAGTGGGTATTTGCCTCCTAATGTCATAACTTTTAGTAATGCCATAACTAAACAGATGGATACTTCCCGTCCCTGCACCACTGCAGCTGTTTGTGACCACATCTAGAGACTCTGAAGAACACAATGTGACAAGAGCCAGAGTTAGCCATGTCCTAAAAAGAATGTAAGTTCTCCCCTTCTTCTGGTACTGTGTCAGCTGTTGGAGCACAGCAATGCTGGAGGGAAGTGGAGCTGCCATATCAGACTCGGTGAAAGAGTGAGACAGCAGGCCGAGGAAACGCAGCCCTTTGAGACTGCAAGGCTGGGTGGCTTGTCCTTGAAATATTGCATGCTGGGAAACAGCCTTCTAAGCTGTTCCTGCCAGAGTGGTGTCTCTTTTTCTCCGAGTGTTCTAGGTTCGTTTCTATCGCTGACAAAAGCACCGTAAAGAAGAAAAGGAGAAAAGGGCTGTGTGGCTCACAATTCCCATCACTGCTGGGAAGTCAAGTGTGCAGGAACCTGAAGCACTGGCCACATCACATCCACAGTGACGAACCCAGCTTGCCCACTCCAGTGACGTAGCCAAGGCTTCCTCACCCAGCGAATGGTCCTATCCATAATTAAGATGGGTCTCCCCACATCAGCTAGCACGATGTCTGTGACAGTCCCTCAGACATCCTCAGAGGCTAACCTACTGGGTGTGCTTGGCCACCTGCCTCCTCGGCATCACACAGAGGCCAAGGCTGCATTAACCTAGCAGAGAAGTTTCGTCCTCACCAGGGCTCAGCACCTAGAAGCTTTGGAGCGATGGAAACCAGCCGTTCTGCTCATGGTTTTGTTTTTGTTTGGTGTTTTGGGGTTTTTGTTTTGTTTTGTTTTGAATTAGCACTGTGGCAATTTTCTGAGTTGCGAGGAAAAACATCTCACATCATCTACACAAACGAAGGCACCTACTTGTGTTGACGGAGATGACGCCAACCATTCCAATAAAGCCAGCGCATATGGCAGCTCAACAATATGACACAACAGTACTTCAGCTTGAGTTTCAAAGCCCGAATGGGTGTTCCTGAACAGGGATGGCTCTCTTCCCAGCTGCCATTCAGGGCAGTGCCACTCCTGATGTCCTTACTAGATCCCTCTCTCCGGTCACATGATGCAGAGAGAAGAGGACAGGGCGCAGCTGTGCCTCCACTTACCCGGGGGAATGGCTCTGATAAGCCTGCTGCAATCTGAAAGCATCATGGCTGGGAAGACCCATCCAGCAACCTGAAGTTGTGGCATCGTGTGTGGTCCAGCCACCCTGAATGCACTTAGCCCATGCCTTGGTGCTTTCCAGTCTGTACTCACCTCCTGCCCAACCCACATCCTCTCCCACAGGCAGGCTGGGATTGTCTCTGACCCCAGCCCACCCACAGAAATGTCCCCCACTCCTCCTTGAGGTTAACCTCAGGTGTCTTCTTTGGTTGTTCTCTTGAGACAGGTTCTCTTCATCATCCTGGAGCTCACCCACCGGGCCACATGATAGGCAGCAAGCCCCAGGGATCCTCCTGCTTCCCCTTCCCCACCACTGAGACTGCAAGCCTGCCACGGTGCCCAGCTTTTCACCATGTAAGGTCTGAGGGTCCAACTCAGGTGGTCTTGTCCAGCAGGCACTTACCCACTGAACTATCTATCATCCCTGAATTTTACTTTATGGTTTTGTTCATTTATCATAAAATATATTTTGATCATGTTCTTCTTCGGGTTCTTTTCTTAATTTACATTATTATTTAGCACAGCCTTGGGTTCACAGGAAAACTGACCAAAGGCAGCAGAAGCCTCCTCCCACATCCACAGCCCCCACTGTCGATGTCCCATCAGACAGGGAAACTGATCTCTCAGTGAGCCTGGCCTGCACATCATTGCCATCATCCTCCAAAGCAATGCCTGTGCTTGCATCCCTTACCGCCTCCCACACACGCACCTGCCCCAGGACTCTCAAGAAGGGGTGTTTCCTGTCATGTGGAAAACAAGCCAGGCACACTGCAAACCTTGACGGCCCCTTCAAGCCACCAGAGCTGCTTCATGTGGCGTGAAAGAGGGGAAAAAAGACAATTTACAATTGCAAATTGTAACTCCTCTCTGCCAGCTCGGGAGACAGATGGTGAGGATGCATTCCAGGAATGAGCGTGTTGGAACACTCCACCGAGTGGCAGAGGCGTGCCTTCCCCCCGCAAGGCCACTGCCATCCTTCCAAGCTTGATTGGTTTTCAGGAGGCACCTGTCCACACCCTCTCCTGTCTTCGCACCATCCTCCATCCTGCATGCTTCCTGCTGTGCCAGGGTCAGAACTGCGGGCACCATCCCCTGTGCCAGAGCCCAGAACCACAGGTATCTATCACAGCCATTGCTTTTCAAATGAAGGGCAAGCAGCCAGGGAGTCCCTGCAGCTGCCAGGGCTCACTTCGCCCTAAATTCCAGCAAAGGATGCTCCAATGTGGAAGTGCAGGCTGGGTCACAGGGAGGAGGAGTCAGCAGGTGTGCAGGAAGCTTGGCACCACAGTGGCACCACATGGCCCCACCTCCACCAAGGCGACAGGTGAGGCCTCTAGAATGCCCACAGGCTGCTCTTTCCAGGAGAGAAAAAGGCTCGGCTCTGCAGATGTGAGCTAAGAACATAGGGTCATTTTACTCAATGCGTCGTCAGTCCTAAAGCTCACTCAGTCAGTGACCTCTGTGGCTATCTAAAGGACTGCCACAAAAAGCAATGTGAAGCCAAAGGCAGACCCTTGAAGGGTGTTCACAGGTCAGTGCCCTGGCCACAAGAAACAGGAGAGAGCTGTGCCTAAGACCAGTCCACACACCACTGCCACACAGCACTCAGAGTCTAGGCTAGAGCCAAAGCAACCAGATGAGCTAAGGTCAAACACACTACTGGACAGACCCCAAGGCCCAAGTTGGACCACAGAGTCATGGACAGGCTCCAAAGCCTGGCTATACTGCAAGGCCTGGGCAGACCAGACTCCGGGAGCAGGGATGTGGAAGAACAGAAGGAAGAGTCAAGGCAGGAGCTCAGAAGTGGATTCCTGTTCCACTAGGCCAAGGGACTGTGGAAAACCGTGGGTACATTTGATCATGACTGAAGACAGAGCTGGTCTCCATGAGAATGACCATGGAAAGAGAAAGTAAGCCCCAAGCCACGAAATGAGCTGCAATTCCAGGCAGTGTGTCCCCTGACCCTCTACCCCCAGCTGTAACTGCTCCC
This sequence comes from Alexandromys fortis, assembly GCF_014885135.2. Classification (NCBI taxonomy): domain Eukaryota; kingdom Metazoa; phylum Chordata; class Mammalia; order Rodentia; family Cricetidae; genus Alexandromys; species Alexandromys fortis. The sequence continues at coordinate 1,381,337 of NW_026067961.1, read as the reverse complement.
TGGCCCTGAGCTCTCTAGATAGGTCAACCCTCATCTGTCCCCAAAGGCTGCAGCATGGAGGTTCTGGGTGACCTAGGCAAAGTAGTCCATGCTACCTCGCCCCTCAGAGCCAGTCCTCTGCCTTGGGGTCCTTGAGAGGTCACAGTAGGATGAACACGGCCCATCATGAACGGCAAGCACGAAAGACTAGTGCTGGGAATAGCATTGTCTGAGGTGTTGTTCTGAGCAAGTGGGACTCACTTCTCATCCCTGCACTCCGTCTGAGTTGTAAAATTAATCCTGCAGATATCTACATGCAGCTCTACTCTTCCAAGGGGAAGAATGAAGATGCTGGCAGAGTTCCTGCCTAAGCCTCCCTCTCCCCGAGCTCTGGTTTCAGGAAAGATCCTGGGGCTGTTTAGGAAGCCAAGCTTCTTATTCCTCCAGCCAGACACCAGGCTCTAGACTCTGAAAATCCCTGCCATTTCCTCCTCTGAGTTACCTTCCTGGATATAACAGGGCCACTGGCTAAATGATTTAAATCACATAGACACACTGCCCCATGGCACAGGAAATGGAAGGCCCCAGAGCGGGCAGCAGGGCCAGCTCCTCCTGAGACTCTCCTGGCTCACAGCCGGCATATTCTCCCCATGTCTGTGTGTTTGTGTTTTAATCTCCTAACCTTTTGTTTCACCTAATGTATTTTTTTTATTTTTAAGGTTTATATTCATTATGTATTCATATGTGTGTGCAAGCACAGGAGTGTGCACCCATATGTGTGCTTGAGTCCACAGAGCCCAGAAAAGGAGATCAGAACCCCCTTGATCTGGAGTTACAGGTAATTGTGAGCTCCCTGATGTGGGTGCTAGAAACTGAACTCCAGTCCTCTGCAAGAATAGCAAAAACTCGCAGCCACTGAGACATCTCTCTAGCCTGTTTGGTGTTTGCTTGTCTGTAACAGAATTTCAGTGTGTATCCTCAGCTGGACTCCAGCTCAGTACCCTCCTACCTGCGTGAGAAAGCCAGGGGTGACAATTAGTGTCTTCCTTTATGGCTTTCCACCTTGTCTTTTGAGACAAGATCTTGCACTAAACCTGGTACTCACTAACTGGTTAGATTGGCTGGCTGCTGAGCTCTGAGGACTCTGCCTGTCTCTGATTCCCTTTGCATTAAAGCTACAGAGGTGTATGGCTACCTGGGTGCCGGGAATTGGAATTCAGGTCCTTACACTCAACAGCAAGCACTGAACAATCTGATCCATCTCCCCAACCACTTCCGATAGCAAGCTCTTGTTTCTATTGCTATTATGTATCAGGTATAATGTATAAACCAAGGTTCCCAGACACAAGAATCTGGAAATCAGTGGGTGCTCTCTGGACCCCAATCCGCACCTACAATAGGGTGGGGATACAATTCAACACTAACAGTCTCTGGGTCTCTGTGGGCAGCACCTGGGAGACCGTCAGCTTGTAAAGGGCCTTGCACCACCCAGCTACCCTGTGACCACCGGGCTCCTGGGCAACAAAGGACATTAGCACATCCACCAGCAGAGAAAATCCTCTTAGAGAAAGCAAGGTTCCTTGAAGGGGTCAGCATGGGGTCAGCACTGCCAAGTCAGACAACCCACCTCTCCGGATAATTATGCCGCCCACTGGTGGACAGTGTTACATGCTCACTAAGAGTAGCGCTTCAGAGGTAATAAAAAAAAAGAAAGGCAAAAATGGCAGCCCCTGGGTGGGAGGGCTTTGGCGGTTCATTTGGATTCCATCATGAATAATTTATAGGAAAGCTTTTCCTGGAGCCCAGCTTTCCACAGTAAATGTTCCACGAGAATGTACGCAAATATTTCAACACCGATATCTCTCCGGTGGATTCGGATGACGGCCCAAACCAGATTTGAGTTGCTACATTGCTTATTTACGAAAAATATCATAATCTTGCTTTTATTTGCATTTTCCCAAGCATTGGCGGGTGATTTGAGAGGCATGACTGCAAACACAGCAGCTGCTGCTGGCTCCAGGGGCAAGGAGGGAGGGATGGGAAGAGAAGGAGGGAGTGGGGGGAGGAAGGAGCAGGATGGGGAGAGATGGAGGAGGGAGAGGAAGAAAAGGGAGGTAGATGAAAGAAACAAGGGAGGAGCTAGAAAGTGAAGGGAAACAGAAGGCAGGATGGAGGGGGAGTAGAGAGGGGATGGTAGAGGGAAAGGGAGAAGGTAAAGGGGAGAGAGAGGAAGGGTAGGAGAGAGAGAGATGGGTGGAAGGAGAGAAGAGGGAGCTGGAAGAGTGACAACAGGGAAAGAGGACAGGGAGGGAAAACAGGAAGGAGTAGGGATGGAGGGGAAAGGGGATGAGAGGGAAGAAGGGGGAGGAAGGAAGAAGGGGGTAAAAAGAATGAGAGAATGAGAGGGAGGAAGGGGGAGGGAGGAGGGGAGAGGAAAAGCAAGAAGGGGTAGGTATGGAGGGGAAAGGGGAAGACAGGAAGAAAGGAGAGGGGATGGAGTAGGGGAAAGAGAATGGGAGGGAAGAAGGGGGAGGAAGTGAGAAGGGGGTAGGAAGAATGAGAGGAGAGGCAGGAAGGGGGAGGGAGGAGGAGAGGGGGGAAGCAGAGACCACGGGAGGAAGGAGGGCCTGTGTCTGGGTCAGGGAAAGAGGGACATGGGCGCTGGCCCCAGCTCTACTGTTGACCAGCAGTTGGACTTGGACATGTTTGTTAGCTTCTCTGCACTGTTTCCTGACTTCTCAGGGGGTGACCACAATCCCTTCCCAAGGGGAGCCTGAAAGACTCCCAGGGAGCTGTGATCCATAACCTTGATACAGAGCTGAGGTAATTTACTCCATGGGGCTCTTAGAAAGGTTTGTTGTTGGACCCCATATAAGTCTTTCTTGAGGGAAAGGTTGGTGACCCAAGATGTAGCGTTTCCCCTGGGCCCTGGATGAGCTGCTAATGAAACCAAGCCTCTGTCTACTGCCCCTCCCCACCCCACTCCTACCCCCCCATCTCACCAGAACCCAACATGCATCTCTCAATACCCAGCATGCATCTCTCAATACCCAACATGTATCTCTCATTACCCAGCATGCATCTCTTACTTCCCCATTCCCTACAGATTGTTATCTTACTCTAGAAGGATCTTCATTAACCAGTCATAGCCCACCCTCTTTCTTGCTGATGGATGATACATCAGTCAATCGGCATGCAAATTCTCTGGTTGCCTATTATAGGTCTAGGAATGGGCACATAACCTGTATTAGCTGATCAGAAATAGAATGAGGATTGCACATCTCCTTCCCACTGTGGATGAATGAGTGAGCCTGGCTCAGGAAGGAGACTGTATGGGGGCAGGAGGAGGCAGAGCCCTGGTCACATGTGCCCGCAGCCCACCCTGTCTCAGAACGAGCGTTTCCAGAGGTCCAGCTTGTCCATCACAAGTCTCAGACTCCTTCATTCATCCTCATCTAATGACGCCTTCCACTCTTAGCGCAAAGAACAAAAGCACAAGTAAAGCCCCTTGCCCTGTGTGCTGAGAGCCTCTGAAGGGGCGGCAGACAAGCTAGCCAACACCCATGGAAGTCAGAGGATGAAAGAGAGGCAGGCAGGCTGCCCACAAGGCTGGCCTAGAGAGGGCAGAGCTCAGGGAAGCTTCCAGAAGTTCTCAGAGGAGGCAGACCTGGCTCTGTGGCTGGATTACTTCCCCATCATCATGTGAGTGACAGACCCTCATGTCCTGAGGGCACTGGACACTCAGAGAAGAGAAATGTAGGCAATTTATTTTAGAATCTCAAAAAGTCAGGGCATCAGCCTAGAAGGGCAGGTGCTGGTTGAAGCATAGAACAAATTTCTAGAATTTATCTCTATCCTTGATTTTCTGTGGGTGGGACAGTTGCTCTCGGGAGCCAGAAAGAGGCATCAGATCCTCTACAGCTGGAGTTCCAGACAGCTGCAAGTCATCATACAGGTGCTGGGACCTGTACCTGAGTCCTCTGCACATGTTCCAAACCTCTGAGCCACCTCTTCAGCCCCCCGAGAACAATCTTTACAAGAGGGTTCAACCTTACACATCGTCCGAACTGATCTTTTCCTCTGCCATGTAACGTCTGTCATTTCATCAACAAAAGCCGGGCGTTTGCTCATCTTTACATTTTACATTCTGCTTATTTTAAGCCTTATCAGACTCGTGACCTTTCAGAAGAACTTAGAACCTTAGCTTCTATTCTAAGCTTCCAGCTGTGTGTGTGGCAGGGTGACCTGATGTTGGATCCAGGCACCTTTGGAAATGAGCCACCAAGGCCATTTCTAACAAGACAAACCATGCAACCGTCGATGTCCCCACATGTAAAATGAGAAGGACCTCAGCAGCAGCTGGACTTCCGTGGGCTGTGTGTACCCAGACCCGGAAATATCCAAGCCAGAAGATGAGCACACAACAAAGTGAGGGAGGAAATGCTTGACCAGACAAAGGTAGGGAAGAAAGGCTCCACCCAGCCCTGGCTGCTCTGGAGGGGCCTGACACAAAGCCCACAGATGCTCTGTGGTGTGGTTTGTGGTCGGCATTCCAGCTGGATGGTTTAGAAGTGTGACCCAGGTCAGTTAGGAACTGAGTGGCCTGGGCAAGAATCAGTTGTTCCATGTGCAGGAGGGGGTGGCAGTGATGCCCACCTTACCAAATCACAGGGAAGATGTGACAGTTAAGAAAAAAGAAGTTCTCAGCAGTGTGTCTGGCAGAGTGAGTGTTCACTAAGTGTTCACGCCATTTCCTCAGCAATTAAGGCACAGGCGTGTCTCACCAAGTACAGTAACAGAGACTGGATGTTCCCTCCCGGTAGAAACAATGAACATGAAGTCGTGGTTGTTAAGCCGTGCCAGACAGACAGCCACGGCAGCAATTCTTCAGCAATGGCCAACAGAAGAAGCAAGTCCCAGCGTCACCACAGATGACAGCATCAGGGAACCAAGAGTGCAACAGACCCCTAAGCGGAAGAGACGAAGCTCACTGTCCAGGGAGGCCATGAGAGCCGAGAGCGGCAAGGAGGCAGTGCACAGGGATCACTCTTGACAGGTGTAGCAGGTTCCTCCGACTGTGCAGAAAGGTGGCAATTAGTGAATCCAGGGAAGGACCAGGAGCTGGGAAGAGGAGCCCAAAGTATCTGATGAATCGGTGCATGGTGCCTGCACTCACCACGGTGTGAAAGCGTTAATGTTCCCACAGGGCGCCTGGAAGCCCTCTGCACTCCTGAGGGACTGATTGGGTAGAGCAGCTCACCTCACTGTTAGGAGTGATTATCTCTGCCCAGACACCCGTTTGATCCCACCTAACAAAAGCTAAAGGCCAAATCTGAAAGGATAAAGTGTGTTCAAAAAATTTAACTACATCCCAGGACAGAACTTGGGAATTTAGTCAGGTGTTTTGCTTTGTTTTGCTTTACTTTGCTTTGCCTTTATCAGCAACCAAAATAACCCTTTCCTAAATCAAAGTCTGACACCCAGTGAAAATTTCTAGACATGTACGGTAGTTTGAATATAATTGCCCCCATAAGCTCACAGGGAGTGGCACTGTTAGGAGGTGTGGCCTTCTTGGAGTAGGTGTGGTCTCAATGGAGGAAGTGTGTCACTGTGGGGGTGGGCTTTGAGGCCTCATATAAGCTCAAGCCACACCCAGTGTCTCAGACCACTTCCTGTTCCCTTCAGATCAAGATGCAAGTACTCTCATCTCCTTCTCCAGCACCATGTCTGCCTGCGGGCTGCCCTGCTTCCCACCATGGCTTTGATGGACTGAACCTCTGAACTGTAAGCGAGCCACCACAAGGAAATGTTTTCCTTTATAAGAGCTGCTGTGCTCATGGTCCTCTTTACAGCAATAGAAACCATAACCAAGACAACATGCAAAGGCACATGAGGGGCTGGGGACATGGCTCGGTGGGTAACGCGCTCACCACACAAGAACAAGGACCTGAGTTTAGATCCCCAGAACCCATGCAAGTCTGCAATTCCAGAGCTCCTATGGGAGCCGAGAGGCAGAAGCTTGGATGAATCTGAAGCCAGCTGTCCTGTCTTATGCAGAGGAAAACAGTGACCAGAACCTGGCTCAGATGAGACGGGAGGCAGGCCCGCCCACACCGAAGTTTTGATGGGCACCCTGAGTAGAGGTAGATTCGAGAATCCTACAATTTAGCTGCGGGTTTGCTGGGTATGACAGCATTATCTAACCCGAACGCAGTGCAGCTCAGATCCAAACATGGCGCCGAGGAGAAAACTATGGGAAAGAAGCTCTTATCCACTGAACAGGATGGGGTCTCCCAGCATCAGAGAAAGCACAGAAGGCCATGCCCTGCTCTTCTGTTTTCACACTTCAGCCTCCAAGTCAACATTGGGGGTAGAAACTCTGTCAGAAGCCTATAAGAGCAGACCCTCTGAAGGAGGTTAACTTCCTGTTTGAGTCTCAGGTCTTCTACCACCGAGCTGTAGAAGCTGGGTATGCAGAGGAGGCCCCCAGGCCACTTCCAGAACCTGCTCCCCAGCTATAGCTGCCACAGGTTGACATGGTTAGAGCAGAGAGGAGCCTGGGAAGAGAAGTCATTTGGGGGCGCCTGGCCTAGAACGTGGGTTATTGGTGTAGTGCAGGTTCTAATCAGTCTTAATAATAAAAACCTGGAGTCAGATATCAGGGAGTGAACGCTGAAGGATCAGAGAAGCAGAGCACCAGACACTAGTTCTTACCTCTACAAAATCCTCAGACCGAATGGGGTATCCTGTGTCTACAAGTCCTCAGACTGAATCCTGAGCTCCTGTCTCCTCCTGCCTTATATTCATCTCTCCACCCCACTACATCCCTTCCTGTCTCTACCTTCCAAGTGCTGGGATTAAAGGTGTGTGATTCCCAAGTGCTGGGAATAAAGTGTGAGCCATCACCACCTGGCTCTGTTTCTCTTTTAGAATAGATCAATCTCGGATAGCCCAGGATGGCCTTGAACTCGCAGAGATCTACTTTAGGAGTAAAGGTGTGCACCACCACTGCCTGGCCTCTAACTAGTGGCTTATCTTCATACTCTGATCTTCAGATAATCTTTGTTTGTAACAGCACAAACAAAATTATCAGCACACATTACCCCGGAAGGAGAGGCAGGGCTGGTCCTCTGCTGGCTGCCAGTGCCGCTGCTCAGAGGCCCAGACAGACCCCGGGGAACCAGGGCGGGCTCAGGGGAGTCGGCCTATGGAGGTTATCTACTTCTGTCCCTTAGGTGAAATGGAAGGGACCCAGAGAGGTATCTGGGGCCGGAGGACCATGTGACAGCTCCAGGAACAGAGCCACCTCGAGTCCATCAGCATGGAGTAACCACCAGGAGTGATTCTATACGTGTGTTCATGTCTCCATGTGTGTATCTATGCCACTGTGTATGTGTGTGTGTGGTTGTGTGTGTATGTATTGTGTGTGCTCATGTCTCCATGTGTGTATCTATGCCACTGTGTGTGTGTGTGTGTGGTTGTGTGTGTATGTATTGTGTGTGCTCATGTCTCCATGTGTGTATCTATGCCACTATGTGTGTGTGTCTGCGGTTGTGTGTGTGTGTGTGTGTGCACAAATGATTTAGGGCTTGCTCTAAGAACCTCATTTTAATTGATGTCAATTGCAAGGATTTCCAGATCCTATCTTATTCTCTGGTGCTGGGACTGGGCCTTCAGTCTGGGACATGGAGGTCACCACACCATCCATAGCCTTCTCCTTTGTGTAGAGATGAAAACGCCTTTTCCAGTGACAACCATGTACGTGATGCCTGTGTCACAAAGTGGAAGAGTGGAGGCAGGTGTGAAGTGGCCTCACTGGCCACACCTCTGGCTGCTGGTGTCTCGCACCTCACCAAACATCCCTGTGTGCTTCCCTAAAGATGAGTCCCTTGTAGTTTCTAGGCTAGAGAAGGGGCACAGAGCGATGGTGGGTGTCCTGGATCCATGGCAAGTGTTCCAGACACACCACAAGGAGGTCCTGACGTCAAGGCACCACCTGGCAGACATGGCCCCACCCACTTCTTTACAAATGGCCAGGGGAGTGGGGCAAAAGTGAGCTCCCAACCCGGTACAGTTTTAACTTCCCTCCCTAAAGCAAAGCCGCTCGCAGCTGTTCAATGGCTGGCATATCACTCACGGCGATTCTCCGATAGCCTCCAACTTTACTGGTCACTGCATCAAAGGTGACTTGCAGCCGGGCCTGAGCACCCAGTGGGCACATCAGGGAAGCTGGGGTGGACTTCCTTTAAGCCCCAGCTGAGACAACAGCAGCTTTCCCTGAAGCCCCTGGCCAAACCCCAGACGCTGTCGTGGGAACTTGTAAACTGTTGTGTGAAATATTTATTCACATACACTGGCTTAAGCCACTTAAGTTTGGTGGGAATCAGCATCGTGTTTTCGTTTTTAATGAACCTCTGCACAGCAGCCGCTTCTGTCACAGGCAGGTGCTGGGGGCAGGAGCGTTCACAGCCAGATGCAATTTTAATCTCCCCCATCAACAGCACTGAAAAACGTCCCCGCAGACGCAGGGCAGGTGGAGCCCCTTGGCCCAGGCAAGCCTTTTTTTGCTAATCCCCACTCCTCTTGTGTCTCCGAACACTGACAGATACCCCATAACCAGGGCTCCTGATGCTGCACCAGATGAATTAAGCTTCCCCCCAAACATATTCCTGTCCTAGTCATTGGAACCTGAGGTAAGGAGGACTTGGCAGATGTAGCTCCTTGAGACAATCAGTGTAATTGTTAGTTTTATGCTGTTTTACTGAGCCAGGAGAAGCCCTGGAAGCTGGGAGAACCATGGGCATGTCTGTGAAGATGCTACCAGGGGAGACAAGCGTTTGAATGGGGAAACAGATGACACCATCCAATGAGATTGGGTCTGAAGAACAAGGGCAGAGGAGAAGACAGTGGTGGTCTCTCTGGAGCATCCTTCTCTTACCCTTATACATCAGACCTGTTGGTTCGTGGGCCTTCAGACTCAGGCACTAACACCAATGACTTTACAGTTTCCAGGCCTTTACCCTGAACTACACATGGGATTTCCTGGCTCTTCAAGGTGCAGGCAACAGATCACAGGACTTCTTGCCTATATAATCATGAAAGTCAAGTCTCAGAATAAATCCTAGGTAGAGAGGTGTGTAGGCAGATGGATACAGACAGACATATGATACGTACATACATACGTACATGAATCATAGACAGATACATAGATAATAGACATATGAGATCAATGACATATAGTTAGATAATAGATGAACCAATATTAATAAATAGATGAGTAAATAAATGAGTTAGATGATAGATAAATACATACACACATGCATGCATACATTATAGATAAGATAAATAATATAAGATTTATTAGTGATAGATAAGATATATGTTAGATGATTGATGAATACACATGTACACACATACACACATACACACACACACACACACGTATACATGCTGTGGTGGCTTGAATAAGAATGGCCCCCCACAGGCTCATACATTTGAATGCTTGGTCCCAGTTAGCAGAACTGTTTGGGGAGGAGGTGTGTTCCTGGGGGTGGGCTTTGAGGTTTCAAAGGCTCACAGCTCACACCAAAACTAGTCTCCCCCCCCCCCCGCCCCCTCCTGTCTGCAAATCAGGATGCAGGTCTCACCTGCTTCTCCAACACCACGCTTGCCTATGGGCCTCCACACTCCTTGCCATGATGATAATTGACTCTCTGAAGCCGTAAGATGATGTGGGATTTCCCTCTGTATGCTGTGATTACCAATGATTAAAAAAAGGAACTGTTTTGGGCCTATAGCAGAGCTATAGAGAAACAGAGCTAGGTGGGGAAAACTAAGCTCAATGCTGGGAGAAAGGAGGTGGAGTCAGAGAGAAGCCATGGAGGCATTGCCAAAGACAGACAAGCTGAAACTTTGCTGGTAGGTCACGACCTTGTGGTGATGCACAGATTAATGGAGATGGGTTAAATTAAGAGGTAAGAGTTAGCCAATAAGAAGATAGAGCAAATGAGCCAAGCAGTGATTTAAATAATACAGTTTCTGTGTGATTATTTTGGGGCTAAGTGACTGGGAACTAACTAGTGGCCTCCTACTACAGTAAGCAAGTCCTCAATTAAATATTTCCTCCTATATGTTGGATAGATAAGAGGTAGAGATGATAGACAGATAGATAGATAGATAGATGATAGATAGATAGATAGATAGATAGATAGATAGATAGATATAGATGATGGATGATAGATAGATAGATAGATAGATAGATAGATAGATAGATAGATAGGGTGGGTAAGTAGATGGATAGATGGAGAGAGAGAGAAAAAGAGAGAGAAGCTGAAATAAAGTGGATAAAAGCACTTCCCACATAAGACTGACAACCTGAGTCTTATCCTAGGTACCCAGGATAGAAGAATGAAATTGACTCTAAAAAGTTATCCTCCGGCCTCTACAAGGTATCCATGCCCACACTTTAAACACATCTTAATAATAACATAATAATAACAAATTTATTTTCAAACAAGAGATAGATGATAGAGGCAGACAGATTGATACTGATTGATGTCAGTTTGCAGCTGACCCTCCAGTCCCAGGGATTTATATCCATGAATTCAAACAACTTCAGATTTCAAAACAAAAACAAAAAAAGAACAAGGACTAGAGAAATGAATCAGGGTTTAAGTTCAGTTCCTTGCACCCATTTGGCAGCTCACAACCATCTGTAACTCTAGTTCCAGGGGATCTGACACCCCCCATGGGCACCAGGCATGCACATACAACATACAGGAAAACATCCATATCCATAAAATAAATCTTAAAAGTTTATAAACTATAGAAAGAACTGCGTCCACTCACTCACAAGTATAACCTAAAACAATTGTTCACATGGAAACTGACCAGAGACAAAGAGAGCTGGGGCAGGAGGCAGAGGTGGGGAAGCTCACAGCATTGGTGTTGGTATGGGAATGAGAACGGGCATTTGACAGCAGGGCACGCTGAATGTAATTAACAGGAATGGGTTGCATATCTCAAAATAGTTAAAAGAGATGAATTTGAATCCACTCGCCATAAAAATGATAAATGTTTAGGCGATAGATATGCTAATTACCTGAGTCGATCGCTACCCAGTGTAGCTGTGAATCAAAACATCACATCGTACTTTATGAATATGTACAAAAACCCTGCATCAATCAAAGAAATTAAAAAGAAGAAAATTAACGTCTGTACGGGGACTTTTTCTCTTGTCATTATTCCCAAAACAATACAGGATAACGACTATTTACAGGGACCCTACATTGGATTACATAGCATTTACATTGGATTTACATAGTATTTACATTAGATTTACATGACATTTGCATTAGATTTACATAACATTCACATTGGATCGCTTATTGAAGTTATGGAGAGATGAGTGAAGGCCTCCAGACACACCCTGTCCTGATCACTGGAACCTATGAGTGTGGAGAGGGGACTTGGTAGACCTACGGGAGAGCTTGGAAAGTGGCTTTACAGAAGAGCTCCTGTGGAGGACGCCTGAGGCTGTGTGTTTGAACCCCAGTACTGCAAAATAAACTAATAAATACGACTAACGTCTATGGTAGAGTGCGTATAGGTTAAATGTGAACGGTGCACTGTTTCATGTAAGGGACATGAACATCTGGAGGTTTTGTGTATTCACAGGGAGTCCTACAGTAAATTCCCAGGGACGTGCAAGGTAGCTAGATGCATACATACATATAACCTGTTGGACATATTTCTCTTAAAAAAATCCTCACAGAAAGATTACCCTAGATTACAGAATGGGGAAGCATTGCAATCACAAAGTAATCATACAGGAAGACAGGGAGTATGCGATACCTCCCGAGGCATTGTGGGTCAGTGTCTTAGTTAGGGTCTCTTTTGCTGTGACAAGACACCATAACCACTCTTTTAAAGTAAAATATTTAATTGAAATGGCATCTTACAGTTCAGAAGTTCAGTCTATCATCATGGCTTGCAGGCAGATGTGGTGCTGGAGGAATAGCTGGGAGACCCCCATTTTGCAGGCAACAGGAAGTTGACTGCCATCACACTGAGGGAAGCTTGAGCAAAAGACTTCAAAACCCACCCTCACAGTGACACACTTCCTACAAAGTAGTCGAATTTTTCTTTGGGCTGCCAGTTTACAAAAAATGCCATTGAAGACTTATTATTAATTATGAAAGTCAGCCTATAGCTTAGGCTTGGCCCACTAGCTCTTATAACTTAAATTAACCCATTTATATTAATCTACGCCTTGTCTCATGTCTTTTTACCTCTCTTCCATCTTGCACCTCCTGTTTCCTCTCCTTGTCCTCTGGCAACTCTCTGAGTCCACCAGAAAACTCTATGGTCCACTCCTGCCAGCTGAATGTGGCCCTGCCCTCTGAACCAAGGCTGATTCCATTGGCAGCCTCAAAGCAACAACACATATAAATCTGCAGCACTCCAACAAGGCCACACCCACTTCAACGAAGCCACACCTCCTAACAGTGCCACTTCCGATGAGATTATGGGGGCCAATTATATTCAAACTGCCACAGTCAGTGAGACCCCAGAGCCATGTCACCCCAAAAATACAGGTTGTTCCCATTGCTTTTGTTGGCCCAACAGAACTAGATGGTGGGATCTTTTTTTTTTTTGATTTTTCAAGACAGGGTTTCTCCGTAGCTTTTGGTTCCTGTCCTGGAACTAGCTCTTGTAGACCAGGCTGGCCTCAAACTCACAGAGATCCGCCTGCCTCTGCCTCCCGAGTGCTGGGATTAAAGGTGTGCGCCACCACTGCCCGGCTTAGATGGTGGGATCTTATAAGCTGAAGACATCATGCACTCTGCTTGCAAGGCATAAAGAAATCAAGCTGGAGCTGATCTAGAATCTTGCTTCCTTTCACTAACTTTCATACTGAGAAATGTGCTACACAGGCCACTAGGGAAGAAAAGTCACCAACGGTCTCACCCAGCAAGGAGCTCCATGTACCACAATACGCCAACCTGCCAGGCAAGCCTTGCACACCACTGCAGTAGTGGCATGACTTAACTTCCGGGAGAAAACAATCACTCTCTCATTAGACTTGAAGCCTGCTCCACATGAGGGAACTCCTGCCTGGCACTGAAAACTGATCAAAAGACACGACTGGGGAGATCTTGGGCCCTAAAATGCCTTCTAAATAGTTATACCCGTGGGTTAATGCTGCTCTCAACCTTGGTTGGGAAGAAGCTTTCTTTAGTAACTGTGGTGAATGCAGTGACTTATCACTAGACAAATAAGTGATAATAAAAATAATCCTACACCGCACATCTGTAACACCCCCTCCAAGTCCAAGGAGCACCAACGGAAGAGGGACAGGAAGAATAAAAAATTCAGAGGATGGAGAAAAGTGCAGGGAAACACTGTCTTCTGGGCATGACTATAGTGGTATATTGTTTGTTTTTTTAATATTTATTTATTTATTATGTATACAATATTCTGTCTGTGTGTACGCTTGCAGGCCAGAAGAGGGCACCAGACCTCATTACAGATAGTTGTGAGACACCATGTGGTTGCTGGGAATTGAACTCAGGACCTTTGGAAGAGCAGGCAGTGCTCTTAACCTCTGAGCCATCTCTCCAGCCCCTAATATTTGTTTTTATTGGGCCTTTTCAAGTCAAATTGCTAGTCCTAAGTGCCACAGTGTTGGCAGAGTGTAGCTCAGTTGCAAGCTGATTTTTTTCCACATCTGCCNTATTTATTTATTATGTATACAATATTCTGTCTGTGTGTACGCTTGCAGGCCAGAAGAGGGCACCAGACCTCATTCCAGATGGTTGTGAGACACCACGTGGTTGCCGGGATTTGAACTCAGGACCTTTGGAAGAGCAGGCAGTGCTCTTAACCACTGGGCCATCTCTCCAGCCCCTATTATTTGTGTTTTAATAAATAAAGCTTGCCTGAAGATCAGAAGGCAAAGCAGTCATACAGGCCAGGGAGTGGTGGCACACACCTTTACTTTAATCCCGGGACACAGGAGACAGAGGTAGGTAGATATTTGTGAATTCAAGGACACCCTGGGCTACACGAAATTGACCCAGATCTAAAAGAGAAACAGAGCTCACACAAAGGTGATCCCAGCACTTGGGATCCCACACCTTTAATGCCAGCGCTAGGGAGGTAGAGACAGGAGTGAAATGGCTGAGTGGAGAGAGGACTATAAGGCAGAAGGAGACAGGAGCTCAGTGGAGTGTGGAGTTAGAGGATTCGTGGAGACAGGCTCTCGCCCTTTTGGTCTGAAGATCTGCTAGAGGTAAAAGGCCCCTCTAATGTTTGGCTGCTTTGCTTTTCTGATCTTCAGGCTGAACCCCAATATGTCCCCGGGTTTTATTATTCATGCTACACATGATGTGAGCATTGCACTCATCAACTTCCAGCAGCCGTGGTCACATGCACAGGACCCGTACAAGATCAAATTAGTCAAAATGCCAGCATGGATGGGAGGGGGCTCGTGAGCAGCCATTGGCAGCTAAAAGTTGCTGAAGGAGAGAAAGTTATTTTTCTGTGGCAGTGGAGCCCCTGGTAAGTTGACCGTGCTCCTGTAAGTGACGTCACACCCATGCCCATCAAGCAAACCTAACTAAACTTAGGAGGAAAAAGACACAAAGGCAAGAGGGATGCTTCTTGGGAAGAATGGATGCAGAGGGAATGGTATGGGAATAAGACATGGGTGAATGCGACCAAAATGTATTTTACACATATATGAAATTTTGTCAAAGGATAAACTTTTTTGGTTTTTGAAAGAGGGTTTCTCTATGTAGCTTTGGGGCCTCTCCTCTCACTCTGTAGACCACACTGGCCTCAAACTCACAGAGATCCGCCTGCCTCTGCCTCCCAAGTGCTGGGATTAAAGGCATGCACCACCACTGCCTGGCAAGAATAAGTTTTAAAATATTTTAAGTTACTATAAATAAAATTTTTAAAAATATTTATTTATTATGTATACAATATTCTGTCTGCATGTATACCTGCAGGCCAGAAGAGGGCACCAGACCTCATTACAGATGGTTGTGAGCCACCATCTGGTTGCTGGGAATTGAACTCAGGACCTTGGGAAGACCAGGCAATGCTCTTAACTGATGAGCCATCTCTCCAGCCCATAAATAAAAATTTTAAAGGTGCCTAGGCTGGGCATGTAGCTCAGTCGGTAGAGTGCTTGCCTTGTGTGCACAAAACCCAGGGTTTGGTTCCCAGCAGCTCATAAGCCAAGTGTGTGGCACATCTGGGGGGGGGGGGGGCAGGAAGAGCAGGAGTCTAGGGCCATCCTCGGCCATGTAGTGAGCTGAGGACCAGTCTGGTATACATGAAACTCTGTCTTAAAAAACAAACAACAACAACAACAAGCCTTGTTATCAGGAAGATCGTGGCAGACCCATGAGCCAAGGGGAGTGAGTGTCCTCTAGAGACTGAGACAAGGGAAGCGGTGGGATCCCTGCAGCTAACAGTGGAACCAGCCTTGACCTCCGGGCTGTAAATGAAACACTTCGTGTTGGTTGGAGTCATAAGCCTCTTAGCCACGTGGCACGCCACAACAGAAACAGCATGGAGGGGTGGGTAGCCTCATGAAGGGGTGGGTAGCCTCTCCCCCGACTTTGGCTAATCAAGTATTCCACATCCCTTCATGAGTCCCTGCCAGGCCTAGCTTCAAGGCCCCTCACTCACTTCAGGCTCTACAGCCTCAGGCTTCTGATTTGTCTACTGTGTGAGGAGTCTTCTGACTTCACAAGGACAACAGCTGGTCCTAGGAAAGATGTAACACGAGGTCCTGCTTGTTGGGGTTTCTGTCCTGCCCAGTTCCCACAGCCAACAAGTCCCAAAGAATCACACAGAAGTTCTGCATAAGTTATAAAACTGATTGGCCCATTAGTTCAGGCTTCTTATTAGCTCTTGTAGCTTATATTAACTCATTATTCTTATCTATGTTAGCCACATGGCTAGTTACCTTTCTCAGCGGAGCAGGTCACATTTTGCTTCTTCCGTGGTCTGCACAGGACTCTGAGGAATGGGCTTCCTCCTTCCTAGACTTCTCCTGGTCTCATCGCCCGCCTCTACTTCCTGTCTGGTTGACCCGCCTATACTTCCTGCCTGGCCAATCAGCGTTTGTTTAAAACATGATTGACAGAATACAGACAATTCTCCTGCACCAGAAGGAGCCACGGAAGTAGTGCCTCTGGCTACCACCAAGGCTCTCTCTAGGCTGTAGGAGCAGGAGGCGTGTTTCATGTGTTTATCACAGAAGGTTCTGAGTGCCTGCCCTTAGAACACCACCGAGAGGAAGCATTCTCCAGGTCAGAGGCAAACAGCCCACAGGCAGAGGAGACAGCTAAGGATGAAACCAATGGGTATGAGCTGAGGGAAGAGACGGTTTGAGCCGGCTATGCCAATCAGGCTCGTGGATTTCAACAATGGCTTTGAAGAAATGGGACGTGGAGATTCCCTCCCAGCCCCCCTCAAGGAGAAAGAACTTAAACCCGAGAACACTGTGCAACAGAATGGACCCTACCTGAGGGACAGAGAACACTAATCATGAGCTTCTGCCCTGCCCTGAGGAAATCCAAGATCTGGAAAAAGGGAAAGATCCCAGCAAGACATTGCAACCACCCAAGGGACAGGTGCTTTGGAGACAGGCCTAGGCAGGAGGGAGGATTCTCCACACACATTAAGCACCTGCTGGGTACACAAACTGCTAGGGCTGAAGAGAGGACTCCAGATGGTCTTAGCCAAGCAAGACATCTGTCATCTGTCTGTGGAGAGGCGTGTGCGAGTCACTTTGCTCAGCAGATTTGCAGACACTGAGGGTCACCCAGGGCAGGGAAGCTGGCAGAGAGGCAGACTCGGAGGCTCTTAGGTAAGGGACCAAGAGGGACGGGTTTGCAGCTGATCATCCTGGTATGTCCTGGGGAGGGGGCATATGTAAGGACAAAGGACCCTCAAACACAGGTGGGACACGCTTGCAGAGAAGACTGGAGAAAGTCGTGTACTTGGCTTAGGACTGTCAACCCTGTGGTTCAGAGGGAGCCTCTGTAAGGAGGTTTTCTCTGCGGGAAAAACACAGAGGCGGGGGAATCGCTAAAGTGACAACCGGCACAACCTGTGCAGCCCAAGAGCCTCCAAACACAGGAGCCGCACTCCAGAACCTGTGGAGACTAAGCACCTCCAAACACGCAGAGCACAGTCCTCCTCCTACGTATCATCCTTCTCCTCCCCTGGGTGCCAACAGCTAAGAAGGAGCATGTCGTCTTTACCCGCACTGTCAAACTATGTTAGACACAGAAGCACTGATAAAGGAAGCACCCAAAGAATGGGGGGCTCCCTGGCGCGTGTGGGTGCAGGCAAGCTAAGACCACTACAGGATGGTGGAAGCAGAGCTCCCGGAGAAGAATGGAGGTTGCCATGGGGTGGGTCCCTCGATGGAATTCCTCCTGGGCTATCCTTGAAGTTGCCCTGAGGTCATTCTCTGTAGCCCTCTGGAAGACCCCAGGGAAAGCCCGCCCTGGCTGAGCACAGCTGTCAGGGTATCTGTTAGAACTTCAAGCTTGCCCTTAATCTCTCCGACTCTACAATCATGTTACACTAGCAATGTGACCATCACCAGGGAAGTTTGGCGCTCAGGGAGCCAGGATGGCCCCAGATGATCCAGGCCATGTGCTCACTGGGATGGGGACTCCTTCACCTCCCAATGAGCAGGTTTCTCCCTTCCCTGTCCCTCCAAGACTCTCCCTCAACCAACAGCTACAAGCCCCCAGTCTCAGAGTCTCACACTGTGTGACTGGGTTTCTAGACACTAACGGGGCCAAAACACGCAAAGATGCCTGTGCTCCAGTGACCAACATTGTAGGTCCCTCCTCGGGACACACCAGGCCTGACATACCCTTCCCTCAGTCTTGACCACAGGCCTAAGGCTGCTCCTCATCCAGTGGTCTGCCCACTGACCCACAACATGCAGTGTCCAGGAATGGAGTGGGCCTCTGTGTGTACAGAGGGGGCAGCTGGCATGAGGCTGGGATCCTTACCTGTCCCCAGGGTGTGGTCCTGAGAAAAGGCAGGAGGAAGACGTCAATGAGAGACCTGAAGTCATGGTCTAGGTAGGACCAGGCCTTTGGTGGCCAGTTCACATCATGGCTCCATGGGTGTTCCCCAATTTTCCTTTGAAAAGGCCTGATGGAGGGGAGCAGGACCATCTCCTTATTTTATTGACCACGGAATGAAACCATGTAGAGAGGAGATGTAATAGAAAACTGACTTTGGGTTGTCTCTCTCTCAGTGCTCAGGGCACAGCCAGGGCTGGAGGTTAAAGGTGTGAGGGCCTAGCACTGAAGCCATGGGGTACATTCCGATCAAACTTAGCAACATGGATGAGATGGGAAGAGTCATGCCCCAACACCATGTCCACAGCCCTGTGGAGCAATGGACATCATAAGTAGATGAAAACGAAGTGCCCAACACTGATCCCCAGCAATGAGCTACGTTCTCCCAAATCATCAAAAACATGCCTTACCGACTTGCTCATAGGCCAACCCAATGGAGGCATTTCATCAACTGAAATTTTCTCTTCCAGGTCACCCTGTCTTATGTCAAGTTAACAAAAACAGAATGAAATTAAACTAACCAGAACACTTAGTAAGGGGCACATGCCTGTCATCCCAGCACTTGGGAGGGAGGCCGGGTCAGAAGGATTCTAAGTTTGAGGTCACCTGGGCTACATACCCCGCCTCAAACCTCGGACTTAGTGGCCTCCAGAATTGTCAGTAACACTTTATTTTATTACCAGTCCATGACAACATTGTAACAGCCCAAGATTAAGAAGAGAAGCCTTACTGTCCTCTGAATACCATTCCACACATGTTTACAGACACCCACGCCTCTGTGATGCGGAATACAGACTTGCTCCTAGTCACTGGGAACCTTCTGCCTGTGACCTGCAAACAGTGTCAGGAGACAGTCTGTACCCATGGTGACTACCCAAGCAATGGCATTGCTCTGCATGGGACATGAAGGTAAGAAGGGGATTCGGGAGCTAGGAGAAGATTAAGTAGATAAGACTTTTGTTCAAATCCCCAGAACCCATATAAAGGATAAACCATCTCATTTAAATCTCATGGCAATTCCCATTTCACTCATTAAAAAAAAAAAAAAAAGACCCATTTGTTGGAGCTGTGAAACTCCATTTTATATTTTACAGGCAAGTGAATGAACCCATGTGGTCATGACCCGGAAGAAGAGATTCAACAGGACGTATTGCCCCACTCCAGACCAGCCCTCTCACCCAGGGGCCATGGCTTATCTGTTGATGAACTCAGTGCAGGTTTTTGTTGATTTTGCTTTAGTTTTAGTTTTTGTAGGTGTGCATTTTCTGTGTGTGTCTCTCTGTTTCTCTGTCTTTCTTTATCTTTGTCTCTCTCAGTCTCTGTGTGTGCATGTGCGTGTGCGTGTGTGTGTGTGTGTGTGTGTGTGTATACATATAAAGACAAAAGGTCAATGTCAGGTAGTGCTTCTCAGATACTGCCCACCTTGTTTTCTAAGACAGGTTTCACACTGTTCTGGTACTTGTCAAGTAAACTAGACTGGCTAGCCAGTGAGCTTCGGGCATCCTCCTGTCTCCCACTCCCCAGGGCTGGGATTAAAGACATCCCTAAAGCTGGCTTTTTTCTACAGGTCCTGAAACTCAAACCAAAGTCCTTATATTTTCAAAACAAGCACTTCATGGTTAAACCATCTCCCCAGACCCTCAAGACAGTTTGAAGAAACTCCCTGCAATGAGCTCCCACCTTCCCTAAAGAAGAGGCAGGTCTGACTGACCTCTCCAAGGTCAATGGAGCATTGTGTCACACCCAAACCTTCACTGCTGGGCCAGTGACAACCAGTGAGCACCTGGCAGGTGGGGAAGCGGTGATAACAACAGGGAGATCTGACAGTCCCGGTTATGCAGAGTTCACCTAGCTAAGATGTGTGCCGTGGTGTGGGAGTCCCCTCTGTACGCTGTGAATACCATTGGTCAATAAACTGCCTTGGCCTGTGGATAGGGCAGAACTTAGGTAGGCAGGGGAAACTAAGCTGAATGCTAGGAGAAAGAAGGGCAGAGTCAGAGAGAAACCGTGGAGCCTCCGCCAGAGACAGACATGCTGAAACTTTGCTGGTAGGTCACGACCTTGTGGTGATGCACAGATTACTGGAGATGGGTTAAATGAATATGTAAAAGCTAGCTGACAAGAAGCTAGAGCTAATGGGCCAGGCATTGATTTAAATAATACAGTTTTTGTGTGATTATTTCAGGGCTAAGCAGCCGGAAAAGAACAAGCGGCCTCCTTACAACAGTGCAGGAGTGAGGGCCCAGAAACAAGGAAGGGTCAAAGGCTAAGGAGATATGGAGAGCAAGGTGTGGAAAGGGAGGGATGAGGGAGCTAATTGCAAGGGGTACAGGGTGATTGGGACCGGGCATCTTCCTCCAGGGCAGCCTGCTGCAGTGCATGAAGGTGACTTGGGTAGAAAACATCCTCCAGTAGTTACATCTGCCCATCCAATCCAAAGCACCTCATGATGTGAGCAGCTCCCAGTCTGCCACTCCTCACTCTTGGCCTCCTGGGGTCCCTTGGGGCCAGCCACCGTGCCAACTTGCCTCTGTCACCAGGTAAAGAAACCAAAAAGAATATGTGTCTCAAGGTAAACCCAACCCTCATGGTGCCTACTCCCAGAGAATGGTTTCCTAGGACAAAGACGAGCATCAGTTACCCCGCACCACAGATCCTAAGGAGTGGTAGCAGCTAGAGACACGGATGACTTTGAGTCCCTATTTGGAAAAAGAAAGAAATTGTCCCTGCAAAGGCAGCTGACGCCGTGGGCTGGGATTAAATGGCAGGAGGAACCAGCCTCCTCTGCTGGCCTTCCTTGTACACAAAGGCTTCCTCCGTACCAAGTAGGAGACCCACGAGTCGTGAAAGCCACAAATAGCACTGTAGAGGTTGAGCCCTTTGTAGCTGGTGAATGTCTGTATAGGGGTCCAGAGGTGGGAGGGAAATGAGGGGGGACCTTGCTGGGCAAATAAGGAGGGCTCTGCACTGAGTCCTTCATATCCACTCAGAACAGCCCTCTGCCTCCTTGGGGAGCCGAGTGTGAGGAGCCACCAGCAGCCCTTGATTCAGGGCTCATCCTCTCAGCTGTCTGGCCACGCCCTGTCATCACTCCACATGCTGAGATGTTGGTAGCAAGCATTTTAGGAGAGAATTCCAATGGAAGCAGCTCAGGGGCTTCTCAGGAAATGTGCTATGTAGGTCTCAGAATGCAACTTCAAGAGTTGACTTTCTTTCCCCACGTGTAGAGACATGTGCACTTATCCCATGAAGGAGGATAAGTGCCAGCTCCTCACCCCCTAAGTCTACAGTGACAGCATCCACATGTTTTCTCTAGGCCCTTCACACCACAGATGCACACAGTCTGCATAGGAGGTGAGTCCTCTGAGCCCCTCTTACTGAGAACACGGGCTCTGTTACCAGCAAAAGCCTCCTACTGCATGTCGTGGCCCCTCCTTACCTCACCTCCACATCCCTGCCGTCTGTGTGGCTACTTAGTCCTGGTTAGTCCCAAAGAGCAGAGAGCTCTCAACGTTAGGAAAGGAAGACACCCCCCCTCCCCAGTGAAGCCTCACCAGCCTCACTTATGGCAAGCGCTGTTACAGGCTCTCACACATCGTCTCTAGATGTGAGCAGGTGTGGTGGTCTGTGAGATTGGGTTTGGGTACCCCAAGGAAGCACCCACCTTCCTGGGGCAGTGGAGATTTCTTTAGGATGGAACTGACTCTGCCCTCGGCTCCCTGGCAGGTCTGACCAATTAGGCTCTAGCAATTCCATGGCAGCAAAGATTGGCTTGTGACAGGGCCTGGTACCCCATCAGAGCACAAGGATGTCAGACCAGCCTAGAGTGGCTGAAATCTGGGATGTAAGCCCTGAACTCTTAAAGCATCGCTGAAGGCGAGCAGAGATGGAAGCTGGACCCTAGGGCTTGCGCGTGTGCGTCAATTCTTTCTTTGGCTTGTTTCACATTTTCACCTAGAATTCAAAGAGCCCTATTGCACATCAGCCTCACAGTCGATACGGAAGCTGACACTCAAAGGGATTAAGTAATGTGGTCAAGTTCACATCGCTGCTGAGTTGCAGCACTGAACTTAAATTTTTCAGTCAGATCTGTGTCTGGAGCAAGTACCACATTGTATCCAATCTCTCCAGTCTGCTACCATGTGATCAGCCGCCAAGAGCGAACAGTAACAGTGTATTCATTCCTCACACGCTGCTTTTAGAATCCTTGTCGTGGACACTTAACTCAAACTTACTGGGAGATCTGTACATACACGAAAAAGGGAAATATATGGAAATGATTGAACCATCGTCTCTAAACGTCCTCAGCATGAGAGAGAGCCATACCATCCTCTGACTCAATAGGGACGCCTGTGGTTTCCCGCACATTGTGGTCCCTGGGGAGCCGCCAAGAGTGGCAGGATAGATGTTTGTTAAGGCTGCTGCTGTACCTGGGACATCCTCCAATCTGCTACCCACTTTGAGCCTGGGTGCCCACCCCTCTCTAGACATCAAAGAAGGACCTCAGTTCTTCCCTGATCCTTTGTTAGTAATTGGACAAGGATTTCAAGGATGAGGGTGAGCACGTGGCACCTGCTGCCAGGGCACATCCCATGCAAAGGTGCTGGGATGGGAAAGGGGGTCCTTTGGTTGGATGTTGGCAGAGCACCTGCACATTCGGTGAGCATCCCCTCTGATTCAATGATGTAGAACACGATTCACTGTTTCACTGTAGGGACATAGGGCTGGGGAAGGCACTTGTGCCCAGGCCATATACAGGTGTAAGACAACTCTCAGAGTCCAACTGAGGCTTGCTACTGCCAGAGCCAGAGTTTCATTGACAATTACAGAGACACCAAGGCGGGAAGGGAACAATGACCCTTTAAAATGCTGTCTTTAACCTGACTTTGTCAAGGGCTTTGAGGGGATCCAAATAATACCACCTTTCTTCCAACTCAAGTTATGAACCAGATGAGGAATAAGACCCATGAGTCAATGGAATTGGCAATGAATGAGGTGAGGTCTGGATACACAGCTTTGGGAGAGATCCAAGCAGGCTTTTAACCCCGAGCAGACCTAGTGAAGCCCTCCTAATGGGAGACTCTGGGATGGCTCACCACTTCATCTAGCTGTGGCTCAGGGGGAGCAGGGAGAGAGATACAATCTTCCCAACTCACGGATTCTTAGGTTCTGTTATAACTGATGAGTCAAGTATACCATGGGCATAAGTCCACCCAGGACAAGAAGCCATGATCCATGAAGAGACCACTTCCACCTGGACGGAAACATCGGGAGTGGGCCGAAGATGCCGCCACACCCAGCCAGCATGGAGAACTGGACCTCATGACTGCACACGGAACATCCTGCCGCGGTGGCAGTGAGATACAGGGTGTGGGAAGGGACACGCTCCTCTGCAGCTGGCACATCTCCTTTATGCACAGCGGGAACCCCTGTGCCAGTGGGCAGCAGTGCCTACAGACGTCCAAGGAACACAGTCTGTGCACAGGTTTAAGGGAAGCGACTCCATCAAGAAATCAGGGACTTACAAATGTTGGGGTTGGGGTGTTTAGAAGAGGATAGGCGAGAAGGCCGGTGGCTCTGTAACCTAAAGGCTCTGCGTGTGTTCTGGGAGCTGAGAATGGGTGTCTAGTCCCCAAGTGGTCCCCTTGGTGTGGACACAAAGGAGGCTTTGATGAAGGACATGAATTTGATGCTATCACAGCCCACCATTGACCTCCAGGGAATCACTTCCACCCTGAAGCTCCAAATCTCACCAGAACTCCCAGACGCCCCGGGGACAGGTTCCAGGATATGCATCTCCCAGTCTGGCTGAGACGGTGCTGGCCAGGTGAAAAGTGATACCCCCATCCTCTGGCTTGTGAGAGACCAAGATGTGTGGATGTTCTGGAGGGTCTATTTGCATCAGCTGGGGCAGAAGCATGTTCTCTAACCAAGGGGTAGAAGAAACAGGACTCTAAGAACATGGTTGGCAAGATGCTTATCTCCATATTATTTCCTTTCTTGGGGGTACTGATGGCTCGAGGGAGGCCTGCTACCACCTCAGAGCAAAGTAGGGCCTCAGGGAAGCCGTGGAGAGCAAGCCGGCATGAGGTAATCAGGTGTCCAGCAGAAGAGCTGAGGGTCAGAGCTAGGATTAAAGTGGGGTGGGAAACCAGTAATCCTTGCAGGATCTTTTCTTTCTGCAGGGGACGTTATGACTCTGGGGGGGGGGTGGTGGAGATCCATTAGTCTCTAGAGGGGAACCAAACATAGCCTTGAAGTCCCTGAGGACAATTCTTCCCTGAGTACGATGGGTATCAAGGAAATTTCGCCAGGGATGATAAGATTAAGGTGACTTCATCACCACTGACATGGTCTGATGACCACAGCTAACCTGCCTAGGAGTCTACAGACCAGAGGTCCTTAGACAATCCCCAAAGAGTGTAGCTGGGAGGCAGACAGAAGACAGTACAGATTTCAGACATGCGGGTGGCTCTTCATGGTCCCCTAATCCCCCAGCTCCCCGATGCATTCCTCAGAATAGATCCCATTCATTGTCAGTGATGGAGGAGATGAGAGTGACCGAGTCCTGCTGAGGCTCCAGAGAGGTGCAGAGACGATCTGAGGTGAGCATGAAAACTCAACCTAAAGCTGCTGAGAACAGCTTTAGTTACAGCCAGAGAGGAAGAACTGGAGAGGCCAGCATGGAAATCTCACATTCACAGGAGAATCCCACATCTGCACAGACAGCGGACATCACCTCCTACAGCAAAGCAGCCTCGTTCCTTTCGACCTGGGGCCCACAGACAGCTCTGAGAGGACTGCAGATGACACCAGAGAGCAGCCAGCCTGGTGACAAGGGTATCATGAGCCCTCTGTGGGTGGCGGTGTTCATGTAGCTTACCCGCGGTCCAAGGAGAGTGTGGGAGTCAAGTTAACACAATGTTCCCCTGGGGCCACTCATTGGATACTCTGATGTATATAGCAGAGTTCTGCATGGGGCTGTGGAGCTGAGGCTGCAGACACGGGGCCTGGCCTAAGTGACTTCAAGTGACATCTCACAGTATGGTGTAGACATGTGTCACACTGCACCTCTATTCTATGGACTGGGCTCTCCCAGAAGTCCCTGGTAGCATATGCTCACTAGGCATGGGACAGTCTTGCCACCTCTGTATTTGCGTTGGCAGTTGAGCCCAGCAGTTTGGTAGGAACGACTATCCCAGGAGAGGGTACATACAGACAAGCACCACAACCCGCCCAAGGCTCAGCCAACCCTCATGCAAGTCTAAGCCTGTTTCTTTAAGTAGACCAGCACACTGTTGAGTGCCTCCCCGTGATTTAATGGATCTCTAAGGGATAAAAGGTGTATCCTGGAAAGCCTCCATGGGAATGGGGGTTCAGGAGGAGGGGATATCAGAGGAGCTGGGTCCTGAATCTTTGTGGGTCTCCTGGGGGCCTGGAGCCCAGTGTAATAGGTGGGTGGGTTTCTAGAGAGTTCAGTAGAGGGGTTGGGCTTCTCCCACGTGGCTGGTGAAGGGGAAGGAGCAGTCCCTACTGGTAGTGAAGGGGAAGGTTGAGAGAGTCAAGAGACCTGAGACTATTTCTCCCAGGGATGAGTGATACCAGAAGGCAGAGAGCCCCAGCAACACCATGGCCCCAGGGCATCCAGGAGCCCAGTTCGTACAAAGAAGGCAGATCCCCAGCAACACCATGACATGGGGCACCCAGGACCCATGGCATCCCAAGCTGACCTGTACCTTGAGAACACAAGTGAAGGCGGTTTCTGAACTATGTCACAGCAGACAGGCTCTGGTCCGGCGGGTAGGGTGCCCATCCTGCAGGCGACCACTCTGCCTTTTCTTGCTGATGCGAGTTTGATGCTTTCTCTCTGGAGAACTCCAAAGCCCAAGACACATTTTCTATGGGTTTTTCTGCTGCCACCATTTCCATTCTTCACAGAAGATTCTGGACGCCACTGGAAAGGAACTGTTCTCTCTCCTTGACCTGATGCCTGTGCCATTTCCTCAACGGCATCCTGAGAGTTTGGATCTCAGCCACTTCCTGGGAATAGTGGGCAAATACGTAGCATGGCTGCTTGCCTGTTTTCCTGTCTCATCCTGCCCCCTGGTGTTGGTGACCAGAGACACCTCCAGTGGGTTCAAAGCCACTTCTGGCCTTAGGAACTGTTTGCCTGTGACCTTGGGTAACTTACGCCCCTTCCATGTGCCCCATGGTGTCACATAAGACCGTCTCTGTGCATACCATAGGTTTGTGACAACAACCTGGTGACACACAGAGAAACTATGAACTAGCCATATTCAGTCCCAGGTACTCTCCACACACACGGACACGGCCATCCCTGTCACCATCAATAAAGAGCCAAGCCACAGGATGTCCACAGCTTCACTGAGGACGAGCTTCTTCAAGCCGCAGTTGCTGCAGTCCCACACTCCCCAGGCCCTGTGGTCAGAAGTGGAGTGGCTGAGTCCGCAAGGCTGGGGCATCATGCAGCTTCTGAAGCAGACTGCCCTGCTTCTCTGCTCTCTTGGGAGACCCTGGGATCCGGTAGTTTATCCTCTCCTCTGCATCTCCAGCCACAGCCTGCATCTGATACCATACCTCACCGTCTGTGTGCACACACTACACACACACACACACACACACACACACCACATTCGAAGTTTCTTAAGAATAAAATCCCAGGTGGGACAGTTGGAAATTCTGGACCAGGGGAGCTTGGTAGGAACCCTGCGGTCTCTGTGTCAGGTGTCCCTCCTGGTGAGACCTTAGCTGCAAAGCCGTTGCTAGGACATTCTTTCCATCCAACCCCAGATTCTCAAGCCAGAAAATATCTTCCTCTGTGGTTCCCAGCCTGTGGGTACCCACAAAAGCCACAAGTACAAGGGCTGCTGTGTACAGAGCAGCAACACTCCCCACCTGGAAAGGGCTCCCCTGACCTGCCTCAGGCTGGAAGAAGCGAGGCTGGCAGTAGCAGCAGCTGGACGTGGTCACCTCTTAACAGGAAAGGTTGCTCATCTGCCCACCCCACACTGGTGATGTTCCTGAGGTCATGGTAGGGCTGACTGAGAAGGGAGCCTGACCAAGGCTCCATTTGACCACAGGGAGGGAGAGACAGGCTTTCCTCTCAAAAGAGAGGGCGGAGTCCATTAGCAAGTGTGATGTCCCCTGGGCTGTCGCCAGCCTGATTTAGGCTCTGCACCAATATTAAAAGGACATTATCTGTGTGTCTCTCTGTTGGAAGGTTGCTTCCCCTTAGCAAAAGAGTCAAAAGGATTGTCAGTAAATTTTTTAAAATTATCCAGAAGAACATGTCCCTCTCACTGAGAGAGAGGCGGGGTGCCTGTTTCCCTAGGAGGAAAATGTTCTACAGAACCTTTCTTTGTCATCAGGGGCGTGCAAGAGACGTTTGTTCTGGGGGGAATTTCAACAGAAGTCACAAAAGGAGAAAGAGAAGAAAGCAGCAGGCAGCCGCCGAGAGGGGAATTGGAGACCCACCAGAGCTGTGTTCTTTCATCTCCTCACTCCCCCAGTTGGTGTGTGCTGTGCTCTCCAGGACAATGTGGGGAGAACGCCATCGTTATCCCAATGATTCTAGACTTTGTCCTCGGCTCCCGCAGGAGCATGACCTCTAAGATGCCCTAATAGGATGCACTCTTTGTCTGGGATGTTGGGTCACCCTGGGTAGGCTAATGGTATTATTTAGGGTGGTAAGAGACGAACTGATTGTAAGAATGGCCGACCCAGAAGGGCCA
Source organism: Alexandromys fortis (assembly GCF_014885135.2). Taxonomy (NCBI): domain Eukaryota; kingdom Metazoa; phylum Chordata; class Mammalia; order Rodentia; family Cricetidae; genus Alexandromys; species Alexandromys fortis. The sequence goes on along the minus strand of NW_026067961.1, from coordinate 1,353,478 downwards.
TGAATACCAATTAAAACAGAGAGGCTATGACAGCCACGGGGTCTCCTTGTGCAACTGAGCCTTAATAAGAACTCCAGACATGAGATGCAGTTTCACCCCTAACTGTCTCATTACACATCTGGCCAGAAGATCAACGCCTAGGAGACAACACAGGATGTTCTGATCTTTTCCTGAAGCACCACCCCATCCTCACTCCAGCATGTCATTGGCTGGTCTTACTCTATGCCCTTTCCTCATAAGAAACGCTCTCCAAGACGGTAACAGCTGTGAGGTTTCTACAAGTCCCTCTGGGACTGTGGAACCTGGAGTTGACCTTGGATACTTGGTATGTCGATTGGTTTTAGAAGTCATTTTGTGTGCCATTTTCTGTGTCTTACTTTTGCGGGAAGCCTGGACTTTTGCTCCTGTATGTGTGAGAGAGATAGAGATTAGAGAAAAAATCCATTTCCCCAACATCTGGTCCCATCCTGTCCCCCGGGGATACTTAATTGTAGACTCCTAGAAATAGCAAATCAGCAGTTCGATTATCCCCACCTTTTTGCTTGTAAATTCAGGTCAGCAGAGTTAGTCTAAGAATGTCCAAGAATTCCAGATGGTTGCCATAAAACCCCAGGCAAGACACAAACCTTCTTAGCTGCAACCTACACACAGGAGCTGATGCCCCAAGCCGAGGGACACTGTGAAAACCGGATAAGGAGGTGGACACTGCCTCCTACTCCTTCTTCACACCCAAACTCTGCAAAGAAGGAGCCTGTGAGGCCTGGGGTGCTTACACTCCAAGAGAATAGGTGAAATTGTTTGACAAGACCACTGGGAGACATCCAGGGACCCAGCAACCTTGGCAGAGCCTGTCCTGAGAGGCGTTTATGTCTACGACATTAGTTCACAGTCAGCCGCTGGGGACCTGCAGCAGGCTGTCCTGGCACTGCTGCCCATAGGAACACACAGTGTCATTTATCCAGCACTTAGCTGCCCAGATGCACTGACCTGGAACTGTGCTTGCTTTTAGGAAGCAGCAGGCTGGATTGCTGCCACGGGAACTTCAGCAGAAACACCGTTCAAGGTACCTGGGTCTTCTCTGTACAGAGGAGCCGCAGTGAACAGAGACACCGCGCTGATCTACAAGGAGAAGCAGAGACCTCTCTGGCCTCATCAAGAACCCTGGAGCGCCTCCTACTGACCTGTGGGCTCATTGTACGTGCTCTTGCAGGGGAACCTCTGAACTCATCATTGAGGACAGACTCACAGTATGGAAATGGGCAGATTCCTCCCCTGAACCTTCTTGTTCCTGAAGATGATGGTGCTATCCAAATTCATCCGTCCCCAAGAGCAAGATTTGCGTGGGAAGATGGCCTCCCAGCTCTACCCGCTCTTTGGGGCTGGCGCTCAGACCTTCTGTGCCCATCCTGCATTGCGCCTCCTGATGCCCTCCCTGCCACCTCAGAGGCCACCATCCCCTGGTCTCTGTGGCCAGAAGAAACCACGTGACTTAAAAGCCGGTGAGATTTAGCTCAGGGTGTGTGCACTTTGTGGACTCGGACCTCAACACCAACTTGAATTCAGTCATCACCATCAAAAGACAAACAGAACCCCCACAGCCAGCCTCTCCTGGGTGTCCTTCCTGGTGACAAAGGTATCAAAGATGAATGGATGGATGCCTGACTTGTTTGTTTTGAGACAGGGTTTCGCTCTTTCTTTTAAGAATTTGTGTGTGTGTGCGTGTGTGTGTGCACGCGCGCGCGCATCTGTGAGTGTCCCAAGGCCAGAAGAGGGCATCAGACCTAGAACTGGAAAAAAAAAAAAAAAAAAAAAAGGTAGTGGGCTGGTTGATGTGGGTGCTGGGAACTGACCTCCACAAGAGCAGGGAGTGCTCTTAACTGTGAACCCATCTCACCAGCAGCCCCCTCTGTGCCACTGAGGTTTTAGCCTAGTGTGGCCAGGAACTCCTTTTACAGCCCAGGTTGGTTTCACACTGATGGCAATCCTCCCAGCTCAGCCTCCCAGGCACTGGGATCACCATCGAGAGCCACCATACATGGTTTGTGCCCTGGGTTTGATAAAGGAGATGCCTCTGGCCCTGACAGGTCTCCTGGAACTTGCTTTTTTTCTCTGTGTTCAGCAATGTCATTACCCACACACAGAGGGAAAGGAAACACCAGTTAATGATCTTCACATCCACGGGCAAAGCCCTCTTCTCCGGCTGCTGTCCCCACTGTGACACTGATGTTTAGCCAAGTGAGCCAAAAGGGCAAGGAGAGGCTGGAGCATCCGAGTGGAGGCGGAAATAGCTGCTTCAAGGCTGACTCACCCTCTCTGCCTTGCCGTCTGAGCCCCAGTTCCCATTTAATGAGATCACTGGAGCTCCCCACTGTTGCTAGTGCCCCCTAAAAGGTGAGGGACCCTCAAAATAGAGCTTTGCATCCGTGTTTCTTCCTATCTGCCCAAAGGTTCTCAAAAATAGGGTTTGCTTTTACTTAACTGAAGACAACCATTTCAAAGTTCTGCAAACGCCGTGCCTCTTACTCAAAGGATGTTGTGACTGTGCTGTGGCCACAGACCTGGCAGATGGCTGGGAGAGGCTCAGCCTTTGTGTCCAGAGATGTCGGGGTTCATGATGTGAACACTCTTTAAGGTTTGCAGTTTCACTAACACTTGAATAAAGGATGCCCCGGGCATTGCTGGGGCAAGCTGACACAGACCATTCCCAAAGCCCACAGCACCATGGTGTTTCTCTGATGCCCAGATGTGAATGCTAGGACTCTCCAAGTAGACACCCTTTCCGAGCCAAGCCCAGGGGCTCCGTGCCTGTGCATTCTGTGCAGTCTGTGGCATTCCTTGCGATGCTGAAACTCACTCCAGGGCTAAATGAAGTCTATCAGATGAACAATCAGATGACATCAACAGTTTGGGAGTGTGGGGAGCCATTGGGGAGTATTTCTGGTTGACCATGAGGAGGTTCCCAGCTCCTTTTTGTATCCGATGTGCGACCAAAATGACCTAGAGCTGTCATCAACTACAAGAAAAAAAGATTCGATCTCTCAAACACTCGTGACTGATGGATAGAGACAGAAAGAACCCCCAAGAAGGGAGAGACGGGAGACTGAGAATGAGTGGGATTGCCAGTGTGTGGGATGTAGACATGGGACCTCCGGTTCCCTGCAAGCAGCGGAGGGGAGAAGGGAAGTCTGGATGGGGCTGTGAGCTTTGGGAGAGGTCAGGAAGCAGGCTGAGGAGCCATCGACTCTGACAGCTGATACCAACCTGCCCTCAGCATGAATTATGAAGTTACGGCCCAAGAACCAATGTGACTGGCACAGGAGACCACTTCCTAAATATAACCCCAGCAGCACAGACACTGAGAGGAACAATTAATAAATGGGACCTCCTGAAACTGAGACGCTCTGTGAAGCAGAGGACACGGTCAACAAGACAAAAACGACAGCCTACAGAATGGGAAAAGATCCTCACCAACCCCACATCAGACAGAGGTCTGATCTCCAAAATATACAAAGAACTCAAGAAACTGGTCGTCAAAAGAATAAATAATCCAATTTAAAAAAATGGGGTACAGACCTAAACAGAGAACTCTCAACAGATGAATCTAAAATGGCTGAAAGACACTTAAGGAAATGCTCAACATCCTTAGCCATCAGAGAAATGCAAATCAAAACAACTCTGAGATTCCATCTTATACCTGTAAGAATGGACAAGATTAAAAACACTGATGACAACTTATGCTGGAGAGGTTGTGGGGTAAAGGGAACACTTCTGCATTGCTGGTGGGAGTGCAAACTGGTACAACCGCTTTGGATATCAGTATGTCAATTTCTCATACAATTAAGAAGCAACCTTCCTCAAGACCCAATAATACCACTTTCGGGTACATACCCGAAGGAAGCTCAATTGTACCACAGGGACATGTGCTCAACTATGCTCATAGCAGTATTGTCTGTCACAGCCAGAACCTGGAAACAACCAAAATGCCCCTCAATCAAAGAATAGATAAGGAAAATGTGGTACATTTACACAATGGAGTACTACATAGCAGAAAAAAATAATGACATCTTGAAATTTGCGGGCAAATAAATGGATCTAGAAAATATCATATTGAATGAGGTAACCCAGACCCAGAAAGACAAATATCATACAAACTCATCATAGGTGGCTCTTAGACACAAAGCAAAGTTAAAACCAGCCTACAATTCACAATCCCAGAGAACCTAGCCAACAAAGAGGACCCAAAGAGACATACATGAATCTAATCTAGATTTGGGATTAAATTGGGAGCATGGGGATCATGGGAAAGGGTAGAAGGGGAGGGGATAGGGAGGGAGGGAAGCAGAGAAAAATATATAGTTCAATAAAAATAATAAATAATAAAAAATTTTAAAAAAGAATGAGTGTGACGCTCCACAGCTGGATCCTGAGCCCGGTGGGTTGTGGGCTACCTGAGGCAGAAGCTGGCTTACTGTACTCAAATATTTTAATGTCACAGCTATTGATTCATCTATAAAGCAAAGCTGCTTAAATGCCACAAGTGTTTACCCCAGTGAGCTCTGAGAGGAGCAGGCACAGAGCTTCCATGCAGACCCAAGCTCAGCCCCCCCCCTTCAGCCACCTCCACCTTCAGGGACTTTTCCTGCAGCCCAGAGCCCAAGGCCGTCCCACCCACCACAGGCAGTCTGTCCTAACCAAGTTGGTTCTACATCTGCTCCTATTCCTTGCCGATGAGGTCCTTGATCCCGCTCACCCTCTTTCTGCCTCCTCGCCCCATTAGCTAGTGTGTGATCAGTGCGTGCTGGATCCAGTGCAGGTGGCAACCGTGCTGTAGCTCACTGCTGCCGGCAAAACAGGAGATGAGCAGGGTCATGGGGAAATATTCATCGGGACAAGTAAGAGAATGTGTTTCAAAGTGGGCTGTAAATCTCTCTGGGGATTTGTTTATATTATCTCTTTCATGCAATATTTTGTACTTATTTTGTGTTCATTCATGCATATGTGCATGCATGTGCATACATGTCTGAACATGTAGAGGTCACAGGACAGCTTGGAAGAGTTGGTTCTTCCATCATGTTGGTTCCGGGGATGGAACTCAGGTCCTCAGGCTCAGCGGCAACTGCCTCTCCCCTCTGAGCCATATCACCAGCCACTGCGACATTCTTCTAAACACACTCAGAAAGCAAGAGACATGCCTTCGTCACAGGGGCCTCCATTGTTCAGCAGAAATTAAATGTGCTCTGGCTTAGGTGCCCCGGTGAGCGAGGCTACTGACCGATTACTAATCAGTTCAAAATTCTCCTCTGGTCTACAGTTTGTCAAAGGCAAATACTGAGCAACGGACACACAGTATTTAACCAGTGAATGTGGGTCGTGTACCAGCATACCAAGTTTCCCCAGAGCCTGCCATCCTCCCGCTCTCTGCGTGCCACCGCCACCCACCCCACAAATGTTTTTCTGTGAACACTCAGGAGGCTGAAGCATGAGGACAAGCCTGAGGCTAGACTCCATGGAGCAGGTAGAGAAGAAAAGGAAAGGAACTGGGGGCATCGTTCCATCTACATGGGGCTGTGAGTGTTACCGGGGCTCAACCAGCACATCCCAGCCACTGTGCTGGACCCATGTCCTCAACAGACCCCGGTCCATGTGGGAGACAAACCACATACAAGTGCTGCATAATATCATACCCTGACACAGCATGGTGCCCTCCAGCCCCCTACTCCCTCATCCTGGAGGTCAGTAGATAGAACTGATCCCGAAATGAAGATAAGAAGTGGACAAGAGTATTCCAGTACTTGGGGGAATAGTCGGTCCTTGCTCTTGTATCCCAGGAGTTTCTGTATCCCAACACACCAACAAGGGAATCAGAAAGGAGGGGAGAAGTCTGGAAGAACATCTCCATCCATTTCAGCGTGTGTCACCTCACAGAGAGAGTCACCTGACCAGTCTGGGCCACTACCAGATCTCAATTGTTTCTGAGAATCCTTACTGTTCTCTCCTGTTGGCCTGGAAAGGGTGAATAAAGAAAGAGGTGACCAAGGGTCGCCACAGTCTGACACCCACCATGCCATGAAGCTTCTCCTCCCTCCCCCGCATGGCTCTTGTTATCTTGAAAATGTTCAGAACGCTCTGTGTGGTGTTTCAGTAGCATCTGCATCCCCCGTTGGTCCAAAGGCTGTAAAAGGCATGAGAGAGACTCACTTGCCAATACTGCAACATCTCCCCAGTCCAGACCCACAGCGAGAGCTTGGTGATGCAGGGGAATGAAGAATTCTGCCGCCACAGCCTGTGGATGAACACATAGCTCCAAACAGAAGCCCACAACACCCTCAGTCTTTGGGGGATGTCTCTTACCTGAGGTCACTGTCTGGGCCAGGGGTGTTCAGGTCCTGGCTCTATAATCAAAGAATTACAGAAGAGAATACAGAACAGAAAGTTGTAAGAAACATTATCCAAGAGCAAAGTCGGGGTCATTCACTTTTCTGGCTACTTGGAAAAGCCTAGAAGGAGAGCCCTAACCACCACTCCCTGCTCACTAGAAGGGCTCCCATCTCTAGAAAGAGAGAAAATCACAGCAGGACACGCACTGAGAAAGATTCTTCTACAGTTTTGATGGAGGTTAAAAGGCGTGTAGCTGAAACTAACCAACCAGGTAGCACTATGCTTCTAGAAAAATCCCCAAGGAATGTCGTCCGGGAAAGAGTAGCAACTGTGGGGTGAGATGCTAAGGAATGGGTAGAGACATTCTGCCAAATAGTATGAAAGTCAGAGCCAATCCCACCAGAGCACGGAGGCACCAGTGTGGGTCTAGATGACAAGAGTTATTTCTCATTTAGAGCTGGTGATATTCTTGGACATGAAGCTGCCCTTTTCGCTAAAGTTCTGACATATTTCATCACGTAAATCATGGCCATGCCTCCCTTTCACAATAAATGGATGATATGCAAACTAATGAATGAGAAAGAAACCACGTGGGTCAGACACACTACAAAGAGAGCCACAATTCAAGAGACCCAGGTGACTGTCTGGAGCCTCCCTTTATGAGCTCTGAAAGGAGGAGTTTTGTTGATAAGGGCCTAGGGACGCTGTTGCAGAGTATCCCTTCACACTGTGTGAAGATGTGGCACTATGATTGGTTTAATAAAGAGCTGAATGGCCAATAGCTAGGCAGGAAGCTGTTAGGCGGGACTTCTGGGGACAGAGAGGACTTGGAGAGGAAGAAAGGCGGGGTCACCAGCCAGGCGTGGAGAAAGCAGCATGAACGTTGTGGAGAAATGAGGTAACAAACCACGCAGCTGACCACAGATGAAAATGAATGAGTTCATTCAAGTTATAAGAGCTAGTGGGACAAGCCTAAGCAAAGGCTGAGCTTTCATAATTAATAATAAGTCTCCATGGCATTATTTGGGAACTGGTGGTACAGAGAAAGACTTGCTACATGTGGTGTCTGATGTCCAAACATAGGGTCTGAGAAAGCTAAGAAAAGTTCTTGACAAGGAGCTGGATGTAGCTTTCTAGCCCTGCAGTCTCTCAGGAGGCCTGGTGTTTGGTGGCAGGCAGAGGTATGGCTACTGGCTGCTGCCTGCGGGCTAGAGCCAGCCACCAGCGCCACACACTTAAGCTGAGCCGCATGGCTGCTGACAAGAAGTTTAAGATTTGTCTCACATGATCAGAGAACACTGCAGATGCTTAGTAAAGCCAGGTCCAGACACAGAAAAGCTCTTTAAAAATTGACAGTATATCTAAAAATGTGCTCAGATGCTGAAGAAAGAAAAGGGTATAGACCATCATAGAAAAAATGGTTTAAAATTAATAAAGTCTTGAAGAGAGAGTAAAATAATATCTTTTTAAATCCACATAAAGATGGGAAATACACAGGGCATCTGGATACACAGGGTGTTTTGTTGACTGTAATTGGTTTTTTTGCTCTTTGAGGGCCCACCACCCAGCTCCCAAATAAATGCATGGAGTCTTGTTCTTACTTAAGAATGCCCAGCCTTAGCCAGGCTTATTTCTAGCCAGCTTTTCTAGCTCAACATATCCCATTTCTCTTTAACTATGCTTTGCCTCTGGGCTTTTTACCTTTCTTATTCTATATTTCTTTCTTTCCTTCTTACTCTGTGGCTGGCTGGGTGGCTGGATGGCTGTGTGGCTGTGTGGCTATGTGGCAGGGTGGCTGGGTAGCTGTGTGGCTGGGTGGCTTTGTGGCTGGGTGGCTGGGTGACTAGGCTGGGTGGCTGGGTGACTGGGTGGCTGGGTGACTATGTGGCTGGGTGGCTGGGTGACTGGATGGCTGGGTGACTATGTGGCTGGGTGGCTGGGAGGCTGTGTAGCTGGGAGGCTGAGTGGCTGTGTGGTTGGCTGGCTGTGTGACTAGGTGGCTGGGTGGCTGGTCCTGGCGTCCTCCTCTCCTCCTTTTCTTGCTCCTCACCCTTCTCTGGATTTCTCCTCCTATCTATTCTCGCTGCCTGCCAGCCTCACCTATCCCTCACCTGCCTTGCTATTGGCCAATCAGCTCTTTATTAGAACAATCAGGTGTTTTAGGCAGGCAAAGTAACACAGCTTCACAGAGTTAAACAAGTGAACATAAAAGAATGCAGCCTGTCTTTGCATCGTTAAACACACTTCCCACAGCATAAACAAATATGGCACATCCTAAACTAAGATTCACAATGGTCGACTTTGAATTTTTGAATGCTAATGAAGAGAGACCTGCAGATGCTGAGAGACACTGGAATGTGGAAAGGACCGCTGAATTAAACCAGCCTGGATACTCTAGAGATAACTTGGCTCACCCTTAACCACCCTAGATACACTAGAGATGACTGGGCTTCATCCTTAACCACCCTAAATACTCTCGAGATAACTGGGCTTCAGAATGGAAACTGAGCAATGTGTTGCATTAGCGAGAAAGACATTATTTCATATGGCATGGAGAAAGATTTTTATTATAGTTTGGTTATACAATCCAAACAAACTATAAAGTTAACAGGTGTCTTTTACCTGCTCAAACATAGAACAAAAAACAATCTTTAACTTATGTGGGCACACTGCACATTCCATACTTAGGTTAATGTGGAGATATATGTTACCTTTAAAAGTTTGTTTTTGGGAGGAGGCAGAAATCTTTAATAAATAAATAAATTTAATAAAATAAAATCCCCAAAGAGGCACAGTCTTAAAAAAAAGAATCACATGTAATTGAAATGAATGATATGAACATAACAAAAGATTTTTGAGTAAATACAAATATTGCAAACTACAAAAAAAAAGTTTGTATGTTTTCAGAAAAAAAGAACCAGATACCAATAAAGACAAGAAGTTCAAGTGATCCAGCCTCTCAGAATGTATGTCTATGACACTTTTTTCAAAATTCTACATCCGGAACAACTTCAAACCTGCTAGCTGAGATGGTCCAGTCTCACAGACTACTCTCGCCAGGACTTTGGATAAGCCCTGCAGTTTTCCGTTACACAGAGACTGAACAACAAATGATACAGCTGGCTCTCCAGGACTTGACCAGTATCCCAGTCTCCTGAGGGTCCACTAAAGATTCCATCATCCCCAGAAATGGAGAAGTCTACAGAACATGATGCCCGCATTCCCAAGAGGTGGAGGGGGTGGACTTTAGTCATACAATGGGTTATGGATCTTTGTCATCATTTAGGGGAATTAATTATGATTTGTTATTGGCCATGGTCAGAAAAAAAGGCTGAACATGAAGATTAGTAGGTACCTCTTTCTGAAGGAACAAGAGGGGATGCAGTATAGAAATGGTGGCATAAATGGTGTATTGTAACTTTGAACAACTCTGCCACCTTCAGAAGTGTCCCTAACACCCCAGGCTCCTGAAGAACTTCCTCTGGGCCCCTCAGCCCCAATTCTGTTGGACTGATTCTGTTGACTTACATGTTTGGACTCCACCATGGACTCTTAGGGAGCAGACAGTCATGTCCTTTCTGCCTCCCCAGTGACATGCCTAGAACTTGGTCTACCAGAAGTTATAAAGAGATGGCTCCCTCCCCAGCCCTCTAGAAAATCCATCCCCTGACTGGCTAGGAGTACTTTTCTCCCCATTTTTCAGATGTGAAAATTCACAAGGACAGAAGCATGCTGTTACATGTTTATTGTGCCCCGGGCACTGTTTGAAGCACTTTACGTGCAGAATACAGCTGAATGCTTAGGAGAACGAGGCGGTTGTCTTCATTTCGTAAGTAGGAACTACCTGTGATAGGTCAAACGGCCTGCGAAAGTCTACAAAGTGGTGTTCCCCCAGGCCTTTCCCCTCCCAAGCTTTGTGGTCTGTGGCACCTCTCCCTCCGTCTGCACAATCACCCACCCAATATTTTCTGTGTTTCTCAAATTGAGATATATTTGAAGAAAATAATTTTCAAAATGTAGTCTAGGGCCCAAGACAAACAAGGCTTCTCTCCTCAGGGTGCTCTGGAGGCCAGGGCAGAGGTGGAAATACTTTCCTATTAAAATCGGCATCAGAACAAATTCAAATAATTCTTTTTGATTTATTGCATTGAGACAGTTAGCCTGGATAGCCCTGGATAGCCCTGCAGTCTCTATGTATCTGGGAATGGAGGGAGTCCTGATCCTCCTACCATCACCTCCCAAGGGCTGAGATAACAGTCAGGTGCTGTCATGCTTGGCTCACATAAAAACGTTGTTTTCCAATGGTGGAGCACGGGTTTTCAAAGTACGACTTAATGAGTCTCTTTATTTCCTCAGTGTCTGTTGTTATGTCCCCCTTTTCATTTCTGATTTTGTTACTTTGGATGTTCTCTCTCTGCCTTTTGGTTGGTTTGGATAAGGGTTTGTCTATCTTGTTGATCTTCCCAAAGAACCAACTCTTTGTTTCATTGATTCTATTTGTTCTCTTGATGTCGGTTTTATTGATTCCAGCCCTGAGTTTGATAACTTCCTGCATCTGCTCCTCCTGGGTGAGTCTGCTTCTTTTTGTTCTAGAGCTTTCAGGTGTGCTGTTAAGTCGCTCGTGAGATTTCTCCAAATCCTTTATGTAGGCACTTAGTGATATGAACTTTCCTCTTTATTACTGCTTTCACTGCGTCCCATGGGTTTGGGTATGTTGTGAATTCATTTTCATTGAATTGTAGGAAGTCTTTAATTTCTTTATTTCTTTCCTGGAACTGGCTGCCTTCGTGGTCCACCGTGGTCTCTGGTCCTGCTGCCTGCCGCTGCTCAGGGACCTGCAGCATGGTCTTCTGGCCCGTTGCCCACTGTCACCACTCGGGAACCTGCAGCGTTTTACTTAAACCATTACGCTCAGTCCCAGCCACCCAGCAAGACCAGAGGCTGAGACCAAAGATTTCATTTGTATTTCAAGATCTTTATTATTTTTTACATTATTTATTTTGAGAGAGAATGAGTCAGTCTCGTGAGGGAGCGTCAATCTGGTCACAGGATACCTAGTGGGTCTTGGGGTCAAACTCGAAAACTGTTTCCTGCAAATGCATCTAACCGCTAGGCTCTTGCTGAGGCCCACAATGAAGCCAGGACCCGCAGCTGGCAGAGCTAGGCCTGGGCCACCTGTCTGAGGCCTCACTGTAGGACTCAGCCAACCATGATAAGCTTAATAGGAGCAGAGCACCCAGAGAAAGTTCTTAACTTTCAACCATTATCACCTGCCAGTGTGAGACCCAGCTACAAATTCAACCTGGTTGCTGGAAGGACCACTGCACGTGATCTGGAGACGCCGCTCCGGGATTGGCCGTACGGCGGTGACGTCAGACGCGACGTTGGCGGCGTTGGCGGGCGCACGATTGAGACGGCGGCGGAGCGTTGGGTCCGGGGCGCTCACTCATGAGGAGCCGGAAGGTGAGCGGCCGGGCGGGCAGGACGCGAGCCGCAGTCTGGGGAGCCGAGGAGGGGCGGGCGCCTCGCTTGACTCGGCCGGCGGCGGCTGCTCGGCCCGGCCGCCTCGGATCCCCTCCAGCCCCGCCCCGGGAGTGCGGCTCCTGCACGGCCTCCTCCGGGCTCGGGGCTGCAGGACTCAGGGCTGGCGCTGGGACCGAGTGGGGCCCCTGACAGTGCGGCTCCCTGCCCTGGCGTCCTGTCCCGGCCACGCTGCACAGACCCGGGCACGCACGGGGCAGCCGGCCTCAGCCAGACCCCTGCGTCACGTTTTCGGGGCAGAGGACCAGCAGTGTGACAGTGGGGAGGGTAGCTGGGCCTCACCCCCCCCCCCCCTGCAGAGGGACTCTGACCCGGCAGGGCTTGCACGGCGGGGACCGTGTCCTTTAGCCTGAAGTGTGCCCTCCGTCTCCAGGTGGCCAGAATCCCGCTGACATAGGCTGAACTGTATAGGCGGCTGCCTGTAGTGTCGCTGATAGGCAGCTGTGTGCCATGTCAGCTGCTGTCCCCCCCCCCCCCCCCCCGCTTTGCTTGCACAGGCGTTGAGGTTTGAATTTAGCAGTTTTTCGCTGTGCTGCTTCCTCCCTCGTGTGAGGGTTTGCAGAGCTGAGCTGCCTCCGTGCCAGTGAGATACAGAGCGGCCTCACTCGCCTGGGTCGCTCCCCACGTTTTGTGATATTTTGTTTGCCATCTAGTGACAGTCCAGCCCTGCAATCGTGACTTTCCCATTTTCCACAGGAGCCACTGGCCTGGGCCAGCAAGGCGCCCTCATATCCACCCCTTTGTTATTGCTTGCATGTCATGACCAGGTTGCCTCATTTACCCGAGAGAAGTGTGTCTAAAGTATCCTGTACACGGACTTCCCTTGGGGCGGGGTGCCCCTGTGTGTGTTTGGGCCCCTGCTGGGGTCATTAGCTTCAGCCAGCGCTCCCAGCTGTTCTAAAGCAGCTGTCCTCAGTTGGCATCAGGGAATTTCTTTATCCGTGCCTTCATTTTACAGGACAGGTTTCCTGGTGCGGATTTTCTTAGCTGGCATTTTGTTTTGAGTGTACCAAGTGCACTCAGTGTGGCTCCCACTGTTTCTGCTGAGTAAGGGGCTGGCTTCTTACCAGTCTTTCCGAGATTAGCACTCTTACGGGGTGGTCCTGTCGGTGGTTTATCCTCCTCTCCTCTTTTGTCACAGAGGTGGCCTGTCACCTTGAAGTTGAGTTTAAGATTCCTCCATGTATGGATTTCTGCTTTCAGTAAACAAAGGATCTTTTCAGCCATTATTTCTTCGAGTACTTTTTGATTTAAGGCCAGGAATTTCTAGGCCAGCTGCGGCAATAGGCTGATGTGAGAGACAGTTGTGTGTGGTGGCGGAGGCTGTGACTCCAGCACTCAAACAGCTAGAGCAGACGGATGGAGCTTGCGTTCAAGACCTGTCAGAGTAATTGGATGAACCTTTCTCAAGAAAATGTTTTGAAGGGGTGGAGCTGGGAGTGTGGCACAGCTGGGCGAACGCTTACCTAGCGCAACTTGATCCCCGTCCCACATAAACCAAACGTAGCAGCTCACATCTGTAAGCCAAGCACTTGGGGAACAGCAGCAGGTTCAGGGGTGCAAGGTCCTGGCTGGAGCTATAGCACAAGGTACAGATTCTGCCAAGCACACAGTAGGCCCTGGATGCCACCCCAGAATAAAAAATAATAATAATAAAATAAACACTACGTGGAGCAGGAGCTATGTGCTCTGGTCCGTAGGATGGGGACTGCTGAAGGGGTGGACAGAGATGAGTGCAGGAACTGGGGTTTCTGACTCATCTTGCTTTTGCCAGGGGGACTGATGGTCCTGAGCCTCCACAGTGGACAAGTGGGCAGCCAGCCTTGCATCTTTTGTTTTAAATTGTGTGTGTGTGTGTGTGTGTGTGTGTGTGTGCGCGCGCGTGCGCGCGCGTGCGCGCGTTGAGGGGGGGCATGTGCCACAGCACGGGTGGAGGCCAGAAGACAACTTCCAGAAGTTGGTTCTTTCCTTCCACTACTTGGGTCCTTAGGATTGAACTCAGGTCCGCTATTCTGGTGGCAAGCCCCCTTTCCCATTGAGCCATCTCTCTGGCCCTGGACCCTGTGTCTAAACCTAGACAGTTGGGCTGGACCACCTTAGGCCGAAGCAGTCTTTGCCTGTAGGTGAGGGAGTGTGGGCAGAAACGCTCAGGCTCGGAGCTGAGAAGCCGCAGCTCGGCTGGTGTGCCATAGCCCGCTCTCTGAGCGTCACTCTTGTCCAGCTCACAGGTGGAGTGCGATCCTCAGCGCGCCTTCAGGCCCGAAGCCACTCTCCAGCCAGGTCGGCCTCTGCCGAGGGCATTGCCAGCTCCACATCTGTCAAGACAGCATGTCTGGTGAGCTTCGTTACCAAGGACACCGAGGCCTTGGCTCCGTCCCTTCTACAGTAGTCACCCCGAGATGTGTTGTGTGAAATATGAGCTGTTGCTGCTGTGTGTAGACTGGGAGACATTTCAGAGGTCCTGTACATGTTGTCACTGCAGTCAGAGGGGTGCACGTTGCAACACAGCTGAGTTTGCTTTTGTGCACTATGCTCGTGCGTGGATGGAAGTGTGCTAGCAATCCAGACAGACAGCTTTCCGCATAGTGCCGCTTTGAAGGTGGCCTGTGCAGCCATGTGAGTCTGTCACTGCTTCACCCCTAGAGTGGAGCAAGGAGGGACACACCACAGTGCAGCTGCCCCAGGCAAGGGATTGACCCCCACACCGTCGCAGCTGGGGCTGGGACCGGCCTCTGTGTCTGGCACAGCACCACTCAGCACCACTCAGGACAGCATGCTGACACCTTGCTGCAGCCAGCCTGAGTGTCTGCTGGTGTGCAGTGTCCAGGCAAAAGAGCCGGGAGCTTGCTCCGAGTGGGGAGATGGAAACTGGTTTCTTTTATATATTTTAGAATTACATTTTTATTTATTTGGGGGTGAGGCACACATGTCACGGTGCATTATGTGGAGGCCAGAGGACAACTTGCAATGGGAGATTCTCCTTCTGTCATGTGGGTTCGAGGATGTGATCTTGGCAGCAGGCACCTTTATTCTCTAAGCCGTCTTGCACATCCCTACTAGGACTTTACAGCAGGCAAGCATGTACTTTAGAAAACAGCCCTGGGAAAGCTTGTTGGAGCAGTGCTGTGGAGTCTCCCTTGGCCTCCAGTCTGTTCTGCCCCTTAGCAGCAGGACAGAGGGGGCTCTGGCGCTGAACCCAGTGCCTTTGCCAGATAGGTCTGGTTTTCTCTTACATTTTTCTTTCCTGGCAGGCTTCCTCGTCACACAAGACTACAGACAGACGTACTTCCAAAAAGTTCAAGTATGACAAAGGTCACCTTGTAAAGGCAGAACTACAGAAAGCTGACCATAAAAGTGACGTTTCTTCTTTGCCAAAAGTGGCCCCCGAGGCCTCTTGTGACAATGAGTTTGCAGAGGCCAGCGCTAAGACGGCTGTCCCTGCACCGGAGAGTAGAGAGCCTCCCCAGGGCTGCTGCCAGCCTGTGAGTGAGGAACCCTCAGCAAAGACTGAAGGTGGCCTGCCCACACCAGAACCCGGCAGGGTGGCTGCAGCCCAGGAACCTGATGGCAGTT
Organism: Alexandromys fortis; assembly: GCF_014885135.2. Lineage (NCBI taxonomy): Eukaryota > Metazoa > Chordata > Mammalia > Rodentia > Cricetidae > Alexandromys > Alexandromys fortis. The sequence continues at coordinate 1,337,986 of NW_026067961.1, read as the reverse complement.
CTGCCAGACAGGCCGAGCCAGTGCCCAGGACAGAGGAGGTGCAGGCACCTGTGCTCCAGATGGACAGCAGCGTCTTTCTAGATGATGACAGCAACCAGCCCATGCCTGTGAGTCGCTTCTTCGGGAATGTTGAGCTTATGCAGGTAAGTGCTGCCTCCTGTCTCTCCTGCAGTGAGGGCAGCAAACTGCAGCTGCCATCATGGGCTCCCAGGTTCCTGTGTATCCATAGGCCACAACTCAGAGGTAAACATAACTGAGAAAAAGAAAATGAGGTCTGTGTAAGTGGGAGGCTTCTCCCCTGCAGCGCCCCACTCTCGGGCTTACAGGCTGGAAGGCAGGGCTCCTGGCTCCAGCCCCCTGGGTGTATCTTGGACAGTGAACAGGTTAGGAAGTCAGAGCTGTGGTTTTGTGAGCATGCAGCCATGTTTCTGTTGCTGCCCCTAGACTGTAGGATAGCATCCTTCTTACCAAGGGCCTAGAGCAGACCGTGGTCAGGTTTGGATCTGGTGCCCAGGCAGTGCCACTCAAGACTGAAGTCATGTTTTCTTCCCTCTAAGGATCTGCCACCAGCCTCTTCATCTTGTCCTTCCATGAGCAGACGAGAGTTCAGAAAAATGCATTTCAGAGCCAAAGAGGACGAGGATGAGGACGACGCCGAGATGTAGTGTGGGTCTTCCCCTGTCGTGTTCAGCAGACGGCGCAGCGAGTCTGAGAATCTATGGATGGCGTCTCCAAGAGAACACACTGTCAGTTGAACACAGAATTGACACAAGGTCACCAGCGCCAACACCCGCCCCTACGGGAGGGTTCCTCTTGCGGGTATCCAATCCTGCATGCACGTGGTACACTAATGTGAACTCGGGCACACACACACACATACAAATGTCAAACTTCAGAGAGCCCAGTCCTGGCAGCCAGCGGTGACTTTACATGTCCCGGGTACTTGAAAAGGACAGCCCTCAGAAACATGGAAGACCACACATTGTGAACAGTGTGCATCCATGACTGTAAGACAGGCAGCGGGTCCTCAGAAAGCTCCACCGCGCTGTCCTGAGGCACTGCTGCGCACGGCTGTGAAGAGGACAATGGTTCCGTCACCGGCTGCTGTTATTGTGCCCTTGGCCCCACCTTTCTCGATACATGCACACTTTTTAGACACGTCTATTTTGGAAAAATCTTTATTTTATGTATGGCAAATGTAAAAAATTTTAAACATTTTAAAACATATAAAATATACTTGCTTTTAAAAAGAAAACTCAGGCTGGGCTTCTAGAGTGACAAAATGTAAGGGTAATAGCCCCATCACCACTGCATCACCTCAGAGGGCCTGGCGTGTGTCACCGGCGGGCGCTTGCGAGCAGGCCGCTTCTTCTTGGATCCTGCCTGGGGCCGGTAGATCTTACTAGGGTCACACTGCAGCTTGTGCGTAGTCTTCTTGTGGCAGGCGATGTGCACCAGCTTCAGGTTCTTGGCCGTGAAGAGCAGGCTGTAGAAGTACTCCCAGTTCACCTCCCTCCCATCCTGGACTGCTTTCGCCAGCGTGGGCACCACGGTGCGCTTCTTCTCTATTCTGCCAAGTCAGGGAAGACAGCCCATCTGCTGTCAGTGCCACGCACCGCAGGGTGCTGTGCCCTTCCCAGCAGCCACAGACACTCATAGCACACATCCCTGCTGTGCTGCTTAGATTTCGGTCAACTTGACACAAGCTGGAGTCATTTTCACTGTGTATCCCTTTCAGGTAAGGGGGACGAACCAGTCTTCACTGAAAAGGCAGAATGCTGACTGGCAGCAGCTCCCATGAGCAGGCACCAGGGATCAATGCGATCAGCCTCCACCAGGGAGAGAAGGGACCTAGATGCCTGTGATCCCACACCCAGTGTGAGACAGTCACCCTGCACTCGCTCAGTGGTAGACGTTCTAGGAGGGAGTTCACCCCCAGGCCCTCCTTAAGAAGCATGAGGGTCACTCATTCACCAGCCCTTAGCAGGAGCAGGGAAGCGGACGGCCTAAGTGGGTATTGAGATGAAAACAAGCATCCGTGCAGGCTTACAGCCAGGCAGGACAGCACTCAAAACACAGCCCCGCAAGAGTAACAGGCGGGTCCAGGCTACACAGTGAGACCAGGACAACAGGTACAGCAAACAGAAAACGAGACGAACCCAGTCACACTTATTCATGCTGAGCAGCCACTAGGAGGAGGGACCCGTGCAGGACAAAAGGCAATTAATGTGCCAACTAGATACCTCCTCTTTGATGGCAACAGAAACCGAGTCGGGGGAGTGTGAGGCAAAGAGCAGAGTCGCAACCTTCAGGTATCAGAGCAGAATGAGGGAACAGCCCTAGGACTCCGAGACCTGCCAAAGGCTCACACGTCAGAACAATCACACTGACCCCAAAACACTAAGGTCGGGTGCAGCCGGAGACACGCAGACTTCAGCATTTGTTAAAAGAGAGAAACTAGAAAACAAGGAGAAACCCTAAGAGGAGTGCAAAGTAGGAATAAAAATAAAAAGCAAAACACCCTGCAGTTAAACATAGGGCAAACGCAGCTGCAGGCAATGGGGAGCAAACAAGAGGCCCCTGCACCTGCAGGAGGAATGGCAGGATCTGTGCAGGCTCTGGGCCTGCAGTCAGGATCCTGACAACAGTGCCTCAGACCCTAAGAAAGGGGCCCAGTCTCCAAGGGCTCGCCAAGGCCACCCCATCAGGTTGTTATAAAAGACATCAGAAATGTGGCAAAACTATAGCAACAATGTCTCTCACAGACAGCCAGGAAAGAATCAGTGCCCGGGACAAAAAGTAAACAATGAGCAAAAGGAAGCAACATGAAAGAAAGCCATGAATGGCAAAGAGGCCTCAGCCTTCCCAGGAGCCAGGAAACACAGAAGCTGCAGAGTGGGTGCTCTCCTCAGTCAGGGAAAAGCAAAGAGGCACAGTGACACTGGTGGCGAGGACATGGAGCAACTTGCAAGCACGTGAGCTGGAACATTCAGAGAAGGCTGGAGATACTCGAAGGGGAACACCAGTATCCATTTCCCAAGGAGCCTGGAGGTCAGAGCCAGGGCACTCTTTCTCATGGAGAGTCCACACCAGACCCCCGGACGCCCTCTTGATGCTGGGTGGGGTCCAAATCTGCATTGCAGCCGGTCCACAGATCAGACGGACAGGGATGGAACTGGGAGACAGTTTCATCCCAGGGTTAGGTAACGGCCTAAATGCCCAGGAGGGAACAAATGTGGGCTAGTCTGCAAACGGTGAAGGAGTCTGCTGTGCACTGAGTTGTGTGGACAGCGCGGCACAGGCACGGAAGTCCACACTTGCTGGCACAGGTGTACAACAGGCACTAACGGGGCACGTTTCAGGAGAGTGGTTTTCCGTGGAAACGGCAGGGGCACTGAGTACTGAGATAACGGGGCCCTCAAATAAAACTCACTCTTTATATATGTTTCATAGTTTTGACTCCAAGAGTCAGGTAGCCATTTGTGGACACTTGGAGCACTTTGCCTTCACAAAGCAAGGTCAAGGGTAGTTACAATCAAGAGCTGTAAGAATATGTCCTACCCTGCCCTGGTTAGGAGTGGCTTCAGCTTGCCCAGCTGCAATACCATCCTACTGGCCCTGACCTCCCACAACACAGCCCAAAAGCAGACTCCTGGTTCAAACACAGAGAACCCAATCTCTTAGAATCCACCATTGGGCCACGAGGAGCCAGGCCACCAGATCCACCCACAGATGGGGGTGGGAGGGGGCGGGACAGTTTAGCACTGGGCACTGACAGCTGGAAGGTCAGGAGCATCGCTCCAGATGCTCCTTCCATAAGCGCTTGGGGTTTGTCCCTGGGCCTGAAGCACACAGGTGTAATGGACCAGACCTGAGCTGCCTGAGCAGATGCTGGGTTAGTTCTGGTTAGTGAACTGGAATCTCAGTGACAGACACTCACATATGATCCAGGTTCCAGGTGCTGAAGAGGATCCGGCTCTCCCTGTTGCCATAGGGGTTGATGGAGTGTTTGGAAAGACAGCTCTCCAGGTCAAAGGGGCCCTGCAGGGACCAAGGCAGGGGTTGGAAAGGCAGAGGGAGGTACGTTACTGTCCTCCAAGCCAACAAGCTTGCGAAGGAGCAGGCCCCACAAGGCGTTGAATCCACGAACCAACATTTGAACCAGGCAGTGATCCCCAGCACTAAGAGGCAGAGATTAAGGCCAGGGGTATGGCTCAGCAGGAAGAACACTTTCCACGCAAGCCTGAGAACCACGTTTGGATCCTGAAGTCACTTAAAAGCCAGGTGTGGTCTGTCCTCTGACCACACCCATGCCGTGGCATGTGCACACTCCCACACAAACACTACACACATATACATAAAAGGAAATAAATATTAAGTCAGCCTTAGCTACATAGTGACCTTAAGTCTAGCCTCAACTACATATTAAGACCTCATTTTAAAAAAACAAAAGTGTTTGCTGTTCATTGGAGATTGAAAATTCTCTCTTTGTCGGGTGGAGAGACGATTCAGAGGTTCCTGCCTGTTCTTCTAGAGGACCAAGGTTTGATTCCAGCACCCATATGTGGCTCACACCCATCTGTAACCTCAGTTCCAGGGGATTTGACAACCTCTTCTGGTCTCCACAGGCACCAAGCACACATGGGCACAGACATATACACAGGCAAAACACTCATATTCAAAAAACTAAGCCTAATATTAAAAAATGCTGTCTTTGGAATTCTACCTGCCCCTAACATTCCATTGCCCCAATCTTAATATTCTGAGTTTTCAAAAGATGAAGGCATTTCTGTCTCTGATACTAGAGAATCATCCTTCGCTAGGTGCCTCTACAGATCCACACAGGAGCAGACCTGTTATTCCCAACATGTTCCTTCATGACTACGGTGCCATATACTAACAATTGTACACCCCAACAATTGCACGCCACCATCCCTGCCTCCTCCCACACTTTGAACTTGAGGGCTACCAGCACCTACTCTTAGGCCAGCTGCTGAATGTCCTACCCACCTCTCACCCCCAGGAGGCAGTGACCCCAGAATGAAGGGCACAGAGCTCACCTGGCAGGAGAACCAGCCTTCTGGAGTACAGAGCCGCTCACTGGCCTCTGCACCTCGGTCAAAGTAGCTGCCATTGTACTTCTGGGATTTGAGCTTCTGGCACATGGAGCTGAGGACCCGCTCGAATTCTTCTCGCGCCGCTGCATCCACCGCAGAGGTGTGAGCACTCACCTGTGAGAGTGAGCCAGAGGCATTGCTGAGCCCGTGGCCTGCCTGTGGCCTGCCCGTGCCCAAAAGCCTGCCTTCAATCACCAACCTACGCCACGCATCAGCTGTCAGCAGCCAGCCTACGCCTAGTTCTACAGTCAGAGTGTCTGACCACTGCTCAGCTATCATATCATGGCCATTCGGGGGGCCGTGAAGTGGAATCAACAATGCTCCCATCAGGCTGGGAGAATGAAACAAGGCAGAGAGGTTCACATCTGTAATCCTAGCACTTGGGAGGCTGAGGCGGGAGGATCCAAAGGCCAGCCTGCTCTACAGAGCAAGATCTCATGGTGAGGGTGGGGAGGGGGGGAGGGAGTGAATTAAGATCCCATGGTCAGCAGGAGGAGCATTCCCTCTGTGATAAGGCGAGCAGCACCAACAAGGGGGCCCCCGTCCATGCAGCCAGAGGGTCAGTACTAGGATCAGTCAGGGCACCAGCGATGTAGGTCATGTGGGGACAATCACCAAGGAAGGCCACATGAAGTACAAAACACTGGACACCACACATCGGCAGCTGTGACACACTGAGCGGGTTGAGGTAGATATGGGGAGTATGGGGACAGCGCACAGCCATGTAAGGGCTCCTGCAGCACTTTCTACCTGCCAATCAATGTGGAGCCTGACATGCAAATGAGCAGCAAAGGCCAAGCTGACCCCACTGCGTGAGAGAGAGGGGAAAGGGAAAGGTTTAAAAACAAAGAAAGTGCAGAGTGAAGGGGAACCCATGCCTGCCCTTCCAGCTGCCTGGCCATGCAGGGTGAAGGGGGACCCACGCCTAGCTTTGTTTCTGCAAACTCGAGCTGTGAATTCTATCAGCCTTCCCGTCTGCCTGGGGTTGTTACTGCCACCTAGAAGAAACCTGGGCAGAGCAGTCAGGCATGGAGCACCACTGTGCCCACTGCCCACCACACTGCCCTTGCGGATCTCACTCCCGTGTGGAGGGCGGCTAACAGGTAGGTGAGTACAGGCAGTGCCGCAGCAGCCTGAGAAGGAAGTCCTAGGAGCATGCCCAGTGGAGATTCTGAGCCCAGCGGGGCCGGGGCAGGCAGGCAGTATCCATGGCGACAAGAGAACAGTCAGGGCAGTCAGGTTCCAGGCCTGGTCAGGAAGGGAGGGTGGCTTCAACCAGCAAGGGGCTCTGTCAGGTTTTCCCCATAGACAGCCAGCTCGAGCTACGCCATGAGATAAGAAGATTTCGGAGGAGGGTGTGCACGGAGGAAGAAGGCAGCCTTAGGATCTACTTTTAACCAAGAAGCTCAGGGGTAGGAACCCAAGCAGATGCTGGGTTAGTTCTGGTTAGTGAACTGGAATCTTGGTGACAGACACTGACAGATCCATGTTCTGGGTGCTGAAGAGGATGCTGTAAAGACAGACAGATGGAGAAGCCCCAGGTCTGTGCCACTAGCCAACTGCTGGGCGGTTACCCAAGTTACCCCAAGGAGAGCAGGGAGAAGAAGGTCCCCAAAACAAGTTGCTGTCCCCAAACCACCCATCCACTGCTCATCCTTTCTGAGTGAAGGCAGTCACGTGGAGCCCAGTGCAGAGAGGCACAGAAGGCTCACCTGGCGAAATGAGGGGCACCTCATGCTCTCGGTATGGGCAGGTCCCATCCACCACAGAGGGTCTTCCTTCCACTCTGCACCTCACTGGCATTCGTGTCTTCATGAAAGGAAGCCAGGGTATCAGGACACCAAGGACAGCCTCCTCCTGGAGTTCAGGCTAGGTGCAGTGGAGCCGCTGGCAGCCCCTCCCAGAGAAGACCAGAGCTGAGACCCAATAGTCAGTTGCTCACAGCCTATCTACAAAGCACCCCAAGCAAAAGTGTCTTTGGTCCTGTGTTCCACTTTTCCAAGGTCAGAGGACTGCCAAGCGTCCAGAGAATAAATAAATACAAGTGTTGGGGGGAAACAACCACCCGATCGTGAGGGTATCATCAGAGCAATGGAGGAGATGCAGAAAAACCTCTCCATAACGGAATGAAGCTCATCAGAACAGACCTGCCTGCTGCATAAGACGCCAGCTGGTGCTGTTCTACGTAACAGCATCCTTGGCAAAGAGCTGAGGCTGAGGCCTCTGACCCTATCTAAAGGACATGGCCCAGAAAGGTTCTAATACCTGCTAGATGACGGGGTCAGAGGCTAAAGTACAGAAGAGCTCAGATGCAGGAGACAGGAAGCTCTTGCTCCTCTGAGGTACACAAGCCTCACAGGCAACCTTGCAGACGTGCATCAGCAGTGGAGTGGCAACCCCACCAACTGCACCATCCTCCCTCAGCGTGATCTGAGCATGGCCTTACCTCTCTCAGGTAGCCCCGGATCCTGCTCTCACAGCTATATCTCAGGTAGCCAGACTTATTCCTGAATCGAGACTCCAAACCTACAAGAAAGATGACTCTGGGATCTACAGGCAGACCACGACCTCTTGGTTTGTGTCCTAAGTGGCTCAGGAGCCAAGCAGACAAGAAAGGAGCAGAGGGAGGTGTATCAGGGACTGCATCAGCCGCAGAGATGCCTGACGGCAGGGTGCGTGTTCTCTAGTTGGGGGATCTGGTTTTGAGGCACCTCAAACACTGCTAAGAGGTTTCTTCTTGGCTGGCCCTCAAACCCTCAAGAAATTTCAACTACTCAAGGACACCTCAATCTGGACTTAACAACCCAAGTAGTCAGCAGCAGAGGAGAGGGCCAAAAGTGTGCTCCATCCGTACGATTGGACACTATTAAAAGGGAAGGACGCTGGTCACCCAGGCGAACATAAAGGGCAGCATGCTGACGAGAGGAGCTGTGGGACAAACCCCGTATGATTCCACCCACACAAGATACCACGTGAAGGAGGAGCTGGGGAGGGGTTCTGTTCATAGAGCTCGAAACGAGCATGAGAGGGCTTGGGCTGCAGACCCACAGAGCATGGGCTCTGACAGCAAACGCCAGTGCCGACTGCAGGACAGGGTGAAGGGGCTTGGATATGTGGAGTGCCACTAACTCTGCAGCCCAGCCTACTCTACAGTAGATTCACCCAACCACAGACATTAACCCTTTAAAAATCTCACATCCGGGCAGGTGCACACCTTTAATCCCAGCACTCGGGAGGCAGAGGCAGATGGAACTCTGCGTTCGAGGCCAGCCTGGTCTACAAGTGAGTTCCAGGACAGTCAGGGCTACACAGAGAAACCCTGTCTCAACAAACCAAAACTAATAAACAAATCATTTTAAAAATTTATATCTGAATAAGCATGTAGATTGTTTCCTGTTTTCTAGAATTTTAATTCTGTGCATGTGTGCATGTGGTGTACATGAATGTGCACATGTGTGTGTACATCTGTGCAGGTGCACTCACCCATGCACACACGTTAAGAGCAGAGGTCACCACTGAGTGTCTTCCTCTGTCACTCTCCACCCTCACTAAACATGGAGCTCACTGTTTGGGATATATTGGCTGACCAGTGAACCCCAAGGATCTGCCTGACTCTGCCTGACATATGCCACCACACCTGGATTTTACATGGATGCTGGGGATCTGAACTCAAGTCCCCAAGCTCAAGCAGCAAGCAATGCCCACTGATCCATCTCCCAGAACCCTATAGACTGGTTTTTCTTGTCATTATTCCTTAAAGGGACCAGATGACAACTACTTTCCCAGCATTTGCATGGAACCAGGTACCTTAAGTGACCTAGGGAGGATATGAATCATATAGGAGAGATTTCTGAAGTGTGCTGGCCAGTCAGCCCAGCCTAGCTCTAGCCAATGAGACCCTATCTCAAGGGAGATGAATAGTATTCCTGAGGATGACACCCAGGGTGGTCTTCTGACACACAGACACGCACACACGCTCGCGCTCTCTCTCTCTCTCTCTCTCTCTCTCTCTCTCTCTCTCTCTCAAATGGTAAGATGATAAACTCCACATTCCATGCATTTTGCCATGGCTTTTGGAAGAATGATTTAAAAGGAAGGAAGGAAGGAAGGAAGGAAGGAAGGAAGGAAGGAAAAAAGAAAAAAAGAAAGAAAGCTATTTCAAGGCTGCCCAGGACACTGCCCCCACCCAGGAGTCCTGGCCAGATGCCTTTTCATGGACACCTTTTGCTATCACTCACTCCAGAGGCCAGTCACCCTTGGTTGGGAAGCATCAGGATCTGAAGTGGACAAAGATCCTCCCGAGCCTCTGCTCCAAAGAGGCCCTTCCCTGCCTGTCCCAGACATCCTGGCCACATGGTCACCCCAGTCCACGTACCTTCAAACCAGGACGGGTCCTGCTCCCGGGTCTCAGCAGTGATGTTCTGGTTGACATGATGCAGAAGGTCAGCCAGCAGCTTCTGCCTCAGTGGGTTCCGCTCATGTGATAGCAGTTGCTGCGCAGCCCGGATGACACCAGCATGTTGCTCATTAAACACACTGAGGAAGCGGGTGATGTCACTCACATCTGCCGCCACCACAAGACAAACAGAAACACATTCATGTTGCTCTGGTCCCAAGAGGAGGCTCCTGTCCACTAAGCCCAGAGACAGCCAGAAGTGAAGACTCAAGACTCTGGTGTCACCAACCCTTGCCTTGGCACTTGACACTCGAATCCTCCACAGGGTGACGCTGCCAATTCCATTCCTCTGGCCACATCCTGCCAGGTGATGGGATTGCAGTGCCCTAGAATAGTGCACTTGCTCTTCTTCTGCTTTCTCTTCCTCCACACTTGGTCACCTCCTTTGCTCATTCCCTTAGGACCCAACTTCCAGGCCTCACAGTCCCTCTCCCGACTTTCCCAGGGACCCTTTCCACAAGAAGCAAGCTACAACGGGCTTTCCTAGCAGGTGCTGAATGCCAAGTGTATTCTCCTGAGGATCTTAACTAAACAGGAGCGAACAGAATCCAGCGACAACTAAAAAGCACAGACCACAGCCAAGTGAGGCTCCAACTCTGCTTCATACTCAAAACTCAGTGAGATCCACTGTGTCAACAAGCTGAAGAAATAAGGTCTTGTGGGCAGAGCAACAGATGTAGAAAATGCAGGGGGAAACCTCAGGAAGACAGGACTCACCAAGAGATTCCTGGACAGTGAAAATGCACAGTGAACATGAAGAAACATCAAAAATAAGTAAATTAGTAATATTAATAAAGGAAAGAAAAGAAAACGCACAGCGAAGAAAATGACAATCTGGATGTCATCAAAGTCAAAAATTTTTAAGCTGGGTGTGGGACACATGCCTGGAATGCCAGAAGTTGGTAGTTGGAGGCAGGAGAAACAAAAGCTTTAGGCCAGCCTTAGCTACAGAGTGAATTTAAGGCCAGCCTCAGCTACATGTAACCTTGGCCTCCATTTCCCTCCCAAATCTGAACCATTTGCTCTATTACAGAGCATGAAAAGAGCAAGGCCGGTTAGCTCAGCTGATTGGAGCTCGGTTCCAAAACAGAGAATGAAAGGGAACCCAACAGAGGATATAAGAAAACCACATTATGTGACATGGAAGCCAGAACCAGGGTTTGCTGAGGGTGGGGTAAGTATTTCAACAGCTTAAAAAATCCGATTAAAAAACACAAAAGACATGAAGACTGCTTCACCAAGGAGTGCCTGCAGGTGGCAAATAAGAACACAGAATGATATCCAATCCCATTAGCCACCGGGGAAATTCGGATTAAGGCCACACTGAGCTGTCATCACACACCTACCTAGAAGAGCTTTAATAAAAACTACGATCCCTGAGAGCATTTCAACATTCACACGTTGGAGAACGGCCCTGAGCAAGGATGAGTGAGCCATGCCTGCCCTGCCCAGCACAGCACAGCACAGCACAGCAAAACCTTCCCCAGGCTCCTCCAATCCTCCCCCCTTGCTTTTCCAGTTACGAAAATAAACAAACAAACAAACAAATAAATAAATAATACACTGGAAATAGAGTTCTTCAGCAAAAACTCTTGGCATTCAGTGCCCCTGACCTGATCTACTAGGCTCGTGCCTGGGCTCCTGGACCTGGGCTTAAACGGCGTGGGTTCCGCCCATCTCCAAAGTTTTACTACTTACAGCCCTGCCAGGTCTGGCCAGCAGTGAGCAGCAGGAGTTCGGCGTCATTGGGGAGCCTCGGGAAATAGTCATCAGTCACCTCCGTGCCATCTTCGTACAAGCACAGCCGGGAACCGGACACCGGGAGCTGGAGAACAGGAAGAGTAGGCTCGTCCTGCCCACAGGCAGTCCGCTCAGGGTGCCACCTGTCTGCAGGAGCCCAGCGCCCGTCCAAGTCCATCTAAGGGGACGGAAACCGTGCGCACGTAGTAGCCGGGGTCCCCGCCCCGCCACCCCGACCCACCTGGAAGCGGACGCAACCCTTGTGCAGCAGCTCCTGGCAGCTCCGGGCCGCCATGCCGAACTTGCACTCGCTGTGTAGGGCTCGCAACTTGACGCTCTTGGGTTGGCGGAGCACCGCGCACATGGCAGGACTCCGGCAGCAGACACTGCACGTACCGGACGACGACGACTGACCCTCGCTCCTCGCCACTCCCGGAACTGTGGCGCGTAGGCGCCGCCCGGAACGCTTTTCTCTACTCCTTGGCAGGCGCGACCCGAAACGTCCGTCTGCAGGACCTTTCCCCAGCCGGAACCGGCGAGGCGTAGCTGCGCGCGCAGGCGCCTACGGACGGCTGCGCAGGCGTACAGCGCGGGCCGGCCTGGTTGCCATGGGAGCGTGGCTGCGGCCCGGGCGCTGGGCAGAGGAAGCCCGGGCTGCTCCTCCGCTGCCCTCGCCTCAGTGGCCCGGGGTGGGGGCGGCCGGACCGAGGCGAGGCCCCTCCGAAGCGAGCGGAGGCCGACATCGCGGCAGCGTCCCTCCTGCTCGTCTCCGCGGCGCCCTGTGACCCCGCGCAGCCTCGGTCCTCAGCGGCACCGAGGCGGAAGACATCCGGCCGTGGAGGGACGTGGCCGCTGCCTGCTCGAGGCCTCTAGGTAGCGCATCTCGGCCTTCGTGTCGGGAATCCGGTTCCAGCCCCTCCTTGTCCTCTTCTGGATGCGTTACTGAGCAGAACCAGTTACCAAGAGGCTGAAGACTGTAGCTCTGGCCCCTGGTAAGCCAGACACTTTGATGAGTGTTGTTTGCGGGGTATGTTTCGTAGTTGGGTTTGGTTTGAGATGTTTTTTAAGCTTAAAGATTCTCTAAAAACACTTTCAATCCTTAAGATTAATCGGACCCAAACCAACACTTAATATTGTAACAGTTGCGTTTCTTGAAAAGAAAACTAGAAACATTTTTTTTTATTTCTTTGTAACAAAATGTTTGAAGTTGCTACATTGTTTTTGGACTTGGGGCTAGAGAGATGGCTTTAAAGGGAAGGGTCGCAACCAAAAATATAAGAGTTTGTGCCTAGTTACAGTTTATAAGCAATGTTAGGGTAAATGTCACCTGACACTGTTGGCTATGGCTGCCCTAGGGACAGCTGGGACACCACCTACGTCTGGTGACCAGAAGTTTCCGCGGTGTGTTTTGTGGAGCCACGAGCATGTGCCAAGGCTCCTGATGATTGGCGCAAAGGGGAGGAGTAGGGAGTAGAAGTCTCCTGCAGTGTCAGGACTGAAAGTGGATTGTTTTGTATTGAGTTCCGGGTGTTTCGCACACTGCCCCACAGCCCTCTTGCCAGGGTCTTCAGTACCAGTTATTTGTTCTGGTTTTATTGGGGACACACTTGTATCTGCCTTTAACGTTCTGTTTGTAAGTCTCGGTGCACACCAGAAGGTGCTAGTTAAGACCAGAGATGCAGACCCAACTGAGTAAAACTGTTGTCAAGGTAGAAATCTGGCCTGCTTCTCTCTCTCTCTCTCTCTCTCTCTCTCTCTCTCTCTCTCTGTGTGTGTGTGTGTGTCTCTCTCTCTGTGTCTCTCTCTCTGTGTCTCTCTCTCTCTGTCTCTCTCTCTCTCTCTCTCTCTCTCTGTGTGTCTGTCTGTCTGTCTAAAACTGTCTCACTATGTAACCCTGTTACTCCTACATAGACCATACTGACCTCAAACTCAGAGATCCTCCTTCCAAGTGCCCGGATTAAAAGTGTGTGCAACCACAACCGGCATAGGCCAGGCCCTTGAAGATGGTCAAATAATTGAAGAAGTCAGAGCCAGGGGTATACCTCTAAGTGTTTGGATCCTTCTAAAATTCACAACACGCTGAGGCATAGTGGCACATGTCTTTAATCCCAGTACTTTGCGTGCCAAGGCAAGAGGATCTCTGTGAGTTTGAGGCCATTGCAGTCTACATACTGAGTTCTAGGCTAGTTGAAGCTAAATATTGAGACTCTGTCTCAAAAATAACAAATTTCAAGATAAGAGGTAAGAATGGGGGAAACGAGGTATCAGAACAGAAGCAGCATTTTAATTCCTAGATGGAGGCCACAGAGGGCTTTGGGATTAAGACCTGAATAGAGGTAACTGAAATTGGGTGTAAAGAATGTTGTCTGGTAGGAACATGCGTGGAACAGAAGAGCCAAGGCAGTGGAAGTGACTGAATGCAGTAAGACTTTACATGCTTCTGTGAGTGTTGAAGGGGAGTGTAGTGCCTGAGAGGAGCTCCAGGCTCGGGGACCTGAGTGACCTAGGAGTGTGGTCTCCCAGTCAGAGGAGACGCATGTTATGGGAGTGTAGTCTCACAGTCAGAGGAGACACATGTTATGAGAGTGTAGTCTCCCAGTCAGAGGAGACGCATGTTAAGTCACCCAGCTGTGCGTATGAACCACTCTTGATTGTGTTCTGGGTCAGTTTCCTCCGCTCTGACACAGGGAACTCAGTGGAGCACCTTTAATGGTGACTTGCTGTGCTGGCTTTAGTAGTTTAGTGCATACATTCCAAAAGCAAAACACACCAGCAAGCATCAGAGTGGCACTGATCCTTGAAATGGTCCTTTTCAAATCCCATGAAAGTAAGCAAAAGCTCTGAATTATCCATCAGGCATATTCACGTGAGCCAGGCTTCCTGCGACGTACTTTGGATAGCACTGCCTACAGAGTATTTCAGTGATGCATCTTATTCCAAGAAACCTCTAATGCTCTTCTTTTTCCTGTATTAGGAGGATTGTTGTTTTTTCTGATGATGATTTATTTCACCAACAGTTGTCTACTTAGCAAGTATTTGATTGGTTTGATAACTGAGAAGTAGCCATGCCCCTGTGTTGCTCTCTGACGTTGCTGCTCCAGCCCAAGGTTAGCTTCACTTGGGCAGGGCCTCCTCTCTTGGTGGCCTCAGTAGCCCTGGACTCTTTTTTTTTTTTTTTTTTTGGTTTTTCGAGACAGGATTTCTCTGTGGCTTTGGAGCGTGTCCTGGAACTAGCTCTGTAGACCAGGCTGGTCTTGAACTCACAGAGATCCGCCTGCCTCTGCCTCCCGAGTGCTGGGATTAAAGGTGTGCGCCACCATCACCCAGCTTGGACTCTTGTGTTAGGAGTCTCTCTGGGGAGAGAGCTCCTCTGCTATGGCCTCAGTGTAATCCTGGGATTGAGCGTCACCTGTTCCCTCTGGGCAACACATATGTGTGTTCCCATCCATGAACCCTCACTGTGCATGGATATGGAATTCTCGGACTGCCCGAGCCTGGGAAAGTGTAACAGGTCCCGACCAGGGCTGGAGGGGAGTGCAGAGACACCAGCTCATCGCTGACTCTGTGCTGTGTTCCAGCATGGAGAGCATGTGTGCCAAGCAGCAAAGCAGACATGACAACACACGTCCTCCAAGTGACAGTGGTGAGCTAGGACACAGGTCAGCACGCACCCTCCAAGTGACGGTGGTGAGGTAGGGCACAGGTCAGCAAGCACCCTCCAAGTGATGGTGGTGAGGTAGGGCACAGGTCAGCAAAGCAGACATGACAGCACGTGTCCTCCAAGTGACAGTGGTGAGCACAGGTCAGTTCACCAAAAAAATCATACTGAAAGAATCATTCAGCCAGTTTTTCCTCTTCAAGCTCCCTCAAGTTTGACCATGTCTCCCCTCGACTTGGCTTCCAGCAGACTTTCTGTTAGTATAAGCAGTGACACTCCTTCTTCACTAGGACTGGGAGAGCTGCCCTGCTTCTGGCCTAGCTTGATTGTCTAGGTTCAGGGAGAAACTGACAACTGCTTGTGCCCATCTGGAGGGCGAGGGCAGGTGGCCCAGCAATGTGTCCTACAAGACATCGCTGGGTGGTTTTCCACATCCTCTGAGGATCTAGGAGCCAACAGATGGTCCTGGTCCATCTTGTTCACAGATAACACTTTTAAATGTTCTGAGTCAGGTTCCCAACTCAACTGTGCTCACATCTGCACCAGTGCATCTGTGTGTCCTGCATTCCACAGGGCTGCACGTTTACACTAACAATTAGGTGTCCTCCCTAATCCTTGCTAGTTGTTTGTTTCCTTGATAATACCAAAAGACTTCGTACCCTACCAAAAGCTTTGGTTTTACCATGAGAGTGTGACAAGCGGGGTGGCTTAGGAATTTCAGAGCTGGCATTGAGGTGGCAGCGGGGACAAGCATCTCTGAAGCCTGAAGCCTTTTCTCGCTCCTGATGGTTTCCAGTACCAGCATTAGCATTAACTGAGTGGCTCCAGTCTCTCAGTATGTGGCACTCCCACCCCCTAGTGTGTCTGAGCCTCCACTTCTTGCATGTGTTTCTTGTGTTTTTTAGGGATTGTTTTGTGGGGGATGGGTTCTGGAGATGAAGTCCACATCTAGCCTTCTGTATGCTAGGTGGGCATTGTCCCTTAGTGGTACTCACCCCAGATCCTTTTCCTCTTCTCCAAGTGCACCAGCCACATGAATTCCCCAATAGGGTATCATTTTAACTTGATCACATCTGCAGAAACCCCAGTGAGGTAACTTTCACACACAACAAAGGCAGACTCTGATCATTAGTGAGAATGTAACTCAGCCGCAGCACAGGTCAGACTCTCAGGAAAATCAAGATAGCTTAAATGGTGTGTTAAGTAGAATTAGAGCATCCATTTTAAAATGTTTTGTAGACAAACTAACCTTTTTGGAGTGATGGGCCAGTCTGAGTACTCTGTGGCTTACCTTGTATGACGTGAGCTAACACCTCATCTAACCTAGTTGAATCTCTTCTCAGAACTCTTCCCTGATCTTCTGAACAGCCCATGTGTGCAGAATGCCCCACAAGATTGGATTTGTAGTGGTCAGCTCTTCTGGACATGAAGATGGCTTCAGTGCTCGGGAACTAATGATCCACGCACCAACTGTCAGTGGCTGGAGGTCACCAAAGTAAGGCTGGCCTGAGGGGCAGGGCTGAAAGCACATCTCTGGGTCTGAATACCTGGTAGAGTGGGTGACTCTCGATCTAAAAACACGGAATGCATTTCTAGTCGGGTACATGGTGTATTTCAGTGAAAACTAAATTAAAATCACTAAAATTAAAGTGCATTTTCCTCTTGGAATGTCTGAGGGGACCCAGTAAGCAGGACCCCCCCCCCCATGCCTGACCTCCCAGGAACTGGAAAAGTCAAACAGGTAGAGTAGGGAGGCGCTTGCTGGAGCTGTAGGTGTCAGGTAAGCAGGACCCCTCCTCCGTGCCTGAGCTGTGGGAGACTGGAAGAGTCAAGCAGAGAAGATAGAGCAGAACCTGCTGGAGCTGACAGTGTCGATCTTCCTGGTCCACTCCCTCCCAGGCATGCTGTCCCCACTGAGGAGTGCAGGTTCATGCTCCTAGCCACACCCTCTTTTCTTCCGAGCTCCCCATTTCTGTTCTGCTTCCCTCCAGTTGCTAAGGGCAAAGCTTCCACTCTCTGCCTTCTGCATTTCCCTCTGCAAAGATCTTAGCTGTGTCTGCCCTGCAAGTCGAGTCCATGAAGCTCATAGGTTCTTAAGTAAACACACAGAGCTACTTTGTAACAGTGATTATGCAAGTCACCCCAGCATGGTACTTTTGTGGTTTTCCTTTAAACTCTTAATTGTATCCATGTTAGTACCATGCTTCCAGATGATACCAAAGGAAAGGGTTGTGTACCGCAACCACGGACAGAGTCACACAAGGTTCGGCCCAGGCGTCTCCTGATTTACCTGAGGTCAAATGTGTTGCAGGAGTCAAGAGAAAGTATCCCCAAGTGTCACCAAGATGGACAAAGGGTCCTGTCAGGAGTGGTTCAGAAAGCTTGCTCAGGGTTCTGGTGGAACTGGGTACAGGGTGCTACTTATGGGATGGGGGAAGTTCCTGCCATGTCTTTCTCAGAGCCTTGGGATTCAGGCTTCAAATCTCCAGAGCTGATGACTGCAGCCTGCATAGTCTCGGTTTTCAGAGTTTTTTTTCCACATTTATTAATGTGCATGTCCTTGCATGTCTCTCAATGTGTGTGGAGATTGGAGGTCTGAAGCACGATTAATAAGAACTCAGAGAGAAATTGGGCTTCAACGTAAAGATCCGAAAAGCAAAGTAGTCAGCCACTTGCTCTTACCTCAACCTCAGTCAGATATGGCGGTCCTGCCTCCAGAATCTCAGAAGGAGACTATGTCTGAGAGCTGTCTCCTCCCATTTTATAATCCTCTCTAGGGCTGGGATTAAAGGCGTGCACCACTGAGATTAAAGGCATGCACTGCCTGGTTTCTATGGCAACTATTGTGACTACTAGGATTAAAGATGTGTGTCACCACTACCTGGTCTGTGAGGCTGACCAGTGTGGCTGTTCTACTCTCTGATCTTCAGGCAGGCTTTATTTGTCAGAATACAAATGAAATGCCACTGCAGAGGTCAACTTGAAGGACTCAGTTCTTTATCATTGTATGGATCCCAGGGATTGGCAGCAGGCACCTTCACCCACTGAGCTGTTGTTATTCAAGGCAAAGCAGTCTGTCCCTGTCAATGTATTTTATAAGTGTGTGGTTCAGTGGGAGAGCACTTACCCTGAGTTGAAGAAGTCAGAACTGGGAGGTGAGCACAGGGCTGATGTGTTAGTGACACCCAGGCTCACTGTGCTCCACCTGGTCGGGGGAAATGGCTCTACTCTTGAAGAACCTCAAAGGAGCCTTACTGTGTTGATGGGTTTTCTTAGTGGGATGTGGAAGAAGGACCTGGCCAGCAATGATAACACGTGAGCACGCGTGCACACACGGGTCACCAGGCAGTAATGTTGAGATCTGTGAAGGGAGGGGCCTTCCCTGACTGCCCTGTTCTTCAGAGCTCCCTTGGTTCCACATGCCCACAGTGCCTGCTGGCTAGCGTGTGTCAGTGCTGTCCTTTGAGCGTACTGTACTGCTGAGTCACGGCTGTGCCTGGCTGTGTAGGTTCCTTGCTGACAGAAGCAGTGCTCTAGCCAAGTCTTGCTTGGTGGTCATGCAGTGTGTAGCTCTCAGCTCAGCCTGCGCCTGGAAGTCCCCTGCTGTTTGTTGACAGCCTGTGTGTTGTAAGCAGATGCTTCGCTTAAGGACTCAGGTTCCTGTGGGGAAGGAAGCCTTTGGCTCTGCCTGGCCTACTGGTACAGCCCCAGAAGAATGGCTGATTTATCTCCTGATTAACCTGAAGGCCACTGTAGCCTTTAGTCTTAGCAGCCTGAAGTTAGGTTTGCAGGTGGCCAGCAGAGCCAGTCAGCCTTAGGTCCAGGCTTTGGAAGGGAGGGGCAGCACAGTCTTCTAGTCAGGTAGATGCTACCCCACATCCAGAATGCCGCGCCTCACACTCCCCTGCCTGGAAGCAGGCCGACAGGAAACTACAGACGTTTCTCAGAAACCCAAGGCTGTGTTTGCTTTCAGATTCTGCCAGTTTCCACAAGAGATTGTTCTCCAGATGGTGGAGAGGTGTCGGATAAGGAAACTGCAGCTCCTTGCTCACCAGTACATGATCTCCAGTAAGGTTGAGTTCTACATCAGTGAAAGCTTGCCTGAGTACCTGGTGCCGTACCAAGCAGAGCGCTTCCGCAGACTGGGGTGAGAATGAGACTCGGTGCACAGGGGTGCCCTCAACCTGACAGCTTTGTGGGTTGTCCCTCTCAGCCCTTTGTGATCTTCCCAACACATGCCTGAGATTCATATGCTTAACAGGCAGGGTTACCGTATCTGTGGGGTTCAGTGGGAGTGGGAACAGCTTTGTGGACAGTTCATCAGGTGTGACTTTCCTTCCAGCTATGTCTCTCTGTGTGACAACGAAAAGACAGGCTGCAAAGCCCGGGAACTCAAGTCTGTTTACGTGGATGCTGTGGGGCAGTTTCTTAAGCTGATCTTTCACCAAAACCACACCAACAAGTACAACATATATAATCAGGTAAGGTGTGTGTGTGTGTGTGTCTTTGTCCTGACACCACAGCACACCCCACACCCTCTACCCCCTCACCACACACCTCCATGAGCAGACTGCTCAGGTGTCCTCATACCTGCACACTCCTGGGAGCAACTGTGTGAGCAGCTGTTGCTCTCTGAAGCCAGACTCTCCCATATGTTAACTCTGGCATGTAGTCATGGGGCACACAAGAGCCTCTGATTGGACCAGACTCAGATGAAAGAGAGTACAAGAATGGTTCCTGGGGTTTGCGCTTCAGTTGTATGCAGTAGCTTGACACCGCTGTGGTAAAATCGCTTCCACGGTTCCTACCTCGTATTTTCCTTAGCTGACAGCGTGTGTGATTTTGACTGGCAGCTGTTCTGGCAGAATGAAGCAGATAACCTGTCTGAACTGTCCATGGCCAGGGAAGCCGCTTGCCCGCCACTGCTCCAGCTGCTCCAGCGGCTCTGCTGCCTTTTTTTTCTCCTTCCTTCCTTCCTTCCTTCCTTCCTTCCTTCCTTCCTTCCTTCCTTCCTTAAAATTTAATCAATTATTTATTTACTTTACATCCCAACCTCAGTTTCTCATCCCTCCTCTCCTTCATTCCCTCCCTCCATCTCCCCTCCACCCCTGTCCCCCAGTCCACTCCTCTATTTCTGCTCCGGAAGGGGAAGGCCTCCCATGGGTATCAGCAAAGCGTGGCATATGGAGTTGCAGTAGGACTAAGCACCTGCCTTTGTACTAAGGCTGGGCAAGGCAACCCAGTATGAGGAATATGTTCCCAAAAGCCAGCCAAAGCGCTAGGGACAGCCTGTGTAGCCCAGCGCTAGGGACAGGCTGTGTAGCTCAGTGGTAGAGTGTGGTAGAACTCAATCCCACCCTGACAAAGGAGATCAGGTGTGCCCAGAACAATCTTGTTTGCACACACATTTGTACCCCTTGCTGCCTCTCCAAGAGCAGTAGGAGAAAGCCAACAGATCACATTGTTGTGGCAAGTGAATGAGTTATGAGATGCTCAGCTGCTAGGAACTGGTTAGGAACCTGGACCACAGTGATGGGTGGGAAGGAGAGCGACTTCCCTGCCAAGGCGAGAGGTGAAGCACCTGGGTTAGCTGGGCTGTGTCAATTTAGTTTTTTTTCCTCGTCTGGGGTAATGTGGGTAGAGACCTCTTATTGGGAGACTGCTAAAAGTCTAGGTTCGCGGTTACTGTTTTAGAAACCTGTAAGCCATAGCAACTTGGTTGAGCATGAGAAGAGCAGTGGTTGTTATCTGCTGAGCACGTCACAGTTCTCTACATCAGCGTGCCCCTTACTGTCATCGCACACCCTCCTACCTGATAACAACACGGGCAAGGCATCTCAAACACTTCATACTTGATTTCTGCTGATTTCACTATTTCTTAGGTGGCTTTGGTTGCGATAAATATCATTGGAGACCCTGCAGATTTTGGTGATGAAAGCAATATTGTAAGTATGAGAAGTTTAGTTCCTAAAGTAAAGGGAATTTCTGTGGGAGGAGGAATCACTAATTCTCATCACACACACACACACACACACACACACACACACACAAATGTATCAATTAAGAAGGCCTCAAAACTTTCCTCAAGGATTTTAGCTGCCTGTCCAGAAAACTAGGGCCACTGAGTCTTACTGGCACGTCTCTGTTAAACAGTTGTAAAATTAAGGTTTGTTTTGTCCTTTTTTTGCTGAGAGTCTAAGAAGATGTTTTGTCCCCAAAGACCTCTAGAGAGAAGCTGATTGACCATTACCTTGGCCACAGTCCCCACAATGAGGACCCAGCCCTAGAAGGAACTTTTGCCGGGTAAGACCTTTCCCCATTCCTTCACAAGACAGCTCATAACACCTTGGTCATTCCGGAGGATTTGGGGTCTCCATGAGGCTTAGGTCAGGTGAGAGCAGGAAGCCACTGGTCGGGCTGTCTTATATCCATGCCGAGATTAAGGTGACTGCATATCTTGCACGCCTGCACTGCTTCAGTTCTGAGTGTTCAGGTGTTAGCACGGGTGCCTGAGAACAGTGATGCAGCTGCCCACCGTGCCTCAGCGCTCAGGGTGTGCTCAGAGAGAGCCAGTGCACCCGCAGCTCTCAGGGTGTGCTCAGAGAGAGCCAGTGCACCCGCAGCTCTCAGGGTGTGCTCAGAGAGAGCCAGTGCACCCTCAGCGCTCAGGGTGTGCTCAGAGAGAGCCAGTGCACCCGCAGCTCTCAGGGTGTGCTCAGAGAGAGCCAGTGCACCCGCAGCGCTCAGGGTGTGCTCAGAGAGAGCCAGTGCACCCGCAGCTCTCAGGGTGTGCTCAGAGAGAGCCAGTGCACCCGCAGCTCTCAGGGTGTGCTCAGAGAGAGCCAGTGCACCCACAGTGCTCAGGGTGTGCTCAGAGAGAGCCAGTGCACCCGCAGCTGTGTCACCGCTAGTCAGCTCCTTCCTGGTAGCCACCCTTTGGTTTCTGCCTCCCCAAAGCCTGAGCCCACACAGCAGCCACAGCAGCAATGGCACGCTCCAGCAGAGCTTCCAGCTTCAGTGGTGGGGCAGGCTGTGCCTGGCCTGACCTGTCTGGCCCCCAGGACTCTGTGGAGTTGAGTGTCGGTGCTGAGATTCATGGTGTGAGAACCTGACCTTCCCTGGGGTGCTGCATAAGAGTGAGTGTGCTCCTGCCCTGCAAATTCTGACTATGGCAACATGGAACTTTTTTTTCCTTTTTCCTGGTGAGGTTTTTAAAAATAAAACCTTTATATTATTTCTGTGACATCGTGGCCAAGTGATGTAGAGTTGCAAGCATAGTGTTGAGAGTTAATAATGTGGCGTGTGGGGCAGCATGTATGTTATATCAACCCTGAGACTACTGGATGGAAGGAATGCCCAGAGCCACTGCAGCTGTCCCTCACAGTCACTGGGCTGCCAGGCAAAGGGCATGGAGTGGCAGAAAGGAACCTGGGGATTTTTAAATGTGGTGTGTGCCCAAGTCCCACTTGAACTTATTATTAAAGTTTTCCAACTAAAGTCTTTGTGACAAATAATATCTAATTAAACTTTACCTCTATGTAAAATACCCAGGTCACAGCTTGTGTTTGGCTTACTTGATGCAGCCAGTGCAGCTGCTGTGAGACCCTGAGCTGGTCCTGAGTCTGCAGTGGTCCCAGCAATGCTGTTGCTGTACTTTGTGACCACAGAGTGAAGTTCATCACTACCATGCTGTAAATTTTAAGAATAGTGGCATACATGTGGTCATGGATGCTAAGTTTATCTGTGGTTTGGCCTGACATACAGCTCGGTCAAGCACCAGGAGCAAGAGTTGCAGCCTGACCAGCTGAGGCTGTACTCCCTCACATAGGGGACCTTCTCACCTGTGTGTGCGGCACGAGCTCTTGACTCTCCTGACCTGGGGTCGTCTTCTCTCCTCAGGAGATCTGACTACATCTCTCCACTCGATGACTTGGCCTTTGACATGTACCAAGACCCCGAAGTTGCACAGATCATTCGCAGGCTGGATGAAAAGAAACGGGATGCGGTCAAGAAGGAGCGCTATGATCACGCAAAGAAACTGAAGCAAGCAATCGCTGACTTACAGAAGGTCGGTGAGCGCCTGGGGCGCTTCGAGGTGGAGAAGCGCTGCGCAGTGGAGAAGGAAGACTACGACCTGGCCAAAGAGAAGAAGCAGCAGATGGCACGCTACCGTGCCCAGGTGTATGAACAGCTGGAGCTGCACGGCCTCCTGCAGGGCGAGCCAGAGGTCAGAATGGGCCACAGGGTAGGGGCAAGTGGGAGAGAGTGAAGGGCTAACCAGAGTTGTGCTTGGGCTCTGTGAATGTGTGGACTAAAGCAGCTGCTCCGTGCCATGTGCAGTCAGCAGGTTTCTGCTGGGATGGGATCTTCTAGAGTTCACTAGAAGATGAGGAGAGGGAGCCCAGGGCTGGAAGATCAAGGCACTGTCACTTTTCAGGGACCCCTCCAGCCCAGTCACCATATTGTATGGAGTGTGGTACCTGCGCCACATGCCCTCAGGTGTAAACCCCCTGAGTAGTCTAAGTGAGTGGAAACAGACTTCTAGCAAGATCCATAACCTTACGGTTCATCAGGCAGATGCTGAATGCAGATGTGTGCATACAGACTGCCAGTTCTCACCAGTCCCACCCTCCAGGCTACTGGTCTCAGACTGGTACTGCTGGCTCTTTAGCTACCTCTGCCTTCCTGGCAAGTAAAACATAGATCAGTGAGAATCACAGTGTGCCATCCATCGGCCCTGCCTGTTTGGATTGTGAAGAGTCACCTGACCAGCTGTGAACAGCATAGGCCAGTTCTGAACCCAGAGTCCTGCCCAAGTGCCACCTGCCTACTGTTGTGCTTCTAGCACAAGTATGTTTGTGATCATGCCCAATCATGCATGCTCAGGCTGTCAGGTATTTGGGGCTGCTGTGATCTGCGCTGTAACTGTGGCAGAGACAGCTGAGGTGATGCCATGGTCCTGTGACTAACCAATAGGCCATTGTGTGCTCAGCACGACTTCCTTCAGATGGCCTGCAGTGGTCATGGCCCTTTGTCCTTCAGATGATCTGCAGTGGTCATGGCCCCTTGTCCTTCAGGTGGCCTGTGGTGGTCATGGCCCCTTGTTCTTCAGATGACCTGCAATGGTCATGGCCCCTTGTCCTTCAGATGACCTGCAGTGGTCATGGCCCCTTGTCTTTCGGATGACCTGCAGTGGTCATGGCCCCTTGTCCTTCAGATGGCCTGTGATGGTCATGGCCCCTTGTTCATCTTTCCTCCAGATGCAGAGGCCCTTCGCTTTGCCCCTCCAGCCCCTTGCATCTCCCAGCAGTCCCCAGCACTGGAAGGCAGCGTCCTCACTGCCGTGCACAGAAGAGCTGGAAACAGAAGGCACATTTGCAGGCCCTGCCCTCCAGGAAAAGCCCTTGGCATATCCCTCGGCATCATCTCCTCGACATTCAGCAGTGGACCAGTCCCCACCTGCCGCAGGCCCTGTACCTAGGAGCCATGTAAGTTACTCCACGCCAGCTTGACTGCTACCAGCTGCATCACTGAGGACCTGGGTTGGACTAGGTACTAATCCCAAGGCATAGGTACGTGCCTACTCCAGGGCCAGCCCTCCTCTCCGAGTCCAGAAGGGACCTGGGATGCTGGCTAGAGCAGAGCACAAGCAAGCATAGTCCATTGGCCACGTCCCTTGAGAGGCACATCTGTCACCTGGCCTGTCGGGCTCCCTGGGTCTGCCATGTCATCTGTGGGCTCACAAAGTCTTTACATCTACTTCAAGCATTGCTTCAAGGAATAAGTGAACATGTGTAAAATGCCCATTCCTGGAGCGCTCAAGAAGCTGAGGCAGGATTGCTGCCAGGTCAGCTTGGACTACATAGCAAGGACCAGGACATCCAAGTCAATAGAGTGAGATCCTGTCTCAAAATAAATGGGTAAATTCCCTATCCATACTTTTTCAGATGACACCTCAGTTATGTACCTGTGGTCACCATGCCTCTTAGAACAGCTTGGTAACAGGAAACCTGAGTCAAGCTGGGCTTTTTATTGACTGTTCTAGCTGGGAACACAGTAGGTCCTGCAGGTTTCAGGACTAGTTTGACTTGGGAGCTCAGTATTGTCATTAGCAACCTGATTTCTGTTGTCGATTATAATAAAGCCCCACACTAGCCCAGAATGGAGTACAATAAAGGTCTCTTTATCTGGGGGTAGACTCACAGACCATCAGTCTTCTACATGAGTGGGGCACAGGAGCCGAATCCAGCAGCCAAGGGGCCGCACACGTTTTATATCTGTATATATAGTGTATTTGACCATGCCCCAAGTGGGCCAGTATCTTAAAGGCTGTTGGCTGAAGGAGTTCCCATAGCAGATTTCTTCCCATCACGTGACTCCCCGGCTCCTTATCTCTGGGCTGCCTGCTGTCACGGCAGCACCTTTTGCCCATGGGTCCTCACTTCAGTCAGCTGGACCAACTTAGTCATGCACTCCAGCCTCTGCAGCAGCCGCGAGAGCAGAGCAGATCCCTGTGCTGACTGCTCCACCAGGCCTCTACAGAAGGGGCCTTGACCCACGTGTCCATCTTAGGGTCCCGATGCCCTTGTGGCCTAGCCTTCCATGTGTCTCAGGGTTTCACACAGTGAGTTTACGCACGTGTGCACTCACCCATTCTCTCGGCACCGTGTGCTCCCTCTCCGCTCTCACCCTGCTGTGTCCTTGCCTCTTCAATTCTGTGCCTTTGTCTCTGACTGAATGGGGCCGTGAGGGCAGAAGGTCCATCTTCCCTGCTGTGTGGGCACCAAGAGCAGTGCCTGGTGATTTAGGTGCTGAGGACTGAAGGCTGGGTTGGCAGCTGCCTCACCAAGGAGCACCACAGAGGAGGCTTGTTACAGCTTCCCTCAGTGGGCCCCAGAGGAGAAGCATGTTTATTGCTCTATGCAATGCAGTAAGAGTATGTCAACAGACACTAGTCTGAAAAATAATGGGATGACCCTTCCTCCTGTCCTCTGTGTCAGCCGAACTGGAGTGGCTGCAGGTGACTAGTGTGAGTCTGAGCTGACTTCTGAGGAGGCAGTGCTGCTGCTCCGTGTCTGGGTGAGTCTGACAGGAATGGAAGGCTTCATCAATTTTTTCCAGTTACAGGATACAGTTACAGTTACAGGATAGAATAATTGTAGGAATTATTCTATCCTGGTGCTTAGCAGACTGACTCTTTTAGAGCTTTCGCCCAGCAGTCTGTGAGGAGACACCCCAGCAGAGCACCCACCCCCAGCACTCTGCTCACCTCTGCACACCTCCAGGTGGATGCCGTGCCCTACGATGAGCGGCCTCTTCCCATTACTCGGAAGCAACTGGGGGAAGCATCCACCGAGCCCGAAGTGAAAGACGCAGACAGCAGTGACGTCCAGAGACGGGGTGTCTCAGGGGAACCAGAGCCCTTGACAGAGAAGGCCTTGAGAGAAGCCAGTTCTGCCATTGACATCTTAGGCGAACCCTTGGTAAAAATCAAAACCAAGTTATGCATGTGTATGGCATGCAAGTGTGCAGATACATGCAGACACAGAGCACACCAGCATAGGGAGAGAAGGGGAAAATTGCTGCAGGGGTTTTGCTTTGTTTAGTGTGTGTGTGTGTGTGTGTGTGTGTGTGTGTGTGTGTGTGTGTACATCCTGCCGTTCACATGTAGAGGTCTCAGGTCTTAATTTCCCCCCAGTGTAGCTGAGCTCTTCCCCTCAATTCTGCGGAGGGCTTCCTCCTACAGAAGAGTTTTGAAGTGCAGGATGGCAGTTGGGATGGCTGTGTGGGGCTGGACAGTCTGCCTCCTGAGCTGAGACAGGACTGCTGTTGGCTGGCAGGTGGCTGGGGCCTATTCTAAGACGTGGTCCTGCCGGGAAGATGCCCTGCTGGCACTGTACCAGAAGCTGATGGAGATGCCTGTTGGAACCCAGAAGGAGGATTTGAAAAACATGCTGAGAGCATCTGTCTTTCTCATCAGAAGAGCCATAAAGGACATCGTGACCTCAGTAAGTCCCTCTGCCTGCTATCCCCAGGTCATTGACATAACTGTGACTTAGCTTTCAGTGAGACAGACCAGGAATGAGGGTTCTCCAGTAAGAGGCACATCCTAGCTCCAGGACAATGGCAGATGGGAGATGCCATGCTTCCTGGGCACGTCTCTGCTCCGCACAGCCCCTGTTTCCACACAGAGCTCAGCAGGTGTGCTGAGTGCTCTCCTTCTCGTGAGGCTGTGGGGCCAACGAGCTGAGTTTCTTTTTGTAGCTCCGGACAGGCTTTAGATTGAGTGTTCAGAAATGAAAAGTGGAGAGGCTGGGTGTCTCTCAGGAGTACTGAGCTGGCATTACGTGGTCAGGAGGGTCGAGTGGGGGGGGGGCACAGTGAGCAGGGCTCCGGGTGTGGGGTGCTGTACTTGGAAGCAGTTTGTAGTATGAGGTTCACATTTGTTGGTCTCCTGTTTCCTCCTGAACTCCCACCACAGTGGCTGATGTGTCTGACCTCGTTTCTTCAGGTCTTTCAGGCCTCGCTGAAGTTGGTGAAAATGATAATTACCCAGTACATTCCCAAGCACAAGCTGAGCAAACTGGAGACGACGCACTGTGTAGAGAGGACCATTCCCCTTTTACTCGCCAGAACCGGAGATTCCTCTGCTCGCCTCCGTGTCATGGCTCTGAATTTCATTCAGGTCTGAACCTCCCCATCACCTTCCTGTGATTGTCTGACTCTGCCTCACAGGGTTCTCTACTGCTGATCCTCAGACAGCTGCCGTGATGCTCCCCAGTGCTGGGAGGAATGAGCTCTGTCTACACCAGCTTGTGTTGTTGTTTTGAGACAGCCTCATTCTGTAATGCAGGCTGGACTTGAACTCACCATGTAGTCCAGGCTGGCTCCTTGAGACTCAGTGATCTTCCTGCCCTAACTTTCCAAGTGCTCAGATTGCAAGCATGACTCCACGCCCAGCTTATCGGAGATAACAATAAAGATTGTATAAAGCTAGGGAGATGATCCAGCAGTTAGAGCAGTTGCTGATTCACAGATACAATCCTTTGAACCCACATAAACACAGGGTAAGCATGGAGCAAGCTGCCTAGCAAGACTAGCCATGTCTGCAGTCTCTGGGTTCAATTAAGAGACCCTTCCTCAAATAAGATGGACTAGGTATGGACAAAGATTCCTGAAATCAACTCGAGCCTCCACATGCACCTACACACATGCTGGTATACATAGATATTCACACACTGCCATTCACATAAAGAAAGGACCGGAGCAATGGCTCAGTGGGTAAAAGGCGCCTGTCACCAGCCTGACAACCTGAGTTTACTCCCTGAGATGGACTCACAGGGTTGAAGGAAAGAACTCCAGCAAACTGTCTTTTGCCCTCCACTCTCCCTCTGTGGTGTGCTCACACCCACACACATGCCGAGATCAGAGGAACAGGGTGCAGTCACTTAGAGGGCTGCTAACAAAAATGGAAAGGAAACCCAGTCCTGTCTGAGTCCGTCCTCACCCTTTCACCAAGCACACTTACTCTGTCCTCGGTGTGAAAGTCACATGTCATACCTGGGCAAGCGTTTAGGAAGTGCTGTGAAAGTATTGGCTTTATTTAAGTTAGCTGATGAGCGCATCTAGTTCAGGAAGCTTTGCTTATTATGAGACATGGTCTCATGTAGCCCTGGCTCAGCTGGTACTGTGCGTAGCCAAGAGTAACCCGGAACTAGATATGGTGCTCCCGGCTCGGCCTCCTAAGCCCTGTACAGGTGTGCACTGCCCAGCAGATTTTGGGATTCTAAAGCTCCGTATCTGGACTGGAGAAAACCTAAGAACTCCTTAAAATTTGATGCAAGTTTTGTGACTTAGAACATCTGTCTTAGGGCTCTTGTCATTCTTCAAGATATGAGGAATCCCAGACTTGGTTTATTAAGAAACTTATTTTCAGGGAAAGCAATTATGGAAAAAAATAAGCAGAACAGGCTGGCGGTGGTGGCGCACACCTTTGATCCCAGCACTTGGGAGGCAGAGGTCCGTGGATCTCTGAGTTCAAGGCCAGCCTGGTCTACAGAGTGAGTTCCAGGACAGCCGGGACTGACACACAGAGAAACCCTGTCTCATGAAAAGAACAAAAAGCAGAAGTGCTGCCATG
This sequence comes from Alexandromys fortis, assembly GCF_014885135.2. Taxonomy (NCBI): domain Eukaryota; kingdom Metazoa; phylum Chordata; class Mammalia; order Rodentia; family Cricetidae; genus Alexandromys; species Alexandromys fortis. Next base: position 1,308,875 of record NW_026067961.1, on the reverse strand, counting down.
TGCTTGTAGCACAGAGCTTGGCAGGGTGTCACCGTAAAAAGATACATCAGCCCTTGAAAGGCAAAGGCAGGAGGATTTCATGAGTCTCAGCACAAATGAAAATGTGTATTGCTTCATTTCTTTTCTATGTGTGAATTCGGTTTGGTTTTTGTTTTCCTGAAGAGACAGGGTCTGCCATGTCACCCAGGCCGCCTCCTTCTGGGCACAGGTGTTCCTCCTACCTCTGCCTTCCCACAGCCAGAACTGCAGGAGTGTGCCACCACACTCAGCTCATGTTCAATATTTTTTTTAAAATTTATTTATTTATTTATTTGTTTGTTTGTTTGTTTGTTTATTATGTATACAATAGTCTGTCTGTGTGTATGTCTGCAGGCCAGAAGAGGGCACCAGACCTCATTACAGATGATTGTGAGCCACCATGTGGTTGCCGGGAATTGAACTCAGGGCCTTTGGAAGAGCAGGCAATGCTCTTAACCACTGAGCCATCTCTCCAGCCCTGTTCAATATTTTTTTAAGACAGTTTTACCATTTAGCCATGCTACCCTCAACACACAGGTCCCCTGCCCCAGCATCCCTTTTGCTAGTGCTCCAGGAGTGTGCCTCTCTGCCTGGCTTTTCCTGTTAGTTTCTGGGTGGTCTAAAGCTCCCTCACTAGGGCTGAAGAGACAGCTCTGTGACGAGTGCTTACTGCTCTTTCCGAGGACTGCAGTTAGGTTCCCAGAACCCATGTGTGGTTTCTCACACCGTCCTGTGACTCCAGCTCACAGAATCTAGTGCCCTCTTGTGGCCACCACCTACACTCCTGTGGCATATACACACAGACACATAGCACAAGTGCACACGTAGACACACTCACATAAATAAAAATAAACTTTCAAAGTTGCCAGGTTACCTGTCCCTGAGCCTTCATGATCAGGCCCACTTGTCATTTCAGGAACCTCTTGTCCTGACCTCTGGAGGCCATATTTACTGTGCCTTTGTCCTTTGTATCTGAGCCGTCACTCATCACTCATGGCCCAAATACAAAGAGAGATTGTGACTACATACTGAGCACAGTATAGCAAGTTCAAGGAGACTAAGCATCATAGTGAGACCCTGTCACCCAACAATGGAAGCAATAGATAGGACTTTCTTTCTGGCCCACCGGTGATCACATTACTAGAGAATCATTGACACTTGATGCTGAAATTCTATCTCTAAGCCTAATCTTTTCCCACATTTTACATTCAGAAAATGGTTTTATTGAGGTTGAGAAATTCCAAGAACAGAAGCCTTCAGGTTTTCAGTTTGTTTTCAACGTTCTCCTGACTCTCATGTTGATCTCTTCTGTTTCAGATCTGTGGTTCTACCCCCTCCCTAACTGTTTCCAAGAAACCCCAGCTCCCATTCATAATTCTTGTGTGGCTGTCACCGTCCCTTCACTTCCCTGTTTGTTCCCTCAGTGTTCAATGTGACAGTCATGCTAAGCTGTACTGAATTACCTCTAGCTTTTTACCTGTAATAATGAACAAATCATGCTGTGTCTTGTAGGAAATGGCCTTGTTTAAGGAGGTGAAATCTCTCCAACTCATTCCATCCTACTTAGTACAGCCACTGAAACCCAATGCTTCCACTCATCTGGCAATGAGCCAGGTGGACCTTCTGGCCCGGCTGCTGAGAGACCTGGGCACTGGGAACTCAGGCTTCACCGTGGACAGTGTGATGAAGGTGAGCCAGCCTCATGCGACAGGATATTGGTCACAGCTTAGGGCAGGGCTATCCAATCAGTGACTGAGCCAGGGAGCATGCGGGAGCGGTCACTATCTAAAGTGGGGAGCAAATCATGAGAGTCATTCTTTGGGGAGTTGACTGAATGCTCGCCTGGCAAGCATAGACCCCCAGGTTCAATCTGCAACACTGCATACACCAGGCTTTACACTCTGGCAATCCCAGCATGGAGGAGGTAGAGGCAGGAGAATCAGGAGGTCAAGATTATCATTGGCTGCACGGTGAGTTTGAGACCAGCCTGGGCTACATAATATTCTGTCTCAAAAAACCTGAAAAAAAAAAAAAAACTTATTTGCTTAAGATACATCAGAGAATATAAACAAACCATCCCTACCTTGGTCTCCGGCCTGGATCATTGCCAGACACTTGTTTCATGACTGAACCTCGCTGTCTATAGTACAAGACACCCCTAGTGTATGTGACCCAAGACTGAGGTGAAACAAAATAAACCAGTGCCCCCTGATGATATGAAGGAAAGGAAGAAGGGTACGGGGTAACTGCAAGACTGGGTGAGCAGGACCGGGGTGGCTGTGCAGTGTAGACCCAGTGCAGAGGCCGGGAGACTCGGCAGCAGGGTGGACCAGAATCTCTGATGTAAGAGTAGAGGAAACAGACGCAGTGTGAGAGCCAGATGGTGACAGCGCACAACCAGGTCTAGGTAGAGCCTAAGAGTGGGACTCAGGCTCTTCAGAAATGTGGGAGGCCCAGGGCCCAGAGCCACTGGGGAGGCATTGACCTGGGTGTGACAGCACCACAGTGCAGTGAAAAGGAAAGTCATAGGCAGAGGTTCTCAGCCTGCCTAATGCTGGGACCCTTTAATACAGCTCTTCATGTTGTGACCCAACCATAACATTATTTTTGTTGCTACTTCATAACTAATGTTGCTGCTGTTAGGAATCATAATGTAGATATCTGTGTTTTCCGATGGTCATTTGGGGGTTGGGAACCGCTGGAGCAGAAGACACAGTGTGCATGTGGAGATAACCAGGTTGAGGCCAGCCTGGGCTGCATAGATGAGACTGTCATAGATAGACAGACAGACAGACAGAGCGAGCAGAAAGCACAACGTGTGTATGGAGGTCAGAGGATAATTTGTAAGAGTCATGTTCTCTTTCCACTCTGGTTCCCAAGGCCAGGACTCAGGCAGTCAGGCTGGGTGGCAAGTACCTTTACTGGCTGAGCCATCTCGCCAGTATTTTTGGTGGTCTGATCGATTACGGTTCTAGGGAAAGAACACGTGGATATGTTAGACCAGTGCTCTTAACACTAGCTGCATCCCAGCACCCTGCTCATGATGCCAAAACAACAAACTGCACAGACACTGCGCAAAGTGACAGCCTGCAGGCAGCAGCACATGTCAGCTGCCGATAAATGGGAACCTGCAGGCAGGGGAAGAAAACAGCCCGGGCAGACAGACAGACAAAAATCCCAGAGGCGCCACCCACTTCATCCCTGTTTGGAGTGTTTCCCAGTAGGAAGTGTGTGGATGCAAATTAAGGAGGGCTTCCCAGTGCACCAGTGGTGCTAGACTCCAGTGGGCTGTGTCACATGTGGAAGAGAACTCGGGGTGTGTGGCCCCCTCTGCTCTTGCCTTTATTTTCCAAGTCTCTGTGGTATACCTGGGTGTCTCTTGTGCTGGGAGAAGTTAACTTTGTTATTAGAAAATCAGTAGCAGAGCTGAGACTGCTTTCTTGGCAGTTTGCACTGAGTGCCCTGGAGCACAAGGTGTATGATGTGCGAGAGACAGCAGTCAGAATCATCCTGGACTTGTACAGACAGCACCCAGCCCTCACCCTGGAGCACCTTCCCCCGGAAGACAGCAACACACGCAGGAACCTGCTCTACAAAGCCATTTTTGAGGGAATCGCTAAGATAGACGGCCGGCCGACGGAGGCTGAAGTCAGGGTGAGTGCCTCACGGATCGATGAAACTGCAGTCTGGGTTGAAGAAGTAACCTGGACCACGGACCAGCCATGCTGACTCATACCTGTGGTCTCAGCATTGGGAGGCTGAGCCGAGAGGATTGCTGTGAATATAGAACAGGCTGGGCTGAGGAGAGAGAGAGAGAGAGAGAGAGAGAGAGAGAGAGAGAGAGAGAGAGAGAGCGCGCGCGCAGTGCTACCTGAGATGTGAATAAACGGCCAGTTTCTTTCTAGGAGCCCATATGGAGAAGCACAGTCTGGTAAGAAGCATACCCCTGAGCGAGGCCCTGGCCTGTCTGTGCCCTGCCTGTAAGACCAGTGTTTCCTGTCTAGGAAGAGCGGGATCAGTGCTGTACAAACCTTTAGTAAATTACCGAAGAATTTCCTTTTAATACGAGTTACAGTCATGTCCAAATTAGATGCTTCAGTTTGTTTCCCACTGTCTGAAGCTACCCTAATTAAGTTCCTCTAATGGGGAAAATGTTTTTTTAACCAGGCCCAGAAAAGAGCAGCCACTAAAGAAGCAGAAAAGCAGAAGAAGGAAGAGGTGAAGGTTCTGCAGGGCCAGTTGGCAGCGCTGAGAGAGACCCAGGCCGGAGCCCAGGTCAGTAGTTAGCCAGCTCCACTGCTGCTCTGAGGCTTGGGGGGAGCATCCTCCTGCCTGTTCTCAAGACAACCTGAGTTGAGTCTCCCTGAGAGCCACGTGGTAGGACTGACTCCATAAAGTGGTCCTCTGACCTCTTCACTTTGCACCGTGGTATGCATGCATCCGCCCCCATACACGCGTACACACAAAGTAAAGTAATTTTGAAACTGTAGGAGGGCAGAGGAGTTAAGGAGGGCCACAGTCCCAGATGAAGGCTCAGTCTTACCAGGTGTACTTGGAGCCTGCCTCCGAGCTGCTTGTGCCCGTGGCCACAGCTACTACATAAACCCAAGGATGCTGTGGAGAGGGCGGAGGTCTACACGCTACTGTCCACACAAATGGGAAAGAACAAAGAGAGAAGCAGAAAACACATCTACAAATACATTTGCCCAAGAAGGGCTGGAGGTCCCTAGACCTTCCCACCAAAGGCCAAAGTGAGAGGAACAGTAAGGAAAGGAGAAGCGGTGGGGGCAGGAGCTGGCCGCTTCCTTCCCCTGCCTCCTCTACCACTGTAGCACTATGGCAATCACCACTGGGGGGTGGGGAGGACGGGCAGTCATGCTGTGTTTTTCCCACTGGTTCACAAGTGTGATGAACGAGAGGCTCACTCCAGGTCACACGCTAGCTAGGACATGACCAGGGCCCTGCTGCCCATCATACCTGTGCTGGGGCTGATGATCACCTGGCTCCTAGGAATGACAGTCACCTGTGGAGAAGATTGGTAGCCTTGGTATTTGTGTGTCTATGGAATGGTGGAGCTAAGGGGCTTAAAGAGAGCAGGAGAAAATGTTGGAGTTGTTTTGTTCTTGTTTTTAGCATTGAGTCTCACAGTTGTAGCTAAGGCTGCCCTAGAACTCATTCAGTAGCACAGACTGGCCTCAAATTTGTGATCCTCTTGCTTCTGCTTACGAAGTGCCAACATCACAAGTGTTCACCACCAGGTTTGGCTTGAAAAGATTGCTGATAACTCTTTCATAGTGTTGTGGAGCCCAGTGCCTATAATTACAGCACTAAAGAGGCTGAGGCAGGAGGATTGCAATGTTGCGGCCAGATGAGACTGTTACAGATAGATGGATGGATGGATGGACGGACCGACAGACAGACAGGAAGGACTGTCCTAAACGAATGAATAGAAAAACATGAATTCTGTTATTCTTTGATAGAAATATCAAACAAAACCTAGACATACACTTTGAGGATAGTGTGAGTAGACTAACTCACAGCTGCAGTTCACTCTGACCGTTGCTGTCTGTGTCCTAGGAGAAGGAGAATGATGGTGTGAAGCTCAGAAATCAAGGTGAGCGAATTCCAACCAAGACACCACAACACTGACCTCACTTCCTTTGTCAAGCATGGTTATGCATTCCTTTAATCCCAGCCCTCAGAGACTGGAGGATTTCTTGTGGGTTTGATGCCAGCCTGGGCTACAAAGCCAGCCAGGGCTGCATAGTGAGACTGTGTCAAAAACAAAATAAAATCACTTCCTCTAGCAGGCCTGGTGTCAGACATCTGAGCCCAGTGAATGGCAGATGAGGCAGGAGGATGGCAAATGCCTTAGTTACTTTTCTGTTGTGATAAGATGTCAATAACTAAGGCACCTTATAAAAGAAAAACTTTATTTGGGGCTTGCAGTTTCAGAAGGTGAGCCATGACTACCCTGGCAGGAGCATGACTGCAGCAGGCAGGCATGGTGCTGGAGCAGTAGCTGAGAGCTCACATCTGATCCACGGGCACCAGAGAGAGGGACAGATGCTGGGAATGGGGTGGGCTTTTGAAATGTCAAAGCTTGCCACCAGTGACACACCTCCTCCAACAGGCCACACCTCCTAATCCTTCCCAAACAGTTCCGCCACCTGGGGACACGTGTTCAGACGTGAGCCTGTGGGGGCCGTGCTCACTCAGAGCACTGCAGCAAGTTTGCAGCTACTCCAAGCTGCCTCGCAAGGCCTTGGCCACAAACCTGAGGCTGCAGCTGTAGCTCATGGTGCCAGTGCTTGCCTGGGATGTGCAAGGCCTCGATTTGGCTCCTAGCACTGAAGAAAAGGGAAGAAAGCTGCTTCTCTTGATTCTGCAGCCCCAACTGGAGCTTACTTTGTGCTTGGACACCTGACCACTGGTTTATAGAAACCAAACTGACAGTTTCATAAATTACTATTTTTTGCTGAAACTTTAAACATTTCAACCAAACATTACTTAGATTGTGCTTTTTTAATCTCCTCAGACCCTCAAGGAAGGAAAGCTGCCCCACCAGATGCTCCGGAAATCCCAGATAACCATTATTTGGATAAGTGAGTGACGCTGCCTGTGTCTGTGACTTGGGGCTCTCAAGGGGAATAGCCTGCCTGTGGAGCACCAGGCCTTTCAGGACAGGAGGGGCCTAGCGAGTTCTGAGTCTAATGCATTGGGGGTTGAGTGGCCATAGTAGCCAGAGCAAAGCCTTCACTTCTGCCTTTTCTAATTCATTGTAGTCTGTGCATCTTTTGTGGGGAGAGGAATGAATCTTTCACAGAAGAGGGCCTGGACCTCCACTACTGGAAACACTGCCTCATGCTGACAAGATGCGACCACTGCAGGCAGGTCAGGTGCTGGGCATGGGCCATGGCCACTCACAGGTGACCACTGCAGGTCAGGTGCTGGGCACTAAGACACCCAGGTTTTGAGAAAAAGACCAAAGCATGGGTAGCCCCAATCTTTGAAGCTTGAGAGGGAAGTCATGAAGAGAGCAGAGAAGTCTGTGCTGTGACCCAGAGTGACTGACTGTCAGCCACCCTCTACCACCTGCAACTCAGTCTGTCCCTGTCCCCCTTTGACAACATTTACAGCATTTGTTGCTTGGCCTTCCTGTAAGTGGAATCCTGTTGTGTGGGCCCACGCTCTCCTGTGTCCATTGCCTGTTGCTATGTATGTGTTTTGCATAGACCATGATTGATTCATACCCTGACTGCTTCAGTTTGGGACTGCTGGGAATAGCTTTGCTGTTGGCATTCTCATGTTTCATTACTCCTGGAACACACAAAGAAGCATCCATTGTCCCCAGCTAGGACACTAATTAGGATCCTCTAAGTCCAACTTACCAGGAAGTTTATTAGCTACTTATGGCTCGTGGGCATTGTGTGGCCCTCCATCTCCAGCAAGTAGCCAGGTGATGTGCACTACCGTGGCCTGCTTCCAGTCCTGTCCCCAGTGTGCTGCCTGAAGGCATGTTATTATATGCTCCAGCTGAGTGTGTTTTCAGGACCTCCAGCTATACAAGACAAGAACAGGCACACTGAGATTCTCCTGCACATGCTTCAACCTTAGATGGTTGGGCCGCAGTTGCAGATGCCTCTTGTTTCCCATAACAGGCAATGCAGCAGCTTGTCCAACACTCTTCCTTGGCTCTATTGTGTCTATAGTCAGGCTCTGATTTGCTGTGTGGGTTTTCCTAGGGAGATATACAGAACATTTGTTCACCTCCATAAGACACCAGCTCAGGGTACAGCTGACAAAAGCCATCTCAGTGGAGTGCCATCCTCAGTGAACCTTCCACTTCCTGTGTGTTGCAGCTGAGGGGCAGGATCAGGAATGGTGGGTGGAATCTTGGGAGGGCTGCAGTTCCATCCCTTACCATGTATCAGGCTATCAGTGTATTGTTTTGCATAATTTTATTGCCATAACTATGGGTTCAAGATCAGCACAGCAATCTCTGCTCTACAATGGCCATGGTCAAGTTAATTATGGAGTCTCAATGTGACCACAGCACTGGGCCACATGCCTAGCCTAGTCCTGTTGATGGGCCATAGTGCAGCACTAGGCCATATGTCCAAGCGTGGTCCTGTGGATGTGACCACAGGGCAACTCTGGGCCACATGTCTAGCCGGGTCCTGTTGGACAGGCTTTTTCTACTGAACTAGTGCCCAGAGGTACAGAGTCCTGGCCACCTTATAGCCCACAGCAATGAGAAAGAGGCCTCCATTATCTCCCTTCCACTCTTGACCCAGAAGTCCCACCTATACCTCCTGCCTAGCTATTGGCCATTCAGCTTTGTATTGCACCAACCACAACCCATCTTCACACAGTGTACAAATATCCCACAACAGAAGTCCTTCCTAGGGGTCATGCCCTGCTCTGCTTCCCTCCTGCTCTGGGCCTCTGTCTTCAAGCAGTGAAGACAAATGGGAAGTGTTTCGTTTCATCTGGTGCACAGGGAAGGATGTAAGAGGGCAGGTCTCACCCTTTGGACACTCATTCCTCCATCCGGCAGTACAGATTCTGACAGCCCCAGGTGTGCAACTGACGTCTTCAGCAGTGTGTGGTTCCATGTCTATGCGGAAGGTATTCTGAGCAAGTGTTGGATGGGTGGGAAAACCTTCTTCATATGCACATTCTTAAGAAATACTGGGGAGCCAGAATTTGAACCCAGAGCCACAGCAGACACTCAGATCAGCTGTAGCCCCAGCCCATACCATGGCCTTTCCATGGCACTCAGGTGACATGAGGAGGACCCAGGGTCTCTACGAAGTGTGTGACTGCGGACACTGTTGGTTAAACAAATGCCAGAGGATCCAGAACAGCTGCCCTGGCCTCCCCACAGCAGTCACACGGCTCTGTCTCCGGTACAGGTGGTTGAGATCTCCAGCCTGACGGAGCACCTGCTGACAGAGTGTGACAAGAGGCATGGGTTTGGGAAGTGCCACCGCTGCAGTGAGGCTGTCCCCATGGAGGAGCTTCCCAGGCACATCCAAACCAAGGAGTGCAACCGTGAGTGCCATCTAGAATTGTGGGGTTGGATGGACCCTTCCTCTCACTGAGGGGTCATCCAAGTAACCAAGTCTTCTTATTGAAATCATTGCAGCTGCCAAATCGGAGAAGGTGGCAAACCGATGTCCTCTGTGTCATGAAAACTTTGCCCCTGGAGAAGAGGTAAGGGGGCCTGAACCAAGATGCGGGCAGCCGGGGAGCACTGAACGCACTCTCAGGATGACAGTTAGGAGGCACAGTGCCCTCCTGACTTCCTAACAGCAGAGTCTTGGTCACTGGGCACCCATGGTTTTACAGTTCTTGGTGTGGCATCATGGTCAGGTCTGTAGCCCATAACCATTTGGAGTAAAAGAATGTGCCCCATGGTGGTTGATGGTTCTCTTCCTACTCAGGGCCATGCTCTCCCCCTGTCCTGAGCAGGTACCATGGGGACACAGGCTGCTTTTTGTCATGTGCTTTGCCTCTGGTATTTGGGGATGCATGCAGGGGCTGAGGTATCCACAGGCCTACCCCCTTTCTGCCTGCACAGCACAGTGGTGGTGCCCTACATGCCAGGCAGCTCTGGAGACCTTCTCTTGGCTGTGCTTCTGCCCCAGGAGATGCTATGGAGTCCAATATTCTTTCCTGTCACCTTTCTTCATCCCCAGTGTTGTGTGACAAGACTTTCACTGGGGAGACACAACACACATCTAACCACCCCAGAGAAGGAGCCCACACAGTACAGAAACTACCAAAGTCCAACTTGGTGAAGCCTGAGTAGTACTGGGATAACTTAGGAGGAGAATAAGTGAGGGGTTGCTTATAGGAGACTGTCCTATCACCAAAGCTCGCCCCAGCCTGTGCGACAATTTACTGAAGCTGGGAACCTGGAGCACACTGCACATTCTGCTTACAGAGCTGTATGGGGTGTTCTTTCCTGGTGACTCTGGTCTAAACCTCTCCCAGGCAGCTGGGCTGGTCTTGGGGTCTTTGCAGCTTGACTTCATTCACTGACAGGGAGGGGCGTAGTGTACCTGGTCAGTTTTGGGGACTTCCTGAAGCTGTTTACCTTCCTGCTTAAGGAGTTTTCCCACAGCATGAGGTTTTTTTCGATCTTGGAGGAACCTGTTACACAACTCTTAATGGCTATCAGAATGTCAGGCCAGCTCACTAGTCTCTAGGTGGCAGCTTGTCTGCTTTTAGTGTCTTGCTAAACTCATGGATGGGAGTAGATACAGAGCCATGGCCACCCTGCCCTATGGATGGTCACCTCTGGACAGCAAGGGTCCTTTTGCCTGGTCTTCTGAGGCTTTGTAGCTGACATGTATCCTCCTGTGTGGAAGATTCTACCCAGACAGGAATCAGCTGTCCTGCCAAGATGTGTGGCCCTCTCTCTCTCAGCAGGCCTCAGCACAGGGAGGGCCACTGCTGCCAAGCCACAGTGGACAGAGCTGGGACACTTACGTGTCACAACCCTGTCAGTACACACTGCTGTCTGCTGTCTCCCATCCACACCCAGCCAGTGCACCTTTCTCGCCTTGTCTTCCTGGAATCCCGGCATGCTCCCTTCTCCCCTGTCCCCAAGTTCTGTAGCCTCATCAACCAAAAAAGGTCCAAGGACACAGAATGAGTGTCTGCCCTAGGACAGCCCTGGAGTCGGTGGGTCCAGCCCCTGCTATTGTCAGGTTCTGTTCTGGAGCCTGGACGCCCGCTGGAAGACCCGCTTGGGTGCTTTGTTCCCATGTCACAGGCCCAGGCTTTGAGCTCGAGCGTTGGTTTCCCCAGTCTGTGAGTAGGGCTTGTTGTAAGACCCGCATCCAGGCTGAGACTGCTGTGCTTATCCTGCTACCCCGTGGAAGAGGACTTGTTCACACCTGCACGTCCTGCACGTCCAGACCCCTCTGTAATTTAGGAGCCTTCAGTTTTCATCATAATCACTGCCTGTACTGACCCACTTCCAGCTGCCCACAGTCTTCTTTCTCTTGCCCTCGCTCTGTTGGTCTCTGCCCTGAATAGTACTGAACCAGCCAGCAGCTTCCTCCTTTCTGCCCTCTGTGCCCACTATCTGCCATGTACTAATACCCTGTCCGTATCAGTGGCTGTTCACTGTCACGTGACTTTCCTATTCCAGGTGTCTATGCTATCTTAGCTCTGTTTGACAACGTCCATTTACCACCTCATGGTTTCCCTGACTCCAGGCTGGGCTGCCATGGAGTGGCTAGCTAACCTACACGTTCATGCAGCTCAACAAGGAAAGAGCCCATTGCCTAGTGCCTTCTAGCAGCTGGCAAAAATAAGTCCTCATAGCCACAGGACTCAGGTTCCAGTCATTCAAGGTGGAATGTGAAATGCAAAAACAGCCTGTAAGACTTTGGTGCTCAGGCCAAAGAAGGGCAGGGAGCCAGGCCTCTCACTGGTTGGCACCTCATTCCCATTATGAACAGTGAGTTGTATACTCTGGCAGCGCCCCGGGTCCCTTGGAGCCACCAGGCTAACATGCTGAGCCTCCTCTTTGTTGCAGGCGTGGAAGGCTCATCTGATGGGCCCTAATGGCTGCACAATGAACCTGCGCAAGACACACGTTCTCAGCAGGGCCACAGCCCCACAGCAAGGTGAGTCAGAAGTCACACGTGGGGCCCTGCATTCTGCTGCAACTTAGGTGAGATGCATCCTGAGTTTCCTGTCCATGTGCATCTGACCTGCTAACCCCATTCTCCAAGGGGCAGCTGCTCCCCACAGATGCCTCCTGGCAACTCACTGGGGGCTGTAAGGCTCCCCACAGCTGCTGCACCCACAGAGGAAGCCACTGCCTTCTTTCAGCCCACCATCTAAGGCATTCATTTCAGATTAAGACACAGAACAGAAGACCTTTGGATGTGGTGATACCGTGAAACAGTGGCTCGTTGTGGGGGTGTAGCTCTGCGTCTCCGTACTTACGCACAAGGAAGGCTCTCCACTCCCTTCCTGGTTCAGCGGGAAATAGTGGCTCAAGCAGGGCTCACGTGGCAAGACCTCCTCTTTAGCCAACCTCTTAGACATAAGTGGACAGAAGCCCATGGCTCCTTGTCAGGTCACATTCATTGTGGCTGCTGCCACATTTCTGGAGTTGGGTCTTTGAACTGATGGCCTTCTGTGCCATGCGTCCTGTGTCTTCCTCTCCTGCTGCCATATGCATTTCTAACCTAGTGTGGGTTCTCGGCCATTCTTACAGTCACTATGGGGTCTGCAGTCCACCTGCAGGTAAGAGTTCCACTTTTCATGTGGTTCTGTGTCCTGTGCTTCTGTCTCCACTACAGGGAAGGGCCCAGCAGCATCGAAGTCAGGCACCTCAGGACCCAAGGTTGGAAGCAAGATCCCCACCCCAAGGGGGGGCCCGAGTAAGAGCTCCAGCAGGACGTACATGAGACGGTGACAGTTTCCACTTCTGTCTCTGCCAGGGACTGTGCAAGTTTCCCCGTTCTAAGCCATGTGTGTTGATATAGTGATGCAGGACTGTGTGCCTGCTGACCTTGGCCTCTTGTGTCGCCGGAACAGAGTGTATGGATATGACCAAAGAACCCGTCCCACGCTAGGCCCTTTGTCAGTGCCCAGGCACAAAAGTACCTCTTGCTCAGGAAGCCAGCAAGTACAGCACTCACTTTCCTTACTACTGAGATGTACCCCAAACTTTGAGCTCACTGGTGTCTGTTGCACATGTTAGACTTTGCACAGGGCTAAGCTCAGCGTTGGTGGCCCTAGCAGACAGCAGCAAGCCAGACTGAACCTCCTGTGTTGTCTCTCTCACGGCCTGTCTGCTAGGTTGTCACAGCATATACAGTGACAAGCAATAAAGGGAAGCAAGCAAAAGGCAGCCGTCCTAAGAACACTGCCCAGTGCTCCTGTGCACACCTGTCCCCATTCCCCACTGACAGCCCTACCTTGATGCCTTCCCTCAGCGGGCTCAGATCCTCTGCTGCAGAGTCCTCAATGGGCTTTGGGTGATGTCCCCTGGTTACCCACCTGCAAGCCTCAGTTTCTTTATGGCCACATTTGCTAACCCAAAAAGTTGTGTTATGTCCTGTGATGTAAGTGAACCCACTTTCCCAGATCATTCACAGGATGTCACTCACAAGACCTCAGGGGCAGCTGCAGCATCCTCCGCCCACCTTCCTCCCAGGAGCTCCAGCAGACAAGCATCTGTGGAGAACTGAGTCCATCTGAAACTCATGCCCCTGTCTCCGCCCCAGGCTGAAGGGGGCCACCGAGGCCCTGTCCTGTGCCTGCTTCCTGAGGTTTTCCTCATTTCCCCTTGAAATGTCTGGGATTGAGAAAATGAGTGTTATAAAATTAGGGCATATTTCTTTAAAATTCCCAACCATGTAAAACAAAATCCATATGTATAGGTGCCTGAGCAGCAAGCATGCTGGGTAGTCAATCCCATGAGCTCACGCCTGATGTTGGCAGACAGCTGCTGTGCTTGGCTGAGAGTGTCGCGTGGAGCAGGATCTGTTGAGAGGAGGATCCTGTCGGAGGCCTTTACTAAGATATTTGTAAAAATCCTTCCTTCTTAGCCCGCGTGGTGGTTCACACCTGTGCTCCTGGCACTCGAGAGGCCGGAGTCAGAAGCTCACAAGTTTAAGGGAAGCCTGGGCTCCAGAGTGAGGCGCTGGCTCAAAATTAAACAGAACAAAAAAGAATCCCTCATTTTAGCTCCCGTGTTTGCCTGTTACAGAATCATGAGTTTCTGCAGAGGTGACTGGCGGTCTCGGCAGCCTCAAAGCTCCACACCACTGTGCTTGATTCAGGGAGGGAGCTAAGAGCCCACCGTTCATAATATCAAAGTGTGGAACACTCCTCAAGCTTCACGTACGACACGTTGTGGATATTTAATATTTATTTATATTATTTTTCATAAAAGATATTCTATTAATCCTAATTTAAAAGAATTGTGTCATATCTGATACTGAAATACATTGTAAATACCTTTAATGAAAATCTGCAACTTTTTAATGTTTTAACATAGTTTTTCTATTTGTCTTTATTTCAGGTGCCAGAAGTATAAAATAATATATTTTTATTGTTTTAGGATTTATGTGCTAATTTGACTTGAGTACATTAATACAGTAAAAAGATCATTCAGTGTTTGTCACTTTTATTTCAAGATTTTATATACAGATTTCATTTTTTTTTTACTAGATTTACTCCTTTTACATGTGTGTGTTTTGCCAATATGTATGTTTGTGCACCACATGTGTGCCTGGTGCCCATGGAAGTCAGAAAAAGGCACCAGATTCTTTGGAATGGGAGTAATTGTTATAAGCCACCCACTATGTGAGTACTGGGAACTGAACCAAGGCTCACTACAGAGCAATAAGAGCTCTTAACCACCGAGCCACTTCTTCAGTCCTGTTTCTGTGTTTGAGTCAAGGTCTCACTATGCAACCCTGGCTGGTTTAGAGCTTGTGGTATAGGCCAGGCTGACCTTGAGCTCAGAGATCTACAGGAGTCTGGCTCCCAGGTGCTGGGACTAAAGGCGATCACCACGGTGCCCAGCTCACTGGATTTGTAAGTCACGTTCTGGGTGTCTGTGGGGCAAGTTTCCAGAGAGAATTAACCAGACTGGCCTTAAGAGTTGCATCCTTTGGGCTGGGGCATGATCTCTCTACCCTGACCTCTCCTCCTCTCTGATTTGCTCTCCCATGAGGTGTACCACCTCTTCTGTCTGCTTCCAGCACCACGTTTCTGCTCCTCCGCAGGCCCAGTGATAAAGCCAGCCAACCATGAATGGTTCTAGAATTAAAGCTTGATAAGTCACCTATGTAGACAAAGATGAGCAGCTGGGTGTTGTCCTGGTTGGTTTTATGTCAACTTCACATACACTAGAGTCACCAGAAAGAAAGAAGCCTCAGTTGAGGAAATGGCTCCAGCAGGAAGGCATTTCTTCAATTAGTGATTACCAATGTCTTGGGGACCAGCCCCAGCAGTGCAGGGTACAAAGGGAATCCACAGAGTCAGCACTTACTGTGACTTCGTTATCTGAAGGGTGTAGACAAAGTTTCTGTCCCACCCAGTCCCATAGCTATTCAGTCCCAAAGAAACACACAGGGGCTTATATAATTATAGACTGTTTGGCCTATTAGCTCTGGCTCATTATTAACTAGCTCTTACAACTTAAATTAACCCATAATTCTTACCTATGTTTAGTCACGTGGCTTGGAACCATTTCCCAGTAAGGCATTCTCATCTTGCTTCCTCTGCATCTGGCTGGTGTGACTCTCTGCCTTTCCTCTTCCTAGAATTCTAGTCCGGTTGCCCCACCTATACTTCCTGTCTGGCTACTGGCCAATAAGCGTTTTATTAAACCAATACAAATGACAAATCTTTACAGTGTACAAGAGCATTATCCCACAGCAGAGGAGGGTTAAGGGAAAAGACACATTGTCTCTTGAAGGTTTCCTTCTTTATTCTTCTGTGGTCTATCTTCTCTTTTCTATCTCTATCCAGAAATGTCCCTTCTATCTCTCTTGATGTTTTCCTTCTAATCTATTTTAACTCTCTCTTCATTCTTTCACTTACATCCTATATACCTCAGGAAAATCTTTCAGGCAGAATAAAAATTACAGTGTGGTTACATTCTGTTTTTCAAGTGAATTATTACAATGAGTACAAATAAAACACAGCCTGTTTTCCATATCCCTTCCATGATTTTTTGTATGACAGGTGAGAAATTGATTATCCCAAGAACCCAGGCATATTCACACTCACGCAACTTGTTAGAGATTAGCAGTGTGTATGCAAGCAAGGTATTCTACAGGCAGGCTACATTTTGTAGAGCCAAAGAAAGGACCAATCACTTTATTACTTATCTTAAAAGGTGATCTTACAAGGAATCTTAAAGAAATCATGAATCTAAAATTTTCTATATGGAAAAGAGTCAGTCAGCTCTACTTTAAATGTTTAGAGTCCATACCCACTCATCAATATTGTTTACATCAGGAGATTGAGGGCAGAAATGGGTACAAGGAATTAATCATCACCTTTGGTCATCAACCAATCCCAGTAATAATTAGGCTGTTTCGTTCTGTTCTCTGAACTTAGAGAGTTCCTCATTCAGCTGTGTGGCTTTCTAAAACTTTAGATTGTCTTCTTGGGTTTGTGACCTCAGAGCTATCATCAAAGCATCTGCTCTAATCTGAGGTTATTGTGAGGCTTTGTTTGAGCTAATGATGCCCACTGAAGTCTGTGAGTACTTCTTTCTACATTAAGATGAAAGGAATTGGAGCCAGCCGGCTCCTGGGACTCAATCGTTTTTCTTTTTTTTTAAAAAAAATATATATATAATATATTTATTATGTATACAATATTATGTCTCTGTGTATGCCTGCAGGCCAGAAGAGGGCACCAGACCTCATTACAGATGGTTGTGAGCCACCATGTGGTTGCCGGGAATTGAACTCAGGACCTCTGGAAGAGCAGGCAATGCTCTTAACCACTGAGCCATCTCTCCAGCCCTCAATCGTTTTTCTTAATCATTAACTTGAGCTGCAATCTGTGCAGCTCCTTAGGTGAAACTCATAGGCCCTGGCTCTGTAACATGTCCTTGTATGTATTTTTATTCATCAAAACTCTGTATAAACATTATTATTATCAGTCAGAGAGCACAGCTTAGGAAGGAATCATCTCCATAAGAATTCACAGGTAAAAATGCCCAGCCGAATGAGATAAGCATACTATATTACAGGCAGTGGGGATCTCCCACACCCATTCACACCATGCCAGATACCAGAAAAAGACAGCAGCCGCAACACGCAAACAAGTAAAGGCACAGCAGAAGCAAAAGACCTTCCAGAGTCTGAGGTCTCAGGGCCTCTTCTATCAGAGATTCATCCAACAGGGAATTGCCTTCTGGTGGGCTAACACCTTGAACTTCAATTGCCTCCTGCTGCTCCTCTAAAAGTGATCACTGGGGGAGGGCCCAGCTCATTGTGAGTGGTGCTTTCCCCAGGCTAGTGGTCCTGGGTTCTGTAAGAAAGCAGGCTGAGCAAGCCATGGGAAGGAAGCAGTAAGCAACACCCCTTCATGGCCTCTGAGTCAGCTCCTGCCCCCAGGTTCCTGCCATGCTTGAGTCCCTGACCTGATTTCTTTAAGGTGAGAGACCAGGAGAGACCATTAGTGGAGGTGCAGCCTCAGTAACAGTTCAAGATCCAGGAATGAAAGGGTCACGAGAAGCGGAGGCTTGGTTCCATGTAGAGCCTAGGAGAGGCTATTGGTGAAAGTTCAGTCCAGTTGCAGTAGAGAACCCCAGCAGTGTTGGAGATGCCAGTACCCTGGGCCAACAAGGATAGAAGTAGCAGTGAAGTGGAGCCAGCCAAAGCCTAGAAGATCAGCTGTGTGTGCTGCCGGGGGCAGAGCATAGGATGTGACCCAGATCGTGTGTCAATCCAGACATTGGACATTGCTGTTGACGGAGTGGGAATTTGGTTTGATTGTGACTGTCCCCTCTTAAAGCACCAAAGTATTTAAATTTGATTTTTTTCCCCAGGAGACCACAGATGAAAGACATTGAGTTTTTAAAAAAAGAGATTTGAACTTTTTAGAGAGATTGGATATTTTTAAAAGACCAAAATTTTTAATGTGTTTGAACTTGTAAAGACTATGGGACTTTTAAGTTATTTATGTTTTTAGTGTGAGATCCTGGGAATGAATAAGAAAGGAAGGGTTGTGGCTGAATAGTGATGTATTTGTGTGTCAGCTAGAGTCGTCAGAGAGAAAAGAGCCTCAGTTGAGGAAATGCCTCCATGAGATCCAGCAGTAAGACATTTTCTTAGTGATCAATGGGGGCACCATTGTAAGTGCCAGCCCTGGGCAGGTGGTCCTGGGCTCTATAAGAAAGCAGGCTGAACAAGCCATGTGGAGCAAGTCAGTAAGCAGCACTCCTCCATGCCTCTCCATCAGCTCCTGCCTCCAGTTTCCAGCTCTGCTTGAATTCCTGTCCTGACTTCCCTCAATGATGAACAGTGCTGTGGAAATGTAAGCTGAATAACCCCTTTCCTCCCCACCTTGCTTTGGGGTCATGGTGTTTCATCGCAGCAATAGTAACCCTGACTAGGACAGATGTGTAGGTCAAGGAGCATGTACAGGACTCTGACCCAGAGAGGAGGGTGGAGGACTTTCAAAGCACAACCAACCACGACTGTGTGTCTCCAAGGGAGGAGGCTCTTATGTGCTCGTAAAGGAACAAGCACCACACCTCCCTCCAGCCCAGTGTCCATTCCACCTACAGGTGAAAATAATTACTACTGAAATACAACAGTACTTCCCAATGCTTCCTTAGCAGGATAGCACAGAGGCTTCCACCTTATAGTTCTGCTGTGCTGAGGTCAGCTACAAATCTCACCAGACTCAAACCAATGAATCATACATGAAGTCCATTCCTTTGTAGGGGAGAACCCGCTGAGGTGTCTCCATGTCTCTACTCACTATACCACTGTCCATCTGTCTGCTTCCTCCTTTTCCTACTTCTCTTCTAAAGACCCTTGGCAGTGTGTTGGGCTTCCTCTTCCTCCTTCCTTCCTTCCTTTTCTTCTTCCTCCTCCTCCTCCTCCTCCTCCTCCTCCTCCTCCTCCTCCTCCTCCTTCTCCTCCTTCTTCCTGTTTTCTTTTTTGGTCTTTTTGAGGCAGGGTTTCTCTGTGTAACAGTCCTGGCTGTCCTGGAACTCTTTTTGTAGACCAGGCTGACTTCAAACTTACAGAGATCCACCTGCACTGCCTCTTGAGTGCTGGCGTTAAAGGTGTGTGCCACCACTGCCTGGCTACACCACCACTGCCTGGCAGGCCCTTTCTTCTTGCATTGGTTCTACTCAACATAACCAAAGCCATCCTGAGTCATAATCACCATGATTACTACTATCCCCATTTCACCCTGGTTGTGTTTTCCTGCACAGTTCCCTAGCAAACCACAGATAAGATTAGTAATCACAATCCAGTCTCCGAAGATGTGCCTGACTCTTCCTATTATCTTATGACAAACTATAGATGATTTTTTTTGTCCTGACCACCCATTTCTAAATAAACACACAGAGGCTTATATTAATTACAAATGCTTGGCCAATAGCTCAAGCTTGTTACTAAGTCTTACCTTTAAATTAACCCATTTTTATTAATCCACATTTTGCCACGTGGCTCGTGGCTTTACCTGTCCTCTAGCATCTTGCTTTCCCAGCAGCTGGCTGCCTCTATCTCAAGTCCTCCCTCCTTCATCCCAGTCCTCAATAGGATTGTCAGCTTTATTATTAACCAATGAGAGTAAAACATCTTCACAACATCAGAAGGATTATCCCACCACAATAAACCTACTGCATTCCAGGCCCAGTGCAGTGAGTTTTGTCCTAACCTCTTTTTTTAATATTTATTTTATTTATTTATTATGTATACAAGATTATCCCACCACAATAAACTTACTGCATTCCAGGCCCAGTGCAGCGAGTTTTGTCCTAACCTCTTATTTTTTTAATATTTTATTTATTTATTTATTATGTATACAATATTCTGTCTGTGTGTATGCCTGCAGGCCAGAAGAGGGCACCAGACCTCATTACAGATGGTTGTGAGCCACCATGTGGTTGCCGGGAATTGAACTCAGNCCCCCCCCCCCCCCCCCCCCCCCCCCCCCCCGTCCTAACCCCTTATTTCTGACCACTAGGCCTCACCCATGGAAACTTGATAGCTCCCCTTTGAAGGAAGGCAGCAGATACAACTTCAACGTCTTGGACCACCTTCCAGGACCAGAAAGAACATACAGATGGCTAGGTCGTACCTTGACCTAAGACTGCTCCCTCCCACCAGGGCTGGGGATTGAACCTTGGGCTGGCATATGTTTCTACCAACTGGGCTACATCTTGTTGCTTGTCCCAATTCTTCCTCTACTTAAATCTAAGGCTCTTGTCAGTACCCTGCAGACAGTACCCTGGTGGGAGGGGGGTCACTGGAGCCCTTTATCTTTTTCTCATCCCTGTATGCCATACTGACTAAATTTTATTCTCATTGCCTGTCTCTTTTATTACTTTCTATATACAGTATCATGTTGCTCAGGCTGACCTCAAACTTGTTATAGAGCCAAGGTTGGCATTGAACTCCTAATCCTCCTGCCTTGTTGCAGCCCAACAGGCCAGCTCCCAGGACTGCACCCAGGGTTGCAGAAAGAATGCCTTCAGAGTAACAGGACTTAGAAAAAATTCTTATCTATCTGAGGGTCTTTAGGAAAAGAACTTATGTGTTCTGATAATAACTTTATTACTGCCTCTTGAAAATCTCTTTAGACAATCTCTCTACACAGTTACATCTCTTTCCTCCACATATTTCTCTTCTACACACATTTCCTCGCTCCACTCTGTCACATTTCTTCACACACTCACACTGCTACGTCTCTCTTCTACATCACACACACACACACCGGGGGGGGGGGCTCTGGACAATATATAAATGATATTTTCAGGCTCACATAGTATTTGGATGCATGGCAATGCTTGGCCATATAGGAGGAAGGCACAGCCTCTCTGCACATAGCCTGAGAGACATGGAGAGTGACATCAAAATTCAGGACCTAAGCAATAAACAGTTTGTTGACTGGACCTTGTGTCCTGAATCACAAACTGGGGCCAGGAGTGCATAAAAGAAGTCAATTGCGGCACTGAGTTATGTCTTTAATGTTGTCAGCCTGACTTGGTTCAACAGACAGACACCTGGGAACTTGACCTTGTGCACATTTTGCCAGGGCAACTAGTCCATTTTGAATCTGCACTGAAGTCTAAAATCAATTAAATGAGTTAAAAGCTGTTTTGTAACTGAGAATATTGTAATTTTCCTATGACAGTCTGAGCTATGAAAAATAATCCTACTATTTCTATTCATCGACATTATACACCTTCAATAGAAACCATCTTCCTGACCACCCACAGCTATGTGTGCCCAGTAGATGGAATACAAGATAAACACACAGGCGGTAGGGAAAATACACATAGCTCTTTTTAGGGAAGAAAGGTAGAAAAATCACAGACAGAAACAAACGGATTCACTGTCAGTGACCCCACGATCTTTGCCAAGTGGGGCTCCCCATCAAAGTTACTCATCTCGGGGGTCGACCTGTTGAATGCTAGCTGCCATCAGCTGTATACTCCCCAAGTGTCCCGCACGGCCTCCATCTGCTGAGGGCTCGGGTGACCGGTGTGCACCACCATGCACCGAGTATGCAGAGCTGGGAATCAAACCGCCAGCTCTGATTCATGCACGCCAGACAAGGGCTTTACTAATTAAACGACATCCCCAGCACAACTGTGTGCTTAGCTGGTGTTTGGGTGTTAGGAAAGGAGGCCACCCTACCCTATTAGAATCCCCAGGACCATCAGCACTAGACAGCCCCAAGGAGCCTGAGTCACCGTCTCCGGCCATCCACCCCGCAAACTCTCTGCCGTCACTTCCGGCTCCCGCCGGAACTAAGGCGCCGCACTCCGGAAGCGGCGCGCGGGCGGGTGAGATGGCGGCGGCGGCGGTATCCGAGGCCTGGCCGGAGCTGGAGCTCGCGGAGCGCGAGCGGCGTCGCGAGCTGCTGCTGACGGGGCCGGGGCTGGAGGAGCGGGTGAAGGCGGCGGGAGGGCGGCTGCCGCCGCGGCTCTTCACGCTGCCGCTGCTGCACTACCTGGAGGTGAGCGGCTGCGGCAGCCTGCGTGCGCCGGGGCCCGGCCTGGCCCAGGGCCTCCCGCAGCTGCATAGCCTGGTGCTGCGGCGCAACGCGCTGGGGCCCGGCCTGAGCCCCGAGCTGGGGCCGCTGCCCGCGCTGCGCGTGCTCGACCTCTCCGGCAACGCGCTGGAGGCGCTGCCGCCGGGCGAGGGCCTGGGTCCCGCCGAGCCGCCTGGGCTGCCCCAGCTGCAGAGCCTCAACCTTAGCGGCAACCGCCTGCGCCAGCTGCCCGCCGACCTGGCGCGCTGCGCCCCTCGCCTGCAGAGCCTCAACCTCACCGGCAACCGCCTGGACGCCTTCCCCGCCGAGCTCTTCCTCCCGGGAGCTCTGCCCCTGCTCAGTGAGCTGGCCGCCGCCGACAACTGCCTGCGGGAGCTCAGCCCCGACGTCGCGCACCTGGCTTCGCTCAAGGTCAGCTGGGGCCCCTCGGAGGCTGCCTTGGCCCCCGCCGCCGGTCCATCCCAGATCGGAGCTCAGACCGGCGTGCTTGGGCGTCTCCGAATGTGGGGCACTTTAAAAGTTGTCGGGAGATGTCCAGTAGCAGGGAGCCAGGTCTCGTTCTTTTGTGTGTAAGTGATCGGGTTTTCAAGTGGCAGTGCATCCAGAGGAGGCACAAAAACATGAGAGAACTGGAATTGGCGATGTTCACCCTAACAGCAGCCTTCAGAGGTCGCTCGGGTTGGGACTTCCGTTTCATAGTAAACTCATGCGTTCTGTGGACCCAGACTCCCGCCATGTTTGACACCCACCAGGTGCTCTTTAAGTCTGTTGAGTGAGGGATGGGAAGGCAGAAGATGCAGAGCCACAGCCGGATCTGACTCCAGGCTGATCTCTCCACAGTCTTGCTGGCACGTAGCCTGAGAGACATGGAGAGTGACATCAAAATTCAGGACCTAAGCAATAAACAGTTTTTCCTAATGAGGGTGAATCGGCATAGCGGCTGGTTCACACTGCCGCCACCGCTGTGTTGTGGACTCGTTCCTAGCAGGTGTCTGATGCAGAGGTGGCCACAGTTGTCCTTATGTCCCACGGATGTCCTGGTGTCGGGTGTTAAGCACATCCTGCCAGGCATTCAGATGCCCCAAGCACAGCCACTCACAGCTTCCCCTGGCACCTAGCATTCTGCCCTGCTTCAGCGTCTGCTGTTGTTACCTTCCACACAGGAGGGCCCTTCGCAGCTGGAGCCCAGGCTCTGCTCTCATGACAAGGTTGCCACTCTAGGCACTGAGACCCGGCTCAACCCACGCAAGTGTCACCTTTCTCACAAGAACACTTCACCCTGTGGTTCTGTGCGCCAGGACCCATCTGCCTCTCTCTGGCTCGGTCTTCATCTTTGTCGCTGTCCTGCCCTTGTCAGGTGGTATCCCTGGAAGATGCCCCTCCGACGGCTGTTTCTGAGGCTGTGCTGTACAAGCAACCCTACCACCGTCCCCCCTTCCCTGCTTATTGCTTTCCTGGCTCTTCAGTAAATTGTATTTCAACAGCGGAAGCAGAAACATCTCATTCAACCCAGTGTCTGAGAAGTGTGTTTTCATCCCACTGTAGTCTGAACACACAACTCTTTTTTTTTTAATATTTATTTATTTATTTATTATGTATACAATATTCTGTGTGTGTGCCTGCAGGCCAGAAGAGGGCGCCAGACCTCTTTCCAGATGGTTGTGAGCCACCATGTGGTTGCTGGGAATTGAACTCAGGACCTTTGGAAGAGCAGGCAATGCTCTTAACCACTGAGCCATCTCTCCAGCTCCCTCTTTTTTTTTTTAATTCATCTAATCATTATATTCTTTTGAGTGTGCTACAGCAAAAAATGTAAAATTATACATGTGGCTCACAATACAGTTCAAATAACAATGTCTTAGACAGTGCTGGCTTCATGTTGGTTTCTGGTGCCTTTATGTCAGTCCCTTACTTTTCTGGAAGCTTCTTGGCCACTCCAGCTGAAGATCGTTTCCAGACATTTCATTTTTACAAATTAGCTTTTGTCACTTGAGACAGCTTTGTTGTGTAGCTGTCTGGGTTTGCGTCTGTCCTTCCACATCTCCTGTTTGTCCCACGGAGCAGGCACCTTGACAGTGACGATGTGAATCCTGGGGGCCCCAGAAGACACCAAGGGGACTTGGAAAGGTTGCTAAACAGGGGCTGGAGTGGATAGTGGTGCTTCTCAGGTTACTAGAGTTAGGAGTCTCACACACTGAGAAAAACCTGTTCCTCAACTGGAGAAAGGAAGGTTAAATCCAGTAGCCTCAGAGGGAGGGACCGCCACAGGCCTCCACCTCATGTGTTTTACCTTCAGGGCATGGTTCGTCATGGGGACCTTGTACACAACTCTTCTTAGGAACACAGAAGCCTCCATTCTCAGGGTTGGGAGGAAGGTACAGACCCAGCAGGGTTCCTGATAGTGTCATAGTGGTCCTAAGAGGTCAGTGGAGTCACTGGGGAGCAGCTAGGTCCTGCCGGTGCTCTCTGCCACCAGTGGACAGAGGCACAGCACAGATCTGATGCTCCAGACTCGTGGGGCGCTGGGGTGGCTACACTGGGAAAGGCCAGCCATCGCAGTCCAAGTCAGCACGTTAAAGCACTTCATGAGCTCCCTTCAGGCTGTGTGGGCATGTGAAGCAGCTGAGCCCCTTCCTGAGATAGCTCATCACATTCACACAAATACCGACATCTCAGAGATCTTAGAGCTGAAAGCTCCTGGCTCTGAGTGTTGGTGGAGGAGCACTGTGCTCAGGTTCCCCAGCGGGGCTGCTCTCGAGGACCCCCTTGCAGGGCACCTGCACATGCAGGCCAGCCCTGCATTTTACCCAGCAGGCCTTGCTGTTGTCTGGCCTCTCCCTTCTCAAGGACCTGTGTCACTTTTCTTTCATGCTTTTCTCCTTTGGCTTTTATGGCTGTCTTCTGCCTCGTGCGTCTCTGCTGTCCCTGGGTGGTGTGTCTGGATCCCCTCTGTGCTGTGTCCTCCCACCTCAAGCAGCCTGGTGGCTCCATCCAAAGTTTCCCTCTCCCTTGCTTGAGAAGCGCCACCATCCAGAGCAGGTGTTTCCGTAAAAGTCCCCTCCCTGTGCTGTCCTCTTCCCGTTTCCACACCCCGAGGTCCAGGCACAGCTGTCACAGACTGCATCCGAGTGCTTGCTGCAGCCCTTGCATGGCTCTGGTATCGCACCCATGGTGCCTGTGGCCTCTCTCAGGCTCTTCAGAAGGGTGCTTGATGTAAGAGCAGAGAGCCAGGCAGACAGAGGCCCCACCAGCCCTGAGAGGGATGTGTGTGTGTGTGTGTGTGTGTGTGTGTGTGTGTGTGTGTGTGTGTGTGTCACAGAGCAGCTGTGACTGAGACCAGATCAGGTTTGTTGACTGTTGATGTCATCCTAGGAGAAGGAGGGTCGCTGGAGCTGTCTCAGTCCTTCCCAGCTATTCTCAGAATGTATGTAATTCTGCCCCGCGTGCATGTGGCCTTGTGATTTGGGGTGTGTGTGTAGACTCTCCATCTATTACCCACGCTGTGATGAGGTTTTTCAGTGGTGTGGCCGCTTTGGGGTTCCTGTAAGTAACCCTGGCCCGCATTCTGTGAGAAAGCTCACTAAAAACCACCAGCTCCCCAAACTGACAGTGTTGCTCTCTAGGCAGGGCAGGCATTAGTTTGTCTCCCTGGAAAGGGATTTTTACACCTAGCCTGCTGCTGAGCTCCCCCCAGCCACAATGACTATGGAGGCCGAGTGGCTGCACTGTCCCCCATGTTGGCAACAGCAGCATTGTCCGGCAGTAGGGATAGCAACAGGATGTCCTTTTCCACAGACCACTGGTCTTTGTGCGTGTGTGCCATGGACACAGTGGCCCTACCGCCTTCCCCAGCTGAGGCGGTGTTCCACTCCTGATGTCATACTTGGTCTGGGGAGTGGGCTACTGCTGCTTGATTTTGTCATTATATTCAAGAAATAGAAGGGTGCCATTTGAGGACCGTTTTCAGATTGGAAGGAGTTCTGGTCGGTCCCCTGCCTGCTGACAGGCCTGATGCATTGAGTTAGCAGCCTCTGTGGAGGGTTAGCCTGGCTGTGGCTGCTGGGCCTGGACCACAGTAGGACTTTTTGTCCTCTTTCATTCCAGACACTGGACCTCTCCAACAACCAGCTGACCGAGATCCCTGCTGAACTGGCAGACTGCCCTAAGCTCAAAGAGATCAACTTCCAAGGGAACAAGCTTCGAGACAAGCGCTTGGAGAAGATGGTGGGTGGCTGCCAGACCAAATCCATCCTAGAGTACCTACGTGCTGGTGGCCGCGGTGGCCGGAGCAAGGGCCGGCAAGAGGGTGCTGAAAAGGAGGACAGAAAGAAGAGGCGGGAGCGGAAGCAGCGTCGGGAAAGTGGGGAGGGCGAGGAGGAGGTAGCAGACTCAGCCAGGCTGATGCTCAAGGTCTTGCACGTCTCTGAGAACCCCACACCCCTGACAGTCAGGGTGAGCCCAGAGGTCAGGGATGTGCGCCCGTACATCGTGGGGGCCATCGTGAGAGGCATGGACCTGCAGCCGGGAAATGCACTCCGTCGCTTTCTCAACTCCCAGGTGGGCACTCAGTAGGCGGACTTGGGGGACTGCATGCTGGGGTGGGTATGCATGCAGCGAGCTGGCTTGATGGGTGCTGCATGCTGGGGTGGGTATACATGCAGCAGATAGATTTGGGGAGCCTGTATACTGGGTGTAGTGGCTGCATCCTGGGTGTACCACTGGAGCCAGCAGGCAGGTCAGGGTCACGAGGTGCGAGGTAGTCTCCGTGCCTCAGTTTCCCTACATCACTGGTAGTATGGCAGGCCCTGGTTCAGGGTGCAGAAAGTCCATTGCCTACCCCCTTGGTATCCAGAACACACACCCTTGTCGAGTGTCTGCCAGGCCTGGCTATCGGTTCCCCCACACAGTGGTCACATGTCACCCCACTCTAGACATGAATTTATTGATGATGTTTGATGCTAGTGATAAATTTCTGGTTTCTGCAGTAAAGTGCAGTCTGTTTTATATGAGACCATGTTAGAATTGTCTTTTCTTGCCAAACTTGGTATCACACACTTTTAGTCCCAGCGAGGCAGACAGATCTCTATGAGCTTGAGGCCATTTTAGTTTACATAGCAAGTTCCAGATCAATCAGGACTATGCAGTGTGGTCTTATCTCAACAACAAACAAATAATAAATAATAGTACCATTGTCCCTTCTCAGCAGCACATCCTCATGGAAGTTCCTGGGTCTGGCTGACTGGACCACTCCTGGCAGCTGTCTCCCTGTGCACTGAAAAGCACATCTTTGCCTTTTGTACCCAGCAGAGACAGGTGCAGCCTTGTGCAGGCAAGGCCAGATTTGCTATCTGAGACGTCCCTCAGCAGCTCAGGGAGGAAGCCAGTAGTGCCCCCTCCCCGCCCCAGCCATGCCCAGCCTAGCAGCAGACCACAGATAGCCACAGAGTTGGGAGGCAGGGAGGTGCTGCTTTGTGGTGGTGAGCTTCAGGCCTCCCTGGACAGCAGGGACTCTGAAGCCCATTCCTCTGCTCTCATCTGCAGACCAAGCTCCATGACGACCTCTGTGAGAAGAGGACAGCAGCAACCATTGCGACCCACGACCTCCAGGCAGTGCGCGGGCCCCTGCTGTACGCAGCCCGGCCGCCCGATGACCTGAAGGTACCAACTGCTCTGCCCCTTCCGTCTACACTCGCACTTTCCCTATACTCACTGGGGGTGGGGCCTGGGAAGCTTAATCTGGTACTTCCTGGGCAAGTGCCTTTGCTCTGGGACCCAGGGCACAGCTGTGCAGATGCCCGTCCTAAGGCAGGCCTTGGAAAGGGCTTCCAGTACTTACCCACTTTTATTGAGACGGGGTCTCACTCTGTAGCCCTGTCTGACCTGAAACGTTGTGTGGAGCAGACTGGCCTTGAACTTACAGAGATCTACCTGCCTCTGCACCAAGTTCTAGGATTAAAGGCGTGTGCTACCATGCCTAGGTAGATTGCCAACTTTAACAAAAGATTTTGGTCCCACTTAACACCTGTAGTGTGAGCTGAATCACCAGGTTGCTCTCTGGGCTGAGATTTCCAGGCTTGGATTTACATAGAGACCCAGGGGTAGGGACTTAGGTGCCAACTGCATGCCTGACTCAGCCAGCTCAGGTCACTGATTCCTATCTCTCTGTTGACCTTCTGAGCAGTTGCCTGTTATAGAAATAAATACAGGTGTCTGAGCACCTCCTCTGCAGAGGGGTCTCTGGAAATATAGTCTTTCTTCCAGACTTGGAGACTTGGCAGCCCACTCCCTGGCTAGAGATTAAGGTAGAGAGTGTACAGCATCCCTCATGCTTATGGGTGGCCTCAGTAACACAATGAGCTATGAGCTTCTGCTCCTACAGATTGTGCCCTTGGGGCGGAAAGAAGCCAAGGCCAAGGAGCTGGTAAGGCAGCTGCAGCTGGAGGCTGAGGAGCAGAGAAAGCAGAAGAAGCGGCAAAGCGTCTCCGGGCTACACAGGTCAGTCAGCTGGCAGACTGGTCGGCACACTGCCCGCCACAAATCCCTCTATCTCAGCCCGCCCTCCAGCTGCCAGAAGACACCATACGCAGATGGGGAGGGACTCTCCCCAGACTTTCTTCTACGAGAGAGTCGGTACCTCCTGAAAGGACCAGACTCCATTGTGAGGGGTTAGGTGGGGGGGGGGGGGTCCTGCTCCAGGCAGCCATCAGGTTCTCAGTGGTGGTCAGGGTTGTCAGACCTAAGGCCTCTGTCACTTCACCTCCCAGGTCTCTGGGCAGATGAGGATGCAGGGCTCACACTGCCTGTCACCTGGATTCCCTCCCACACAGGTACCTTCACTTACTGGACGGGAAGGAAAACTACCCCTGTCTCGTGGATGCCGAAGGAGATGTGATTTCTTTTCCACCTATAACAAACAGCGAGAAGACAAAGGTAGGCAGTGTGTGGTGTGTGGCTCGTCCTTTAGGCTACGCCACCTGCTCATGCCCGCTCGTGAGAGATATGCAAAGTGGAGGACTGGGGCCCTCTGCTCCTTGGCATTGCTCACACCTGGTGCCGCCCACCTCTACAGTCACCATCGTGCTGTCCCCAGTCTGTGGCCCTTGCTACAAGTTCTTAGTTTAAGACAGGTTTTTGTGTAGCCCAGGCTGGCCTTTAACTTGATATATAGTCTTAAGAGTTACCATGAACTTCCAATCCTCCTGTCTCCACGTCCCTAACGCTATAGGATTATAGGTGTGTACCGCCATTCCTGCCTGGTTTATACAGTGCTGGGGACTTAACCCAGCTTCATGCATACAAGGCAGGCGCTCTGCACCTCCAGCCCTGCATAACTCTGCTCATAGGTTTTTCTCCTGAATACAATGAGCAGCTGGTGTCCCCGCACCAATAACTTTCTCCTGAACTCTAACTCTTCAGATTAAGAAAAACACATGCAACTTGTTTTTGGAAGTCACAAGTGCCACTAGCCTGCAGCTCTGTAAGGACATCATGGACAGCCTCATTCTGGTGAGTGGCCATGAGGGCAGCTTTGTGTCCCCACCCTCCATGGCTGCTGCTTGCTGCTCTCTGGGTCACGGCAGCCTGACTTCCTAGATCACTTCTCCTCTCTGTTAAAAAGTTATTTTTCTTTGCAGAAAATGGCAGAACTGAACAAAAGCACTTCAGAAAATAAAGAGGAAGACGCACTCTCGGGGACGGAAGCTGATGCCAGCTCTGGGGTTTCTGATCCCAGCTTGAATCAGAGAGCTGGGAAGGATGGACAGTGCCCCCTGGTGGTGGAGCAGGTCCGAGTGGTGGACCTGGAGGGCAGCTTAAAGGTGGTCTACCCGTCCAAGGCCGACCTGGTCACCACTCCTCCCTATGTGACTGTGGTTCGCTGACATCCAGGCTGCATAACTGGATCCACTTGTGGCCCCTGTGGGGGCACTGGCTGTAGATGTCTCTGTGTGGTTGGTTGGTCTTTGTCCCTTTTCTCTGGGTGTTTAAAGGTGTCTGCGTTTTGTCTGGGTGACGGTTGTAAAGTGAGTTGTGTCATCATTACAGCACTAATAGATTCTGCTGTTCTCGTGGATGTTCACATAACTGCTGGAAATGTCCTGAATCGTGTGGGTAACGGGGAGAGGCTGAGCAGGGTTTGATGTGCAGGTGTGAATTCGGGGTAAATGGCGGCAGACATCCTGTGGGACAGCGCTTCCTTCTCGACAGCATGTTAATAGAGACGTGGAGAGCATCATGTGATTGTAACCTCTGTAGATCTTGCGTCCCAGCACGGTCCATCCACTCCTCAGCCCCAGAGGTCATGCCCATGTAGTCCTGGGTAGTCGACAGATTTCTGTGCGTGATGGGAATGCTGGTTTGTGAGCTGTTGGCCAGTGGCGGGAAGGTGTGCCACACACACAGCCCTACAGGTTTCCGTGTCAGTCTGTCCTTGTCCACCACCTGTCTCACTCTGCGTGTGTTGGCGTACGTACCGGGCACACCTGCCATCCTTGGAGCCAAAGCGCTTGATCCTGAGGACCCAGCCAGCTGCACAAGGGACTTAGTGGCCCTATCCTATGCCTTACCATCTGGCTGCAGAAGTGACCCGGCCCTTCAGCCTTTCTTTGGTGGTCTTTGACCTCAAAGGACAGTTCCTGTCTTCTGTAAAACAACAACGGTTTGGGTTTGTGGTTTTAGTTTTGAGGCTGTGCAAGGGCCTGTGGTTGTCAGAGCCAGTGGGGCTGCGGGTCCCTCGAGGCGCAGTGTCCTGGACAAAGCTTGTGACTGCACAGTTGCTCTTGGGTCCCTTTGAGTGACCATGGCAAGAGCTCACCTATTCCATGTGGATTCACCAAAGTGTGGAAGGGTGGAGCTGCCCCATGCACACCCCTCCACCCCTGCCAGTTCCTGCTGTTTTTTCTAGAACAGCCCACGTGTGAGATTAAAATTTTTGGAACTTTTTACAGACACAAGCAGAACGCCTCTTTGTTCTAATAAAACCCCTTGGAAGCAGCATGTTCTCTGCATCCAGCCGTCTGCCCGCTCTCATCAACAGGACAGTGCCAGGGTCTGTTCCCGGCATTGACGTGGGAAAACAGCCAGATCCCCGCCAGGGCCCATGGCCTGTGACTACTTGAGACTACCCACTCCCTGTATAGTACTGGCCAGAGAGCGCTAGGCTGAAAGCACTGGTCAGTTGCCAGGGCTGAGAGCACCTGTCTCAGTTGGAGTACAGGATATGGCTAGATGCCCATCCACTACCGTCATCCCAGGGGCAGGACTACCAAGAGAAGCTGGACACTTCCTTTCTCTCACCTGGAGCCCCTTAGGTGGAACACACTTGATCCTTCCTGTCCCGCCACTGCACCCCATATACCTGGCTCAGCCATGTCTGACTTGTCCAGGCACACACCTGCTCCTACTCCAAGGGCTACCAGGCTAGGGTGCCCTGCTCTTGACGGTGGCCACACTAGGCCTTGAGGTCCCTTCCCTGGGGCCTCCCAGTGCCTGTTTTGCTATTGTGGGGACAGGAGGGCATTCCACTGTCTTACCTCAGTTGGGGCCTGTGAGTAGGGACAGGTGGTGTCTGTTAGAACCCAGGCCAGTTGGAGCAATTCCACTGCAGATTCCCTCATGGGGGCCACCAAAGCTCAGGACAATACAAACCAGGAGTTCTGAGAATGAGGCCAGCCATACCAGCCCTCCCCGGCCAGTGTGGCCAAGCCCCTCAACTTGTCAGTGTGGTACAGGCAAATGGGGGGGGGGGTCTTTCCAACCCGAGAGCAGTGGGTTTAGTCTTCTGGCACCTGCCACCTACTGTCTGGCTCCCCTTCTCCCATACCCTCTACCCTCTCAGCCCAGGGTGCAGACTTCACCTCAATATTTTCTAGCAAATGTCCTGCAAGTCTGGAACCTTTTCACAGCACGGCGGGGATGAGAGGTGGCCCAGAGAGGTTCTGTGTAGACCACTGGAGAGGAGGCCGCAGTACCCTCAAGTGTTGAAGGCCTTGTCCTCCATGGTCCAGTAAGGAGGGACTGGTCCAACCACATCCCGACCCTTAGGACTCCTGTGTTCTTGGGAGATGGCCCAGCCAGGAGGGGCACATTCCAGTAGGGAGCCAAACAGGAAGAGCTGTGGAGGAGGGTCAGGCCTGCAGCAAGTCATGCCTGGCTGGGCAGCACTGCTGGCAGAGTCAGTCACCCACTGTTCCTTCAGTAAGCAGTGATTTGTCTACAGGCCTGTGGAGAGGCAGGGAGCAGAGCACCAGCCATCCCTCAAGACATCCCTAGTTTGCTAAAGAATACAATTTTGTGCTGGGTGGTGGCACACGCCTTTAATCCCAGCACTCAGGGAGGCAGAGACAGGTGGATCTCTGTGAATTTGAGGCCAGCCTGAATTACAAGAGCTAGTTCCAGGACAGGCTCCAAAAGCTACAGAGAAACCGTGTCTCGAAAAACAAAAAATCAAAAACCAAACAAAAGTTTACAATGTTGTATACCAGGTGGCCCATGCCTTTAATCCCAGCACTCAAGAGAGAGGCAAGTGGATCTGAGTTCAAGACCAGCCTGGTTTACAAAGTGAGTTCCAGGACAGCCAAGGCTACACAGAGAAACCCTGTCTCAAATAAAAAGCATACAATGTTGTGTTTGAAAAGGCTTCTGTGCCAAGCACAGAAACAGGTCTTCTATATGGGGCCCTATCTGTGTCCCCTAAAAAGAATAGGTAGGGGACACATCATTATTCAGGGCCCTCCCTGCACAACCAGGAATCCTGAAGGCCTAGAGGGCCAGGAGCCCAGCCCAAGGCCACAGGGAGGAGCACACTCGGTGGCCTGCCTGCCTCAGTTACAGGCCAAGCCCTGGACTGAGGCGCCTAGCATTGGTCAAAGGGATGTGGACACCACAGGCAGCGACCAGCCTGGGGAGGTCCCCTCCAGCTCTACTGAGACTGAGCCTCATCCCCAGCAAGTAAGCGGCTGGCGCTGCCTGCACCGGGCTGTTGGAGCTGCACAGTGCGCCCTGGCATCTTCATATGCCCTGGGGTCTGTGTACATGGGAGGGAGTCCCAGGGGTGGGAGTGGGGGGGGGCAGGCCTGGGGAGGGCGAGTCGGGGAGGAGGGGAACAAGTCCCAGGGGTGGGAGCTGGCAGCATTTATTTGCACTTGTGCACGTAATAGCCAGTGACGTAGCCCAAGATGAAGATGATCCAGAAGAGGGCCACTCCACCCAGCACCTTCATAGCGATCCCCAGCTTGCCCGAGCACAACTTCTGGGAGAGCCTAGAGTGAGAACCACCAGTGAGCCCAAGCCAGGGCTCCAGGGAGACCTGGATAGGTTTGGATGGGGAAGGAAGACCAGGGCCTCCTGAGTGCCTTGCTGGAGTTGGGAGTTACCTGTCCATCCAGAGGGCCGGCCCAATGGTTGGACAAGGCTGGTCAGTGCAATGGGGGTCACGGCCTGTTGGGATTTTACCTCCTATAGCATGAGGGCTCCTCTGTGCTGGACATGGCAGTCATGCTGACTTCATCCCGGTTGCTGTCGTCCCACCTGCTGTAGCGGACACCACTCTCCTGGGGCTGCATGCTGTAGGCCTGCGGGAGTGGGGGACGGGGAGGCTACAGCAGTCAGAGTAGAGACAAGACAGGTATCAGACCAGACTCCCAGAAGGCGGGCCTGCTGCTGTCACGGAAGGGTCATCCCGGAAGGAGGGGGCGGTACTTACCAAGGTAACTAGAAACTAGCTCAGGGTCAGAAGGACTAAGCAAAGCAAGAATTCCAACCCAGAGGGCAGGGCGGTCCCTGGCTAAGCCCTGACCCTCAGGAATGTAAGCCTCTGCTTTGCCAGTTGGGGCCTCTTCTGAGGGGTCAGGGGCTCTCCTCCCTTGCAGGACATTTATCAGGAGAGACAGCCAGTGCCGCCCTCAGAGACCAGGAAAGTGTAGCTGCCAAGGACCCGATAACTGTCTTCCTCCCCGGCCCAGCCGATAAGGCCTGGAGCTGCCCTCCAGAGAGGCTGGCAAGGAGAGGGATGAGCAGTGGATGGTGGCTGGTACCGCCAGTCCAGCCAGCCAGGGAGCTGCTGGGCAGCAGCTGTCCTCTTCCCCTCCTCCACCTGCTGCCCCTGAGAGGCGTCAAGCAGGGCTTCTGGGGCCCCTGTAGATTATAGATTAGCAGGAAGTAGGGGCCACATGAGTGCCTAGAGCAGGAAGGTTCCTACCACCAAACCATCCCTGACTCCTTCAGGGCCAGCCACCCCAGGGGCACAGACAGTGGGTTGGGGGGGAGGAGGAGGAGTCACAGTGACAATGTTGCCATGCATGGTTTCTCCTGCCTCCCTGCAGGCCTGCCTGCACTGGATACTTGACTAACCCTCTCATTTACCCTCTGACCTCTCCCGTGGCCTCTTGTTTACCTGAGGGGAACAGGGCACACACTACAAGTACAGGCTGAGATAAGGAGAAGGTTAGGGCTCCTGTGTACAGGGCATCCAAGTGTCCCCTCGCGACACCCAGCTCCAAGACCCTGCCTCACAGCCGCTGAGGCCATGGGAAGGCAGCATGCGTCCTAGATAACCCTGTGCACAGTGACCCAAAGGCACAGCAGGCCAGCGGGCTGCAGAAGATGGCTACAGAAACCCAGGATGCCAGGCTGGCTGGGTGGAAGAAGGGACGCCATCTTAACCACAAGTGTCTTCAGGTGGGGCCTCTGGCTGACCGCCAGGGGTGGCAAGCGTGACTGGAGTATCCTGTTTGTTACCTGCCTCAAGACAGAGCACACCAGCTACCTGCACAAGGCTCAATCCCTTCCTCCAGGTGGACAACAGGAGTGTTGGCTCCGAGTGGCAGCCACGCCAAGATGAGTTTGATACCCGAACCCCTCTTTTGCCATGCCACTGGTTGTGGGCAAAGTGCGGGGTGAAGCGGAATGCGGGGAGAGGAAGCTTTTGCTCTCTCACAGTTAAGAGTGGCCACCTCTTTCCTGCTTCTGCAGTGGCCGGAGCTGCTACACCACACATGCAGTCTAGACATCAATGCAACACTGGCTCTAACAGGACCATCTCTACAGCAAAACCTGCCCACATGTGGAATTTGGGGTGTGGGGGTCTCCCCAATTTGTTCAAGCCGGAAGTAGTGGGATCCTGTTATCTGCCAACCATCCGTGGCTGGACAGGCCACCAGAGAGCAATGGGCTCCGCGGGCCGGGGTCTCCTGGGTTTCGTGCACCCTGATCTGTACAATCGTCATAGACACAGTAGGAAGGGCCTACGAGGCCCCTCCAAACCCAGAGCCTCCCCGAAGAGGTGTGCACACAGGAGTCCAACATGCCATGCGGCTGCTTGTTAGACCCGTTTGCCCACAGAGTACCTCTGAGACCCCAACTTACAAAGGCGAGTCGTGGTGGGGGCTGAAGCCTTCGGTGCCCAGGAAGGCTGTCAGGGTCTGGTCAGTGGATCCCACCTTCCCCCAGCAGGGTAAGCCAGGATGTGAGGTAGGGTTGGTGCCTCGAGCCTTAAATACAGAAAACAAAGGTGGGAAGAGGAGCAGATAGCTAAAGGAAAGGAAGAAACGGGCCCCAAGGGAGTTCCTGGGTCCCGAGAGAAGCTGGGCAGCCAGTTCCGGGCCTGATAGCCCTTGGTAGTTAGGCCTTATCTAGCCCTTCCCACTCCGGAATTCTAGGGCCAGGGAAGCTCTAGCCCCGGAGGGAGGACATAGGAGTGGTGGGGGCGAGCTGTCGGGTCCACCTCCGTGGGTTGCAATGGGAAGCTGCTAATCCCTGCTGAGTGCGTCTCACCTGCGCCCCTCGCCAGGGCCGCTGCGCAAACCCGGGACGCGTCTCCAGCCCTGGGGGTGACGGGGGCGGGGCCCGAGGCTGGGGGCGGGTCTGAAGGGCG
This sequence comes from Alexandromys fortis, assembly GCF_014885135.2. Classification (NCBI taxonomy): domain Eukaryota; kingdom Metazoa; phylum Chordata; class Mammalia; order Rodentia; family Cricetidae; genus Alexandromys; species Alexandromys fortis. Next base: position 1,273,237 of record NW_026067961.1, on the reverse strand, counting down.
GGGCCGAGTTGAGGGAGGCCCGGCTGAGAAGGGGGCAGTGGACTGGGAAGTCTGATCCAGATCGGGAGGGGCAGACCCCTCTGGCTGCTGGAGTTGCGGAACCGAGCCGGCCACCGGAGAGACCTGCAGAGGGCGCCAGGTCCTTGCCCAGCCTCTCAGAGTCAGGCTCAGAGAAGGCTCGGTGTCCGGGCCTTCTGTCTGCACTAATGCCGCCCAGTGCACGGGCGGCCGCAGGATCAGGAGAGTGTATGGCATAATATGTGTGTAAAGGCCGCTTTATATTCATCAGGGTACCGGGGCACAGTCGTATGTGAAAACATCCTGACCACAGACGCCAGGAGGCCCTGGATTGGGAAGAGCTGTCCTCAGCCCCTTCACTACCTACCCCATCCCACGCTTTTCCCACCCTCCAAAGGGGCCCCAGTAGCAAGAGCATGCCCCAGGCAGAAGTGTTGGATCTAAAGGAGGGGAGCGGTCTTTGGCCCTCTGCAAAGTGAAGCCTGGAAGAGGGGTCCTGGAGGTGTGGCTCTCCCCTACAGATGGGGCTGTGACATGGGACCTGGCCGCTGAGGTTCTGGTGCAAAGGATGAGGTCCTGTAGGTTGCAGAGAAGATGAGACTGTGGCCAACTCTAAGGTTTAATTCTTTAACACAGAGCAAGCCGCACAGGTCCTGGCCTCTGCCTGGCAGGCCACGTCCTGGGGTCCCTGCCAGATCTACTTGGGAGACAGCTTCTTGAGCTTGCTGGGCAGGGAGATGTCTGACTGCTGCAGCGGGGGCACCTTGACGCCTTTTTGTTTCAGCTGGCTGTAGAACTCGCTTCTCTCTGTGATGATTCTCTGCACAAGAAACAGTCCATGGGAGGCCTCCAGCCCTGCACCTTGGTCCCCCATCCCCCACCCAGGACTTGCTGCTGCAGCAGGCAAGTTGGAGTGTAGTATCCCTGCCAGTGGTGGGACTTCAGAGATGCTGTCTCAGGAGGTGGGGTGGGGGGGGGGGGATATGCACTTGTCCCAGGAGTCAGCCCGCGCACTGAGCCCACCCCTTTAGTCAGTGTGGCACTGAAGGGAACCTTAGACTCCTAGAGACCAGAAGCTGTTTCGTCTCGTCCAGCAGGGCTTGACCAGTCCCTTTCTAGCCCTAGCCCTGTTCTCAGTCCTAGCAGAGACGCAGGGCCTTGAGCATCTTCTCTGTCCTTCTGTCCCTCTTCCTCCCCACCAGCAGACACATGACCACAGGCCTGTCCCCACAGGTGACAGTGGAGTGACCCAGGCTCCTTCCCCAAAGCCGCAGGGAAATGTGAACCTGTTGGGTTCGCTGGGCAATGCAGCGGAACCTTGGGAACAGAGCGTCTGCTAAGGAGATGTGATCCTGGATGGCATACGACCCCAACCAGAGCAGCCTCGTACCTCAGCCATCCCCAGGGCTATACCTTCAGGGAAGGTGGGTTCATCCCCTTTATAAAGGGGAAACACAAAGTAGCTAGGATTAGCACCGAGGGCTGGCAGGTGATGACTACTCCAGTTCACAGGCACCAAAGCCTGCACCCCCAGGACCCTCTAAAGCTTCTGCTTTGGGGGGACTCTGGGTCCATAGGAGTTGGCAAGGCTGAGGCCAAGAGAAAGGAGTCTGTGCCAGAACTCTGGCCCAGAAGCTTCTCTGGAGGGAGCTCCACCAAGGAAGCTGAGCTGGGTAGAGAACTTCCAAAATGCAGATAGCTTGTCCCTCTCCCTGTGCAGGGATGAGCACCAGGAGAACTGAGTGCCATCCTCCATGAGGCTGAGAGCAGCTCCATGCTAGAGCAGTCTCCAAGGATGGGCTGGCCCTCTCTGGTTGAGCAGGGAAAAGGGACAGTCCTGGAGTTACAATGCATGGTGATACATCTGGGATGAGAACCCGGTTTACAAACTGAGTCCAGACCTCCTCAGCGATGGGCAGGGGGAACACAGCTTGGGTCCCCTCCTCCCTCAGCCTCAGTGATGAGCAGTGGGGACATAGCTTGAGTCCTCTCACCTGCAGGGACTCCAGGATGTAGTTGTCAGAGAGCTCCGTGGACAAGTTCTTGGTCCCACTGACGCTGTAGACGGCCTGGATGATCTTATTTCTTAGTCGCTCCAGCTGTGAAGAAAGGCGAACCCATCTCCCACTGTTACTAAGAATGACGCCCGGCACTGCCACCATAAGCCCTGCAGGCCGGAAGTTATTTCTTGCTCTTGTGTGTCATGGCTGGAAATGGGACTTGCCTAAGAGCTTGAATGTTCTAGATCAGACCCCAGTTCCTGGGTGGCCCCGCATTGAAGCACAGAAACTTTAGCATGGCAACACACTTATTTTTATGTTTTTAAACTAGAAAAGTGCACGTCTCCACCAAGAGTCCTGGGAACTGAAACGAGGGACTCCCACGTGCTAGGAAGCTCTCTACCGCTGAGATGTATCCCCAGCTCTGCATATGACTTTAAAATATTAGCACAGGACTGGAGAAATGGCGCTGCGGTTAAGAGCACTTGCTGCTCTTGCAGAGGACCTGAGTTTGAGTCCCAGCACCCAACAGGACCCAGGACTCTCAGCTGCCTGTACCTCTAGCTCCAGGGGATTGAATGCATACACACAGACTTACACATGCACATACATAAAAATACATGTTTTAAAAATAAAAGAATGAGCTGGACAGTGGTGGCACACACCTTTAATCCCAGCACTTGGGAGGCAGAGGCAGGTGGATCTCTGTGAGTTCAAGGCCAGCTTGGTCTACAGGGTGAGTTTCAGAACAGGCTCCAAAGCTACACAGAGAAACCCTGTCTCAAAAAACAAACAAACAATAAATAAATAAAATAAAAGAATGGCACAAACAATTATTTTAAATTTTAGTTTCCAGCTGCCACTGAAGACCTCAGCCTCTCTTTTGTTTGTTTTGCTTTAATTTTATGTGTATGGGAGTTTTGCCTGCTTGTACATCTGTGCACCAAATGCATGCAATGCCCACAGAGGTTAGAAGAGGGCATCAGACCCTGTGGGACCGGAGTTGCATGTGGTTGTGAGCTGCCATGTGGGTGCTGGGAATTCAGCTCATGTACTCTGAAAGAGCAGCAGCCAGAGCTCTTAATGGCTGGGCTATCACGCCAGCCCCACCTCAGCCTCTTAACAATTCACAGCATCCCTTCTCTGTAGACTATCGGTTTTTAGACAGCTCTCTCTTATCTACGATATATACCCCTTCAACCTCCGCAACCAAAAACTGCCATGGAGGCCAATACTAAGCCAGTTAAAAACTCGAGTATGGTTCCGTGGTTAAGAGCCTTGCCTTAATTTGATTCTGTCTAGTTACTTTTCTATTGCTATAATAAGATACCATAACCAAGGCCACTTATAAAAGTGTTTGATTTGAGCTGCACGTTTGGAGGGTTGAAGTCTGTGACTGTGCAGCAAGGGCATTATGGCACACACACCCAAGACCCAGAAGTAGGAGGTAGAAGCAGGCACAAGGAAGGGTAGAGTCTTTCAAAACCCCAAAGCCCATCCTCCAACAAGGCTGCACTCCGGACTCCTTCCCAGGCAGGTCTACCAACTGGGGACCTCGTACGTACGTAAACAATGAAACCTGAGCCTCTGGGAGTCCTTCTCATTCAAACCACCACAGGTTACAGGCTCTCAGCACCCACATGGGGTGTTTTCAACCCCCTATTACTCCACTCTGCAGGAATCTGAAGCTTCTAGCCTCACAGGCACCTGTGCTCACGTGTGCTGGCACCCACACACCATATACACGTTTGTTTGTTTGTTTATTCCAGAGTGGAGCACAGAGTGGGCTCCTAAGGTCCCACCCCAGCTGAGGAACTATTGGCAGTTAATGTCTGGTATGAGAAGGAGTCTTTGTGACCACTGACTGGTTGTTTGTGCCCCCCAGTGTGTGACCCCACAGCTGTTCACATATGGGCAGCACAAAGTGAACTCAACGGGTTATAAAAAAATCAGCTTAGAAAAGATAAAGAGGACTTGAAGCAGGAAGGGAGACACACTGGGGAGGGGCAGGGGCGGGGATGAAAGGAGGGGCAGACACAGACATCATAACCCTCCCTCCTGCCTCTTTTTCTAGGTAACCCAAGGTCCACTTTCTTGATGAACAATACTAGCTCCTGTCTTCTGCTTCCATAATGTTCCATGAGCCTTCACTCCCTCCTCTACTACTTCACAAACATCAGTTCTACACTGCACATTGCAATCTGAGGCAGAATGAGCCAGAGCCCTTGTCTGCTGGGCATATGGTCCGTGTGGGCGGGTAGTGGGTAAGGATATAGGTGGTCATGAACATGAATCTGAATCCTCGGTGGGGGCAACGGTGGGTATTACCCTGGCCTGAGAGGACTCCAGGACCACGCGAGTCTGTTGTTCTGCTTGCTGGATCGTCTCATTCCGGCTCTGGAGATCACTGTGGAGTTCTTTCCACCGCCTCTGGTGGTCCTCATACAGGTCAACCTGAGCCTGCAGCTCGCTGGCTTTGCTGTGCAGCTCCACGATGGCCTGATCACGCTTGAGGAGCTCTGTCTCCAAGTCAGACACTTGCTGGAGGAACCAGGAAGGGCTGTGTTAGCTGTGCGGCCAGAGCTGCTCCTGTGCAATCCTTACCGCGTCTTCCCAAAAGATGAGGCAAAGAGCCTCGGGTTCCTGCCACCCAGCCCAGCCATTGCCAGGGGACCCCAGTGGATTAAGAGGGCCAGCTCCACTGTGAAGATTCTCCAACCTTATCTTGTCCATCATGGTACCCCAACCCACAGGACGATAGCCCAGCCCAGGCCTCAGCGGTGCCCGTGCCATCACCTGTTGGAGGATAAGGTTTTCCTTCTCAATGAGTCCCATTATCCCCTGTTGCTTCTTTTCCTCCCGGAGGCTGGAGAACTGCAGGGCAGACAGTGGGGTCAGCGTGGGTCCCAGGCCCAGGGCAGGTGGCTTACAGACACCTGACTGCCTCCTCACCCTCCCAAGAAGAAAAAGCCGTGGGTTTCTGCAGACATGCAAGAAGAGAGAGCCAAGGACACAGTGGGAGATGGGAAACAGAGCAGTGGATGGCATCCAACATGGCAGAGCCAAGAAAGCCAGACGCTAAGCCCTTCACAGGGAAACCAAAGACAGGCCCTGGCCTGGCAGCTACCTGCCCTTTTATCCACTCTGGTAAAGACTAGTCATTTTCAGGCCTGAAGATGCCACCCTCTCCTGTGAGCTGAGTGTGGGGACATCCTCAGCTTTTTGTCCTCCAGGCCCAGAACCGGAGCAAGAAACCTTTGCTTGTTAGCCAAGACGCTCTTTCAGCCCCTCACTTTCAAGGAAACTTGACTGCCCCGGACACCAGAGGAGACCTCTACGGAAACTCTCCAGGGGCCACTCTGGAGCACAGTGTGGTCACCACAAAGTCCGAGTTTCCAGGTAGCCCTGGGGCAGCCAGTTTAACAAACATAAGTAGTAGAGACCAAGGGAGGCTCGTCAGAAATGAAAGAGCCAGATGTTGAAACGTCAGTGACTCTGTGATCCCAGGATAGGAAGGCAGAGGCAGGAGGATTGTCATGAACATGCCTGGGGCTCAGTTCTAGACCTTGTCACAGAACGTGACAGCAAGCTCCCATCAATGCTGCCTTTGCAGGAAGAGAGGACAGGGCTCTTGTGAAATAGAAAGGGGATGGCGTTTGGAAAAAGAAGAAAAAGAACCTTCAAAGCATAGATGGACATTTCAAACAATGAAACTGAAACTCCCAAGCAGAGCTACGGATGGAGTTGAGGAAACCTAAGGGACAAGGAGACAGAAAGCTAAAAGAAAGGGCAGCTCACAAAGAGAGGGCCAATCCAAGTTCCTGGAGCTCCCTAAGGGAAATCAGAAAGGAAGATCGTGATTGTTTGGCTGGAGAGATAACCAGGCAGCTAAGAGAGCTCACTGCCTTTGCAGACAGTCGGAGATTAGCTCCCAGCACCATGACAAGCAGCTCACTCCAGCCGCCAGGCTGACTTCTGCTAGCCTCTGTGAGCACAGACACTCATGCACACACATTCATCCACACATACATATATGTACACACACATACATAATTTTTTTGCTTGTTTTTCGAGAGTTTTTCTGTGTAGTTCTGGCTGTCCTGGAACTCACCACGTAGACAAAGCTGGCCTTGAACTCACAGAGATCCACCTGCCTCTGCCTCCCAAGTGCAAGAATTAAAGACGTGTGCCACCATCATCTTTACTTTAAAAAGTAAAATCATCTTTTTTTCCCCTTCCTAGGCAGACCCATGTATGTCTCTCTTAGGGTCCTCTTTGTTCCCTAGGTTCTCTGGGGTTGTGGCCTGGAGGCTAGATGTCCTTTGTTTTATGTCTATTATCTACTTATGAGTGAGTACATATGATATTTGTCTTTCTAGGTCTGGGTTACCTTGGTCAGTACATTTTTTTCTAGGTCTTTCCATTTGCCTGCAGGAGTGTAGAGGGCAGAGGGGAGGAGGGAGGGAGAGAAGAGGGGAGGAGTGGGGTAAAAAAAAGTAAAATAATCTAGAAAAGAATGTAGTTAGTTTAACTGCCAACCTGATACAACCCACACCTGGGAAGAGAGTCTCAATGAAGGATTGTTTGGATCATGCTAGTTTGTGGTCATACCTGTTGTGGGGGATTGGCTTGATTGTTAATTGATTTGAAAAGGCTAAGCCTGAAAATGGGCAGTCGTTCCCTGACTGGGGTCCGAGACTATGCAGGAGCAGACAAAGCTGTGTGAGCATTAAGCATTTAAGCATCCACTCCCTCTCCTCGTGACTGGACGTTAGCTGTTTCTGGCTCTGCCTTGACGGACTATGGACTGGAACCGTGAGCTAAAGTGAACCTTGTGCCCCCTAAGTTGCTTTCTTTTTCTTTTTTGTTTTTTCGAGACAGGGTTTCTCTGTGCAATGGTCCTAGCTGTCCTGGAACTAGCTCTGTAGACCAGGCTGGCCTCGAACTCTCAGAGATCCCCCTGCCTCTGCCTCCCGAGTGCTGGGATTAATGACGTGCGCCACCACTGCCGGGCTTCTCTAAGTTACTTTCTATCAGGGCATTTGTCACGTGTGGCAACAGAACTAAACAGAATGAGGAAGTGAACAGCAGGGCACACAAAGATTCTAGAACACAGGACACACTTCCAGAGGGCCACGCAGTGCCTGCCGCACAGTGTGAGGTGATTCACCTCCGGGCACTAAGGCACGGCTCTGCCAGGTCTCAGGATGCCCGCCCGGGACAGGATCTGACAGCTTTCCAACAGATAACCTTAAGAACACACAGGTGACCTCAGACTTCCCACCAGCAGGCCTGGAAGTGACAGGAACAATGTCTTTGCCTTCGCAGCAGGGCAATGCTTCTGCAGCTGGGTGGGATAATGATTTCCAAACTGTGGTCAATCTGGTGGTTATTAACGTGTAGAATTGAGGCGTTTGCAGGTGGTTTGTGTTCCCAAAGCTTACAGGCATACCTCCTTTCTGGAAAAAAAAAAAAACCTAGAAATGCATTGCACAGAAACAAGAAAGGAAAGGCCGTGGGTGCAGAAGCAAAGCTTAAGACCATGACAGGAATCTCAGTGTTGTTTAGTGGACTCTTACATGTTTCAAGTGATTGCGGAAATGATGTTAGCACAGAATGGAAGCTGGGATATGATGACATTAGGTGAGCCAAGGACAGGGAGAGTGCCTGCCCCGTTGGAAGGCAGATGAGGACGCTGGGGAAGAGGAAGTCTTTTGATGATGTCACAGTGAAGATGACTCTATGAGACGCATTATCTGATGCTATAGTGGAGTTTCCCGAAGAATTTGCTAGAAGACTTAGACGTCATTGCTATGGGATGGGGGCCATGAGAAGAGGCACTTGTGGGGTAGCCTGGGTAAAAATAAACTTCTCTACTTCATAACATGTTCTGTCTCAGGCATTTGTTAACAGAAGCGTGAGCAGGCCCAGAAGCTAAGCATACTTTAAATGTGGATAAACTCAGCCTAGGGATCAGGGGCCGGCAAATGTTTGGGAAGTAACCAGGGTTACCATGGCAGAAGACATAGGGACACAGACCAAAGGACAGTAGGACTGAGGCTGTCCACAGTCTGATAGGAATCTCAGCTCTACTACCACCAGCTGGTGCCCTGGACTTGGTTAGTGGCGCTGCTGAGTGCACAGCCACCTTGTCGGTCATGGCCTGTATCTGCCGCTTTCGTTCGCGGAGTTCCTTTTCCAGAAGCTCGTTTTCCATGGTGACCTTTCGCAGCTGAGACTCCTGGAAGTCGGTTTGCCGTTGTAAGGATATGATGGCTCCTAAGAGCGAGGCGGGACGCAGGCGGAGCAAGGCAGGACACAAGCGGAGCGAGGCAGGTCACAGGCAGAGCGAGGCAGGTCACAGGCAGAGCGAGGGAATGAGGACCAGCTGTGAGCCCCAGGTCCCGGGTTGCTTGTCTGAATGCCCCGTTACCCTTTCTTGGTGCAACTCCAGGTGGAGAGGGACCTGTATCTCCTGCCTCTCCTGCCCGCTGGGCAGAGGCAGTGGAACTGGGCGCCCGCACCCCATGGCAGCCGCCCCTTGGCCCTTCCTACCTGTGGCCAGGGAATATCTGGTTCTGGTGAGTTCCAGCTCACTCTGGAAATCCAACAACAGGCGCTCATACTCCACCAGCTGGGCCATCAGCTCCTCCTCAAAGGATTCGGTCAGGGAGTACGACCTCTTGGGACGCGGGGCCTCCTCCTCCCTCAGCTCCCACAGTTCTTCCTCCTCTACCACCTCCTCCTCCTCCTCTGCTAGTCCATTTGCTTCCTCCTCCTCTTCCTCTTCCTCCTCAGGGCCCTCTTCACGCAAAGTCCCCATCTTGCCCATGCTGCTCCCAGGTCTGGCTGTAGTTCCAGCCTCCTCCGGGGCCCCCTTGGGACCCTTTTCCTCCACGACACTTCCGGGTTCCATCGGTGGCTCCTTGCTGCTCTCGGTCATGTTAAAGTCATCCTGCATCTGGGGAACAGAGAGAAAAGGGACTGGGCGTTGACACAAATATCTTTAGGTACAAGAGAGGAGTACCTCCGCCTCTCAGTACCTGTGCTCTTGGTGGGGGAGGGGCATTGACTGAGCTTGCCCATTGGCCTCATCTGCATTTAGGGAGGGCCAGCAACATTCAGGGCTGCAGGGAGGGGCACTGTGGCTGGGGCCTCCCTCCTAGGGGTCCTCCTCCCCTAGGAGCATCTAAGGAGTGAAGCCTGTGGCTTCAGCCTGCTCCACACCTGCATCCAGGGCTGAAGCTCCTCCTCTTCTTTGTGTGGCATCTTCAGCATGCTCACCTTTCCCAGCTTCAGCGAGGCCTCAAATGACCGATCCTGTCAGATGCTGCTATAAACCCCAAGCTCTCCAAACTCCCACAGGAGCTCCAGGTGGGAGTGCCCCTGTCCCTCACCTTCCCGGAAGGGAACATCAGTATCTCCAAGCGGTAACCATGGCAGAGGGCAAGGGAGCAGTGCCATCCAGTAGAACAGGGCCATGGTCTGTGCATGAGCAGCTCTGGGGAACAACGGGGCTCTGGGCCCTACCACTTGCACAGTGAACATGCTTGTTTGTAGTTCATCTGCCTGCCCTGTCCTCTCATGCCTGCGTTAGAGCCCTTGGAGGGGATGGGGGAGCACAAGTCTATCTGTGTGGGCAGTTTTTCCCAAGGTACCCAGGCACTGCCCATGACCTCCAGCCTCCTCCCTGCTCCCACTTCACATCTGCCCGGACAAGCACAAGCTGTTATCAGGTGTGAAAGACATCAAGTCTTGGACCAATCCAAGGGCCATTCCTGGGCATAGGGGTCCCGCCTCCCCCACCCTCTGCTAATGTCTGAGAGAGCAGGGCCTGCAGCTCATGGGCTATCTCAGTCCACGAGCTATCCCTTGGGACTAGCTCAGTGCTCCCATAGGCCCCTGGCAGAAGGCTCACCGTCTTGATGGAAGAGGAAGATGGTTCTGTGCCTTTGCTTCTGAGGAGGGCCTTCAGTTGCTTCTTCAGGGCCTCCTTCTCCTTCTGGAGCAGCAAGATCTCCTGATCTTTCTTCTGCATCTGGGTCTCCAGCACCGAGAGGCGCCGGAGTTCTTCTCCCAGCCGGACCAGGGAATGATCCTATGTGGAAACCAGAGACGACTCCTGGGCCACCAGGCAAGGCCAACTGTCCCCATATCCCCTCCCAGCCACCCAGAGAACAGTAGTTCCCGGACACTTAAACCCTAGGACAAGTTTTGCAGCTCTTTATTGCAGCCATTCCTGGGGAACCACGTCCCAGGAGCCATGCCCCGGGAGCCACATCCCGGGAGCCACATCCTGGGATTGTACAGCATTAGCATCTGTCCTGGGCGTGAACCCTAAATCCTTGCGCAAAGGCATTTAGGTCAGGACCAGAGCCTGGTCAGCATTCCCGCTGTAATTCAGGATACCTGTATTCTTGGTGGCCCACACATTTATGCGGAAATGTCACCCAAGAGTGACCCCCCCACAAACGAGCTTGTTAGGGAGCCCCTCAGTCTGCCTTCTCAAAATCTCAACTGTCAGTTCTTCAACAGAAGGCATGTTAAAGGCATCCTCGGCTAACAGTTCCTCACCAGCAGATATGAACTCAGAGAAAGACTAAGGTAAGGCTTCCAGGCAGGAGGAAAAATCTGGAAGGAAAGACAACTAGAAATCTCTCAAGTTAATTGAAATAATGTCATAGGCTTCTGTGTATCCTATGGACTGAAGAAGAAACCACTTGAGAAGTTAGGAAACATTATGAATGAATGAAATTGAATGTGGGGCCATTGTCACACCTCAGGGTAAATCTGAAACTGTGATGGAAGTAAAGATGTCTCAAGAATGATACTTTTTTTTTTTTCTGAGACAAGTGTCTGTTGCTCTAGCTGACTGTCACCAGTTCAGCCTCAAACACACAGAGATCTTCCCGCCTCTACTGAGATTAAAGGTCTGTCCCACGTGCCCAGCTCTACTCTGCTCTTGCAGAGGACCAGAGTTCAGTTCCTAGAATCCATGCAGGGCAGCTCATAACTACCTGTAATTCCAGCTCCAGGGGAGCCAGCACCCTCATCTGGTCCTGAGGGTATTTGCACATTGAAGAAAGTCACACAGGGACACACAAACAAATAAATAAATGCCAGGTTGTGGTTTTGAGATTTTCTTATTGGGAGAAATATAAACTAATATAAACAGCCATCTTAGAGGCTGGAGAAATAGCTCCGTATTTAAGAGTATTTGTTGATCTTGCAGAGGACCTGGGTTCAGTTCCTAGCATCTATATGGCAGCCCACAACTGTCTGCAACTCCAGTTCTAGGAGTCCTGGCCTTTTATGGCCTCCACAAGTACCTTACACCCATGGTGTACAGACTTTCATGCAGACAAAACACCCATACACATGACATAAAAAGAAATGAAAAAAATAGATACCTCAAAAATCTAAATTTAGAAAAGAACCAAAAATTGAGCCTAATGAAAATAGAAACCAGGGGAAAGTGTGAGACACAAGAATTGATGAACTCCTAACTATTCAGAAGACTGAAGCAGGGGGATCACAAATGCAAAGCATACGTGGGCAATTTAACAATATCCATTCTGAAGTTTTCACAAGAGTAGACAGAGAGCTAGGAACATCGTTCATTGGTGGAACTCTTGCTCGGAATGTATGGCGCCTGGGCTCAGGCCCCAGCACTGAGAGGATGTAAAGAGTTAACTGTATAGGGAGAGGGTTGAGAAGGAGGAATGGGAGGGGGAAATGAAGCAAAAGGAGGTAAGATGGCTCGTGAGCAAGAATGCAGAAGACCTGAGTTTGGTTCCTGGCACCCACATGGTGTTCAAAACCACCCATAACTCCAGCTTCAGGGGATCTGATGCCCTCTTCTGGCCTCTGAAGGCACCCACGCATAGCCACATACAGGTCCATCCATGCATGTACATACGTAAATAAAAACAAATCCGAGAAAGAAGCAAGTGGGGCTGGAAAGATCAACGTCTGGCTGTACAAGCGTGAGAACCTGTGCTGTGGGATAATCCTTCCCTACACTGTGAAGATGTGTTGCTCTCATTGCTAACAAAAAGCTGATTGGCCAATGGCTAGGCAGAATTTTCAGGGCAAAGAAAGAGAATGCTGAGGAGAGTGAAATCTCAGGGGTCACAAGGAGATGCAGAGAGAAGAAAGATGAACTTTCCCTGTTGTTAAAGGGTACTGTCACATGGTAGAGCATAGATAAGAAATACAGGTTAATTTAAAATATAAGAGCTAGTTAGTAATAAGCCTGAGCTATGAGCTGAACCTTTATAATTAATAAGCCTCTGAGTGGTTATTTGGGAGTTGGCCGTCCCAATGAAGAATTCCACCTACAAACCCAAGTTTGAGTTCCCACCTCCCTCGTAGAAAGCCAGATGTGAGACCCTGTGCACCTGTAACCCCGGTACAAACAAGAAGATAGCTGGAGCATGCTGGCTGCAAGCCTTGCCAAAAAACAGCTAGTTCCAGGTTTGGTGGGAGATCCTGTTTCAAGGGAATAATAAGGCAGAGGGCAACTGGAGAGGACAGCCAAGGTCCTTTTCCCATCCTCACAGGTATGCACATGGGTACATGTGCCTGCATGTGTCTGCAAGCACAAAAACCACACACATACCCCTGCCCCCGCCCCCCACACATCAGAAAGAAGCCAGCATACAACACCGTAGCATTGGAAAATGTAAAAGGGGTGTGGGAATTATTTGTATGACGATTAATTTTTTTAATGTTCAAAATAAAAAAGCAAAGTGGGAAAACAATACCAGAGAACACATCTTATTGTTCCGACCAAGGTGATCTCAGACATGTGCACGTGCCTTCAAGCAGTCTGAGAACTGCCGCCGGGGAAACTGGGCACATTTCCTGCTGGGGACTGCTAAGATGGCGTGGACCAAATACGCTGGTGCAAGTGGTTCTCCTGTCACTACAACCTCTCAGGAAGACACGAAGACAATCCCAGTAATGCCATCTGAGCTCCTGGAGGGAGCCAGGCCTGTCGCCATCTCTCAGAGGCTTCCACCCTGGTGGGTGAGCAGCGGCAGCCTGGTGGTGAACGTCTTTGCCAGCATGGCAGAGGTAGAAGGGCTGGGTCAAGGGACAGACAGACACACTTTTGAGCCTCTGGACATGTCACACATATGCCAGCTGTCAGGGGCCTGTCCTGGCTGGGACTTGCAGAAATTCATTTGCTTCTGTCCAATGGTGTTCTTCCTTGTGCATTCAACAAGTGTGCAGGGTTTTCCTGTTAGCCCCACTAGCTTTTAAAAAAAATGGATGGGAGCTGGGGAGGTGCTCAGCCAGTAAAGTTACTTGCTGCACAAACAGGAATACTTGAGTTTAATCTCTGGAACCCACGTAAAATAGCTGTTGGACCTGAGGAGATGTCTTAGTGGTTAAGAGCACTGGTTGCTTTCCCAGAGGACCAGGGTTTTATTTCCAGCACCCACACGATGGCTCACAACTATCTGTAACTCCAATTCCAGGGGTCTGGTACCCTCTCCAGACAACACACAGAGAACACAGATATGCATGCTGATAAAACATTTATACACATGAAATAATTTATTAAAAAGACAATACAAATAAAATCAAAATGGAAAGCTGTCTCACTCTATTAAAGCCAATAATTTAAAGTTAACCTAACATTAAAAAAGCCAGAAGTGGGGGCACACTTATATTCTAGCCCTGGGATGACACAGTCAGATCCTTGGGGCCAGCTTAGTCTAATCAGTGAGATCCAGGCAAGTGAGAGACTCTGTCTCAAAAACAAGGCAGACAGCACTGGCAGGACAGCAGCCAAGGTTGACCTTTGTCCTTTACACACATGTTCACGTGCACACACATGCACCTGCACATGCGTGCATGAACACATGGATTCAAGACCTAGAAAGAGCAAGCGTCCATTTGAAAAAACCAGCACGTCCTAAAGCCAACACTGGGAGAAAGCCTAGCACAGAGAAAGCAGCTGATCAGGAGGAGACACGTCAGGAGCCAGTGGCTTCGGGAATGAAGAGGCCGCCGCTGCAGGAGCCACAGGCCATGATGGCACCGCTCCCTGCTGCTGCACCGCATTAGGTTAGTGACACAGACTTTCAGGAGTCAGACCGTTCCTACATGCCTGCTAACTGCAGGAAGCAGAAAAGAGGAAACGCCTACCTTGTAAAGACGTAAAACCTGTGATTTACTAAAACTTGTCTGTTTTGTAAGCATGGAATTCCAACTCACTTGAGAGGCCGAGGCAGGAGGATTGCAAATTCAAGGCCTGCCTGGTCTGTAGAGTGAGTCCAAAGCCATCCTGAGCAAATCAGTGAGACCCTGTCTCAAAATAAAAAGTAGTAGAAGGTTTGGTGCTATAAGCACATGAAAGACCCAGGGTTTGAGCCCCAGGGGGCAAAATGGTAGGAGAGAAAAACAAATGCTTCAGAGTTTGGGGAATAGTGATAACTGAGAATCTCCCAAAGCCTAGATGAAGTGTGTAGAACGAATTCTAATTAGTATTAATAATAAAAACCCAGAGACAGATACTAGGGGATGTTAGCTGAAAGATCAGAGAAGCAGAGAGGCCAACCGCTAGAGAGTTCTTACCTCTACTAATGCTCAGACCAAAGGGGTGACACCATCTCTCCAAATCCTCAGACTGCATCTCAGACTGAATCCTCAGACGGCAACCGAGCTCCTTTCTCCTCCCGCCTTATATTCCTCTCTCCGTCCAGTCATATCCCTTCCTGTCTCCACTTCCCTTGTTCTGACATTAAAGGTGTGAGCCACCACCTTTTGGCTCTGTTTCTCTTTTAGACTGCTTCAATTTTGTGTAGTCTAGGGTGGCCTTGAAATCATAAAGATTCATCTGCCTCTGTCTCCCCAGGGCTGAGATTAGTCTGCCACCACTGCCTGGCCTCCATGGCTAACTAGTGGCTTTAGCTCTGCCCCCTGATCTTCAAGCAAGCTCTGTTTGTTAGATTACAAACAAAATATCACTACAGAAGTGCTTCTGAATTTTTAAAAACAAGGCCAGAATAGCCTGGATGCCAAATTTCAACATAATTCTAAGACAGACAAGTGAGTTGTGTTCTCAACTCTTACAAGCATCAACTTTGTTTGTTTGTTTGTTATTTAAAGAAAGGATCCCACCAGATGTGCTGGCTTATGCACAGATCTCTGGGCATTTGCTAGCCTCTAACTCATACTCACAGGGATTTCTGGGCTGAAGGTGTACAGACTGGTTGATGGCCACACATGCTAACTAGTTCTGTGTGGATTAAAGTGCCACACACCAGGAAGGAAGGAGGCAGAAGGTGTGTGTGAGAATCGTTGGATTAATAGCAGCCAATGTAGGGTGTCTGGGTGTCATTTTAGGCTACAGCTAGCCAGACAGTAGAACAACAGTCCCCTGGGGGGTGGGCAGGATGCCGGACCAGGTGTGGGACCCTACCTTCTCATGGATGACTGAGATATACCAGGGCATCCTGGTTCTCTGGGACCTCTTGACCATGGTTGGGCTGCTGGTGGGGCTCGTGGTGGGGGGCTCACTCCTCTTGCGTGAGTAGTTGAGCTCGCAAGCACTCTTGCTGAATGAAAAGAGGCGCTCTGTGGAGGAACACGGGCCAGAGGGCAGTTGGATTCTTCCCTGTGGATATGCAGTGGAATCTTCCATGATAATATCCACCCTTCCAGACCTTCCCTCAGAGGCCGGTATCTGTCCAGTCAGCTGTCATCCACTGCCAAACTAAAAGCTTAAAGTTTGTGTCTCCTTGACACAAGGCCTATGTATAGCCCTTGGAACCACCACATCTGTCCACACGCACCAAGAATACACTCAGGAGGGTGGCCGGGTATCAAAGTCCATATTCAGACCCCAGGGTAGAAGAAGGAAAGCCTGGGAATCAGGACAGGAAGCCATCTGCTACTGCCCTTATTGACCCCATGACCCAGTCCTCTTGCACCCCAGAGTCTTGTTTTAGAATTTGGGGTTCTTCACCTTCTAAAGCCTGGAGGGAGTTGTTCACTACGGGTTATTATCTGAAACTATCACGTTTGTCTCACCCTCTGGCAAAGGAAAGCTTATTTCGTTATTCAAGAATGGGGCACCCTAGGGGCTGGAAGGAAAGGGCACAAAGAAGGTAGAGGACACAGATTTCAGCTGCAGTTCAGCTATAGACAAGGAACAATGGTAGTGTCTTCCACCAATGAGAGGAGAGTCCCACTACAGCCCTGGACCTGGGTAGCCTGTGTCTCAGCGTTTCTGAGAAGCAGGCAATGCTAGGAAGAGTTCCATGAGGACACATCAGGTATCCCTGGGGTGCAGCTTTGTTGCCCAGGACCCCAGAAGATGAAGGCGGAGACCTCCAGGATCCCCTTACCGTCCATACTGGTGGCAGAGCCCTGCCTGTCCAGGGGCTGGTCCTCGGACATCTTCCAGGTTCCGGAGCTGGTACATGTGTCCCTGGGCAGATCAATCGTAGTGGCAGAACCTGGAATGTACGAGGTGCCAGAGGTGACGATCTCACTGTTTCAAGATCTCTAGGGTCAAGGCTGTCATGTGATCTTTAAACAGGAGGCCAGGAACAAGTAAGTCTTCCTGATGGAGGCACGGCACTGAACCCTGGGCTCCATCAAAACAGAGGCTTAAACAGGGTGGTGGTGGCATACGCCTTTAATCCCAGCACTCAGGGAGGCAGAGGCAGGAAGATCTCTGGGAGTTCGAGGCCAGCCTGATCTACAAGAGCAAGTTCCAGGACAGGCTCCAAAGCTACAGAGAAACCTTGCCTCAAAAAAACAAAACAAAACAAACAAACAAACAAACAAAAACAACAATAAAAGATCCCATATGCTCTGTCTTTTACCCGCCTAATCACAGTGTATCACCTGAGCGGACTGATGGAGGTGTCTATGAGCTAATGTAGGTACAGACTAGACTCTGGCCCTCAGTCCACCCCACAACAATCCCACAGCTCCTCTCGGGGAGTGGAGCCTATGCTGGGCTATTGCTGAACTTCACAGACAAGTCCCCAAGTTGGTGTTGGGGACATGGGACAAGAGCAGGTCAGGGATCCAAGAGGTTGGGATGTAGCCTTGACTCTGAGTAATGTGCCCTGGGTAGGCACAGAGTGCTCTCCTGGGCTTCAGCAAAACAAGATGTAAGACTTCTAGGAGTCCTTGGGGTGTTTGCTCCCACTGAAGTGTCCGTGGACTTAAGAAGCTTCTAGAAATTCCAACCCTCTCCCACCCCAACACTGCAACAGCAAAGCAAGAAGGAGCAATCATGAGTGTGAGGTCTGTCCTCTCGCATCTCGCCATCCCCCAGCCTCTGTGCAGGTCCCAGAGACTCTGTGCTCCCACAGACGATTTCGGAAGCGTCCCCAGAGGCTCCTTACGAGCTGAAGGGTTCCAGGAGGCAGCAGGTTGTTCCCGTCACCCTTGGTGGTCTGGGGGAGGGTGGTCTTACCCACGTGAGATACAGATGTAGCTCTGGTACTGAACTGGGGGCATCCAGGCCGCATGAGAAAGGCCTTTCTCATTTCTTCCATTTCAGACACAAAGCCTTTAGGGCTATTGAGCTTCTTGAACTGGCTCTGGCAGGAGAAAAAGTGAGACCAGGGGCTTGGGCTGTGCCTACGGGATGGCTGCAGGGGCCCTGTCTATGCTGTTACTCGTGGCAATGGGCCGCCCCTTTCCTGGCAGCTGGAAAGCTTTCCCAGAAGGCTCTGCATAAGAGACAACCCTTGGCTGGGCTTTCAGCACCCAACTAGGAAGTCACCGGGACAGCCATCACCATCCCTGGTTCCCTGGTGTATGGTGGGTGCAGGTAGTTTTTCCATCTGGACTTCCCTTCTTTGGGCCCTTCTCTCTCTTTCATCTTCCTCTGTAACACTCAGGACAGATGGGGTCTCTTTGCTCAGGGTTCAGAGTTGACTTCCTCCTTTGGGCTTGGCTGTCCAGACCAAGTAAGAGCCAAGGTCTGCAGAGGGGGAAGTCAGCTACTCCATACAGCTACCCCCTAGAAAGCCTGGGGGCTCTGGATAGGAGGTCATAAGTCCTTCAGGAAGCCGGGCAAGGCCAGCCAGGGCTCTGCCACACCAGAAGCAGCACTCTGCAGGCCTCCTGGACTCTGTGTGGCAGATTGCCAATAGGCATGTGCCAAGCTCTGCTGGCTGCTAGCTCCCATGGGTCTTTGGCATGGAAGAGGAACGACTCGCTCCTTGGTGGCTGTGCCGGGAAGTTAGAGCTACTCCACCCAACTCCGTACCACTTTGCGGTAGTAGCGACTGATGGCCTGGGCCGACTTGCTGGGTCTGTGATGGTCTTCTTGCAGCTTCCTCTCTAGACCGCGGGAGTCTCGGTTGGCCATGCTCTGAAGCAGCACCAGGCCCTTGCTGATCTGAGGAGATGCCAAACTGAGCTCCTCAGGGAAGTTCTCCTTCTTCATCGAGAAGACGGAACCAGAGGCAGTCACCCTGAATGATCGCACAGGGCCTACTGCTTCTGTACAGCGCCGGTTATGGAGGGGAAGTCAACCTTAGCTTGAACCCTCAGAGGGGTCCAAGCTAGAAAAGACAAGCTTCCAATGCTCCTGTCCTACAGGCTCCTGGGAGCAGTGTGTGTCATCACAGATGTCTCCATAGAAACAGGGGATGGTCATAGTCTCCTCAATTTTCTGCAATTAGGTAAAGGACTTGGGGAGCAGACACAAATGCCTTTCCCACAACTTCTCAGGAGGTCACAAGAGAAAAGGAAGTCGTCTGATCTCAGGGGCCCAGAGTCCTCCTCTCTCGTTTTTGTTGGGCGCAGGAGTAGGAATTTTCTTTTCTTTTATTGGCACGCATTCACTGTGCATATTGAGAGAACACTTCATTACAGAGTATCACCCCCTTCATTTGCAACACGAGAAACAGTGATCCCCCCCTTCATAATAAGAGCCCTGGAGATCAGCCGGGCGGTGGTGTGCACATCTTTAATCCCAGCACTAGGGAGGCAGAGGCAGACAGGTTTTATTTGGCAGATTCCACCAGCTGGTCGTTGATGTAGTTACCAATGAAGTTGGTTTGGCTTGACTATTTTAGTACCTGTTTGGTCAAAAGTGAGACCCCAGCCCTCTGACACCCCTATATACAAGAAGAAGCCTGGGGTGTTTGGATGAAAGCGTCACTCCAGCCCCTGGCACCCATTCTTGGAGCACCAATGGAGCAGGAATGGAGCCGGAAGCTCTATTTCAAGCTCCTTCCCCTGGGAGGCGCCTTGGTCCCGACTCCATCTCCAGGAAAGCCAGCCAAGCACTGGCCAGGGAGGGCCAGGACCACTCCCACAGAAAAGGGAACACGTGGTCTCCGTGTTTAACGTGGTCTCCGTGTTTAGCGTGGTCTCCCAAGCTCTCTTCCTCTCGCCCTGCTTTCTGGGCCACGTGGGGACGCCGCATTAAACGTGGGCATCTTCTATTTGGTCTAATTTGGTCTGATTGGAATTATTTGCGTCGGCAGAGAGGCTCATCTTAAGAATATTCCTAACAGTACCTGTTTTCTCCTCTGCCCCCTTTTCCTTTTCTTGGTTTTGCTGAGCATCTCACTGGGCCACTGAGCCCCCATTTTGCGTTCCACAGGGCTGGGCACCATAGCAAGACCAGGCTTACACAAAGAAGGATCAGACCTGAGATAGTAAAGCAAGGACAAAACCCCTGGGCCATCAGCCGTTTTGGGAGAGGGACTTCTCGCTGGCTGAAGGAAAATCATGGTTTTCTCCCTTCTATTCTAGTTGGCTCTGGTTGTCCATTCAGTGCAGCCTGGGGCCATCTGAAAGGAAACCCTCAGTTAAGACTGGCCTGTGGAGGGTTGTCTTGATGTAGGAGGGCCAGCCAACTGTGGGCAGCATCTCCTTCGTTGGGAGTTCCTATGTGTATACAGAAGCTGCAGTGTGAGCCCATGCTAGCCTGTGAGCCCGTGTGAGCCCGTGTGAGCCTGTGAGCCCATAAACAATGTTCTTCCGTGGTTTCTGCTTCAGGCTCCTGCTTGAGGTCCTTTTGTAACTGCCCTCAGTGACAGAGATGACCAGCAAACTGACATAAACCCTTTCCTTCCTAGCTTGCTTTTGGTTGTGGTGTTTGCCACAGTAACAGAAATAAGATTAGAATACCTTCCAAGACAATTCTAAGGACCCACAGATGCTTTTAAAATGTTATGGCCAAATATAAAATTACAAAATAAGTCTCTTTTGTGTTTGATCTTTGGACAGGTTTTAATAAGAAATGGGGCTAATTGCTGTTTACAGTGGCCAAGCTATGGAACCAGCAACAAAGGGGTGGAGAACTAGGTGTGATTGACATTCATGAAAGGTTTTCTTCAGCACAAAGAATAATTGTTTTCCAGGACAACGATAAAGGTGGAGACAGTCATATTTAGTGACTGAAGCCAGTCTCAGAAAGACACTGTGTTCTCTTCATTGGCGTAGATACATCCAAACGCGTATGTCTTTATGACGTGGAAGTCGATATGAAACTGTCTCTCTGGGGGACAAAGGGGACAGAGAGGAGGGGTGGAGAGTGAGAAAGAGAAGAGCAGGGAGGTGCTCGAGGCCTGCGTTCGACATACCCTGTCTACTTGTGAGAAACTGTTCCAAAGAGAAGGAAAAGAAAAAGGGTGTTTTTATCGCTTTAAACCTAGAGAAGTCAGTTTCGCCTTACTGGCTTCTCTTCAGGTTGTTATTCTGTGAATTTCCAGTATGGCTTCTAAGTGCTTCTAAGGCCAGCTGTGTGCTACTGTAGCAATCTCAGGACTGCTACAACCCTGCCCATTTGAAAGGCGTAAGGCATATAATGGGACCGGAGAGGTGGCTCAACCATTAAGAGCATGGACTGCTCTTACAAAGGACTCACTCCCTCTTCTGACCTCATGAGTGCACACATGCTCACACATACACACACGCACGTGTGCACACACACATACACACACACTAAACAAACATAAATAAATAAATAATAAAATTATATATGTATTTTTGAGACGGGTGTAGTTCTGGCTGTCCTGGAACTTACTTATGTAGACCAGATTGGCTTCCAACTCACTTACCTGTCTCCCAGGTGCTAGGATTCCAGCATGTGCCACCATGCCTGGCTTTAAAATAAATATATTTTTTAAAATATTTATTTATTTATTATGTATACAATGTTCTGTCTGTGTGTATGCCTGCTGGCCAGAAGAGGGCACCAGATCCCATTACAGATGGTTGTGAGCCACCATGTGGTTGCTGGGTGAACTCAGGACCTTTGGTAGAGCAGGCAATGCTCTTAACCTCTGAGCCATCTCTCCAGCCCTAAAATAAATATTTTTGAAGTCACATATCGGGGCTGAAGAAATGGCCCAGTGGTTAAGAGCAGAGGACTGGGTTTGGTTCCCAGTACCCACATGCTGGTTCTTAACCATCCATATGAGAGCTGATGCCCTGTTCTGACCTCTACGGGCACCAGGTGTGCATATATGGTAAGGACATACACGTGTAGGCAAAGCACTCATTCGCACAAAATAAAGTAAGTAAAGTTTAAAAAAAAAGCCTATTTTTCTGTTTTCCACTCTGTTTTTTTCAGTTTAGCCTAGCTATAAACGTGTGGTCGCTAAGGCACCCTAGTGGACTTCCAGTTCTGCTACAGAAATGCAGAGGGACAGGTGACAGCCATAAAATAAAAAGTTTTACCTTGGGACGGACATCCAAATTTAATAAATGAATCAGAACTCTAGTCTTGCTATTTCAAGGAGCGATTAACAGATTTTCTCCAAATTTGGAGGCTATGTGTGTGGCATGGGCTTCAGTGCAGACAGGCGGCACCGGCAGCCCCGTCGAATGAAGCAGGAGTCCCTGGGAGCTGGCACTGCTTGCTGTCTTGGGTCTCTACTGCGGCTTGCTGAGTTCTCCCCTAGGCACTCGTGAAGTGAGGACAGCCACCAGAGGTGTGTGAGCCTTACGGGCACACCAGCTCGTAGACCCAGGGACTGTGTCTTGCACAGGTGATGTGTGCCTCACAGAACAGCAGCCTGTGTGTTTCAGGAATTACAATAATGGATAATGAAATTCAGTTGGGACGTCAGATCCCTAAAATGTCTGTTTTTGTTGTTTTTGCCAAGAGGCTAATTTTCCAAAGGTATAAGTTATCAAGAAAAGCTGTCTATGAGCCAAGGTGATCCCCTGAGAGGAGACACTTCACCAGCAGAGAGATTGTGGGTCTAGAGAAGGGACTCCGAGGTAAAGATGGCAAGCCCCTGGGGACAGGTACACCTGCACAGGCCAGAACTTGCTTCTGTTGGGCCAGCTCTGACATCAAGCCCCCAGACAAGAGCCCCAACCCTCAGCAAGGAGACACCCACAAGATGTTGGCCCTGGCTAGAGAGCTGTTCCCTAATATAGTCCTTCCCCCTCCCCAACTGTACCTGCTTCTGGATCTGGTTCACCTGAGTTGAGCCACGGAGCCCTTGTGAGCTGGAATAGATTGGGGACAGCTGGAGGCCACACTGACTTCACCATGCCTCATACCGCTGTCTTCCCAGGAGGCCTGTGGGCCTTTGCCACCTGGTGCCAGATCCTTGGTGATCCTCCCCACCCCCAGCCCATAGGATGGGGCGCTCCTGGCAGGCACAGTTCTCCTGGCACCTGGGCTGGGACCTGCCTCAAGAGCCCCATCATCACCTATGTATTTGCTCAATGGAAGAAAAGCTTCGAAACTAGCCCGGAGCCCAGATTTCCTCCCCTTTTATTAGGCGCAGCTTTCAAAGTCTTTAATTAATGAGGAAGGGTCTGGAGAGTCAGAAAGGCCAAGCTAGAGGAGAAAAGAGACACCGGGAAAGTTCAGCCTACAGCTGCAGCTAATGTCTCATCCCTGCCTCAGGAAATCCTGTGGCTCCATCTAGTGGCCGCCTGGTCCAGTCTCAGCACTAACCCAGCCTGGGGGTGAGTCTTTTCCAGCTAACAGGGTCAGCTAGAATATACTTCAACTGTCATTGCCCAAAACCACCAGGGTACAAGTCTCTCCTAGACCCACATCCAGACTGCAACGTAGGGACAAATTGGAAGTGAAAATGCCTCTGCTCTTCCCTGGGGGAAAGCCAATGTGGCTAAAATTTCTTCCTGGAGAAGACAAGAACAATTATCTCCTGCTCCTCCTAAGATCTCAACCATAAACTAGGGAGTGGGTCCAGTAAAGTTCATGGGGGAGGATCCCAAAGAGCACATTAGGCTTACTTTCACAGCAATGGTTGAGGGACTGGGCGGGGGGGTGGGAGCATGGGTGAAGGGTTTGCACCCAGCGGGGATGATGGCTTCCCTGTAGCTGTGTAGCTGGCGCTCTAGTTCTTCCGTGACACTATGAGGTCACACGCAATTTTGATCAGAATTGCATACACCTGGATGGGAGGGTAGCCGGATACGGAGGTGAGGGTTCCACGATACTCTCCTCCTCCAAGAAGGATGGCCAACAGCCCAGATGGAATGAGGCTTAGTAAGCAGACTCAGTTGGACTCCTAAAGATGGTGTCGGTTTGCCTCAGAGGACAGTCATGCATAACCAGCTTTCTCCCAAGGTCATCGGGCTCAAAACAACAATGGAACTAGATAGCACTCCCCACATTGTGCCTGGAGTGTGAGCAGCCCACTGAGGAAGAAGGTCGCCCTCTCTGTGAGCCTGAGGCTATGTGGTTTATAAACCTTCACTAACCCCAGACGTGTGGAGAGTGTGTGGAGGGGAGTGTCATATCTAAATGTCAAGTCCAGTTAAGGCATCTTGTGAGTCTAGAGGCTCATATGAAATTCTTCAGCCCCCTGTCCTGAAGTGGCCTGGAGTCATCTAGTACTCAAGGACCCTCCCTAAATGCTTCTGTGTCACCAGACAAGCTCCCCATGCCATCTGGTATAGCGCCATTTCTGGGAGTTCACTAAGAGAGGCAACAGCTCTTAAGGTCTTTAACAAATTTCCTGGAAGTCCCCAATATCCTATATCTTGGAGCACAGAAAGGCTGACAGCCTCTCTTGGTGAATTCCTGGCTAGTGGGCGTCTGTACTCGTGCCACACCCCATAAAACACCTCCACTTCAACAATAAGGAAGTCAGATGGATCCTGCACAAGGGTCCAGGACCCTGCATGAGGCTATGCTCTCAATTTGACCTATATGTCCCAGTCCTTCTACCGTTTTGGGGAAGACGCCTGTCAGCACCTCCTGGATCACACTGTAAGATCTAAAGAGAGTCTCTCTTTCATATTCCTGCCCATCCAGACTCTCAGCTCCTATTTTTGTTGTAATGGTAAGACCCTTCTCCCAGGTTGCTCAGCAGCTCCTGGGGACTCTCTTACCTCAGGGCTTTTAGGCTAGCCCCTGACTTTATGGACAGACCCTAGCAAGAGACCTGCCATCCCCTAAATTTCACCCCAGAATTAGCCGCGTTCCATACATACATCGTTAGACACCATCATCACTCTCCAGAAACAAGCCTCATGTATATTAAAGGGTTCTTTTTAAAGGCTCAAATGTCTTCACCAAAGGCTCAGGTCTGGGACCAGCTGGACTGTGTAATGATTCATGCATTAATGATCTCATTTTAACTACAGAGATTCCAGTCACAAAAATAATAACCACAGACACTCTTGGGACAGCAGGATTTTTGCTGAATTTGGATTCTCTATCTAGTTCAGCCAAATAGCTAAACCTTTCTATGCAGTCTTCAGGGAACCAGAGAAAGCTGTTAGTTTGGACCCCTGAGATGACATGGGCCTCAGACCTCCTAAAATTCACCCAAGCATCAGATCCCCCAATCATAGTAAACCCTCTTCATTAGGCTTTTGAGTGAGAGAGCGCGGAGCACTTGGAGTTCTAACCCAAATTCTGGGGCCCTCACGGTGCGTAGTAGGTTATCACACGAAGTCATGAGATCTGGTGATATGGGCACTGGCTCCCTTGCCTCAGGTCCCCAAAAGCTTTTTAGATCAAGACTTCATACTCACCCAGAAAGGGTGCTTACAGTTCATCTCCTTCAACCCTCCACAGTGGACCCTGGGGACCAATGAGGGATCAGAGAGGGAATAACCAGGTCATTGAATGAAGAGCGTTGAGTGTACAAGTGTCAAACACATGGTGGTGTTTGGGTCACAGCCAGAACGAGGTGCCTCACTTGGTCTCACATGGCTTCACCCTGTACCATCTCATCCTTATCTTGCCCACCCCCCCTTGTCAAGGCAGCCAGCATGGAGACTCTAGAACTGTGCTGTTCCTGCAGCAGCAGTTGCGGGAGGTGAAGAGGAACTTGGGCCCTCTCCGTCTCACCTCAGCCTCTCTTATTCTAAATTTCATTCAACTCTTAGAAGCCTCAAACTTCTCTCACAGCAGAGTAGGTTTTTAGAGCCTTATTTTTGCTAAGACATGTCCACAGGCTGAAAAACAAGAAGGTTGAGGACCACAAAGAGGCCCGAGTGACGGCAAAGCGTGAGTAGAGCCGACAGGAGAGGTGTACTCCTCCCTGTAAGTCCTCCTGAGGTGAGCATGCAGGCCACACATCACCTAGGTGTCTGCGATGTCCCCAAATCTCCCCTTTCCAGCCCACGGGGCAGATGCACAATTGCAGGAAAGATGCAGATATTCAGCGGGTGCTACTGGGCCCGTGCAGGTGCACACACTTCCTGCCTGTGCTTGCTCTCGCTCCTCACAAGCCTAAGGGAGAGGTTAGTCATAAGAGCCAGTCGCAGGAACATGTGATTTTTTTTAATTATATTACAAAAACAAAAATTCCCACCAAAACACAGCTAAAAAAATAACACATTTTTCTAAGATGACATTACCCAAAACAGTGACTAGCGTCGTTGGACTACATCCATCAATACTGCCTGGAGAAGCATGTCGTTACACTGGAAATGGACAGTTTGGTTTTGGTTTTTGTCCCCTGTCTGAAATGCTGTTCTAAGTAGCAACTTTTGTCCCTTGCAGGATTCTCACACGGGGATCCAGGGCTGGTGCTGCAAGCTCAATGCCGTGACCTCAAAGCAGCCCCACCCAGAGCTGTTAGCTGGGGCAAGCAGTGCAGGAGGACCATGAGAGAGAGCTGTTAGCTGGAGGCACGGAGCTTCCTGGGACCACAGAGGCTGATGTGTGGCATGGCTACTTGTCCAGCCTCGAGGTACCCGCAATTGCTCAACAGCTGTCTCCAGGTCACCCCCAAACTCACTCCCGGTCTACCACATCAGCGCTCCGGGAATCCTGGTGACTGAAAGATTGGCTTTCTCTTGCTCTCTGTGTTTTGCAGAACAGAGTTTATTTTGGACCCAAAGGCCGGTTCCTGGAGAGCTACACGTGTTCTCAGCATGGCAAGGCTTGCTCCTGTGACATTTATTCTCTGGAGATAGTCCGTGGGGGTTCCCTTCAAGTGTGGCAGATCCTGAAGGCTCTTGAGGCAGCTTTGGCACTTGAGGCACTCTGAGGAGACACATAGCTCTGAGTCCTCAGATGGGTTCTTTCCTGTTGACAGCCACCATTAAATAAGTCCTCCTAACCCTTCTCAGGAGCATGAAGTGGGGTGCTTAGGATGGCTCCTCCTGGACAATGCCTGAGATATACTTGTGTAAGACCCCGGAACTCAAGCACTTCTCAGTGGGGCTCACAGAGCCGTGAGTGAGGATACAGTATGCTATGCTATCCCTGTGCTACCTCAGTGTAGATCCTGAGGTAGCATAGGGCTGTGTGTGCCTCGGGAGTGTCACCCACCTCTACTGTGACCTGACGCCGTAGGCAGGCAATGCAGTCTGTCTAGCCTTGGTTTGCTCCTCTGTGCAACAAGAAGGGTATACTTGCCCTCGCTTTGTGAGGTGTGTTAGTATATGCCAGGATGGCCACTTCCTTCACCCAAGAAGTTCTAAGCCAGCGGCTGTAGCTGCTGCGGACCATCTGGGTGCAGGCCTGCTTAGGACCTCCTCCCCTAGGCTAAGCTGTCAATGTCTGTCCAGTTGGAAGAGCCTACATGATCAGCTGATCTCTGGCAACCCGGTGCCTGCACCTACCCTGAGTGCACCCAAGCCCCGCCCCTCAGAGGCCCACAAAGTGTGGTGTGGGTGATAGCAGCCTGAAGTTTGCAGAGCCCGCTAAGATTGGCAGTGTCTGCTCCTGTGCTCCCAGGAGGCAGCCCAATAGGAAGCCAGTCCTGGTGGTGCTGACTGTGTTACCATCCCATTGTCTTCACCGCCTCTGTTGGGCCATGCTAACCAAAGCCAGGCCGAAGGGGAATGGCTGGCCGCGCAGAGTCTGGGCAGCGCATCAGGCTTTATGGCATCAGGGGCTCCCTGTGGTCCTCCATTCCTGCAGGAACTGCCAGGGCTCTCGCTGCAGGAGTTCACAGTTTCTGGCAGGCAGAGAGAGCTCCGTTGGCTGAGTATAAGCAGGAGCTGTCTCTCCAAGGCCACTCTGTCCTTGGGGTACACCATGAGGGCTGAAGCCCCCAGCAGCTGCCCCGGTTCCCCCCATGGGGATGAGCTAGCATTTAGGCTGGGCAGGACAGATGTTCTTCTCACAGCTGGACTTTGACCTGCCCTCCCACAGCTGTGCTCTCTCTTACTGTCCCATCCAACCATCCTGGCAACAGACAGTCGGTTTTCCTAGGCTTGCTGACAACAGTGTATGGAAAAGCCAGGAATGCACTAGGTTGATCACAGAAAGGAATGCTGGGAAAGTTAGAGTGGTGGGGGTGGGAGGAAGAAAGCAAGTTGACCCATCAAATAGAAAGAGTAACATTTTATCAAATATTGAAAATTCAATTTTCAATAGTCTGAGTCCCACTGTCCCTCTGTCTGCTGAGAGAGGTCCATAGAGAGGCCGTGGCCAGCATGTTTTGGGTGCTGGCTGAGTGTTGATGCCAGAAGCTTCCCCTGGTCCTCCAGCCTCCCCTGGACTCTGATTTTGTTCTGGGCAGGAGACTCAGGGGACCAGCAGAATGGCATACATGAGGGACCGATCCATCCCCACATCCTACAGAGGCTGTCTCCAGACTTCACCTTCAAGACACAGTTTGGAATCAACCTGCAGAAGACATGGTGGCCGGGCCGCTCACAGCTAGCAGGAACAATAAGACGCCAGAATACTTTGCGGCAGAGGGTGAGTGAGAAAAGGCTCTCGCTCTGTTCTGGAGATGGCAGAGTCTTCAAGAAAGAACGGGCGTAGAGAGTGGGTACGGGCATACCTACCCACAAAGGGACAGCCCCTGTCTCAGCCTTTGGCCCACCACCTGCCTCGTATCCATGTAGGTAGGGCAGTTCCAGAAGTTTCCTAGGGGCAGTTCATGACTGCCATTCCTTCGGAAACGGCGCCTGGCAAAGGGCCCTTGCTGTTTCCGTGGCTACAGTTGAGGGGTCCTGCTTGCCAGGGCGGTTTCTCACAGAGGAAGGAGAAGGCCCGGCCCTCAGTGGCTCTCTGTCTCTGTGAACTCCTCTTTGATGGGTTGCTTCCGAGACTTGCAGTCAGGCAGGTCAAAGCCAAAGTCTGCCCACTCGTCGGGGCCTGTCACCCCACCTGGGCCTCCGCGGTTTGGGATGGTGATGGTGTGGCGTACGCGGAAATGGACAGCTTCCATGACGCGCTGCCGCTGAAGCTCTCCAGAGCCACCGATGGAGATCGTGGCCGCATTGCTGCTGGTGCGAAGCAGCTGCTGCCCGCAGTCATGGCTCTGCTTCAGGTCCTGCAGGCCCCTCCAGATGGTCATGCGGTACTGATCAGGGATTTTCAGGGCCCCGAGGTCCTGCGGGAGTGATGGACACCTTGTGGTCATAAAAGAGAAACTACAGGGTTCTGTGTCCCCCACACCAGAGACATCCTACCTGCAAGGAAGCTTCTGACTTATTAGGACACGGCAATATGGGTGACAGAGCAGCCCAGAGAGGGACAGCATCAGGGTCACCTGCGCACGCACAGCGTCTAGCCACATGGTTTTGTAGGACAGCTAAAGGACGTGTGGGAGTGTCGAAGGGGACCGTGATGAAGGCCTCTCTGGGGGCCGCATGCAGCCTGGAACATGGATCACAGTGAGAACAGAGATGGGGGCCTAAGGAACCACCTGTCTCTTGGCCCCAGGCTGCCCCTTGGCACCCATTAGTTGGCAGCGGCTCCAGGCTCATCCCTTAGCTTCAAGCGCATGAGTCTCCCTAGTGAGGCAAGGGTTAATATGTGACTCTAGATAGAAGGAAAGCAGTTAGTGGTCACACAGATGCGGGTCGTCAGGCACCAGCCTCACTGCCTCTGATAAGTCTCTGTATCCAGCCTGGGTCCCTGGGCAGGCGGCAGATATGGACTGTCCTCTAATTTAGGCGGGAGTCTAGGAAATAGTTATAGGAGGGGCAGGAGGGACTGAGATGATGCCCCCAGGCCCTGAGGCTGTGTCCCATGGACAAATCAAGGCTGGCTGTGTTACTGGGCTGTACTCAGATGCTGGGGCTCCAGTCTTGATGTCCAGCACCCTTCTAGTCCACACCCAATCCAGAATGTTCTGTGTTGTATGTGTAGGCTGGTCTTTGGGCCCCGTTTATTCTTTCTGGGCCTGTCCTCTCCTGGCTCCTGCACTTGTTAACCACTGGGTCCTGGAAAAATCCCAGCCCCCCAAATTAAAGGTAGTTTGGCTGCGGCACCAGGGGGCTTTAACAAAAGAGAAAGCCCTCCAGGTCACCCCCAGGGACCAGAGCACATGTCCACCCAGCCTCCTTCAAGTCACCTGAGCCTGTTTTGGCTTCTAAGACCCAGAATCTGATTGTTTGTGGGAAAGGCTCTGGGAGTTCCCCCGGCTTGCCACCCTAAATGGCGCACTCTACTCTGCCTTGGGCCAGGCCCTCCATCCCTTTGGGGAGGTCTGCCGGTGTTTACCTCTATGGTGAGGTTCTGCAGGTGGTAGATGCTCTGTAACCCTTGGGAGGTGAAACATTCGATGCAGTTTGGACACCCCAATCCTGTTAAAAAACTGCAGAGAGAATTTGAGAAGATAGCATTAACTCCCATTGCTAGGCTGTGTGCTCAGGTCTCCCAGGAGTAAGAGGTCTTGCTAGGGAGGGAACTGTCCATTGCAGTGGCAAAGCCACTGGTCCCTTGGAGCAGGTATGGCCAGCCATCAGTGTCTCAGCCTAGGAGGCCTGGCTCAAGTGCCCTTCTTCCCAAGGTTCTGTGCCAATACCTGCTGATGAGCCCCGACACATCCGACCGTCTTAGCCTGTCTTCCTTTGGGGGCAGGCCAAGCAATTCAAACACAGAATAAAACAGAGCCACATGCAAGGCTGCTCCTCCAGAGCAGGAACCCACAGTTAGTAGCAGGTGAGGAAGAGGGGGTGCAGCACAAACCCAGGTCCAGACATGGCCCACACACCTGACGAGGCTTGGGTCTGCGTGATAGGGGGGTGGCGGGGTGCAGTGTGACCCCGAAACCATGGTCTGGGAGCCGTGGCCGCCGTTCATCTCACCATTGGCTGTCATGGTGTGGCTGTGACTGTTGAGCATCCCGGAGCCTGGGCAAAAGAATGATGGAGGAATCTGAGAGCAGCTCCACACGCGGTGGGAAGTGTCCCAGGTTAGGATCCAGCCTGGTAAGGGCTGTCTGAGGCTGAGCAAGGGCTGAACCCATAGGCCCAACTCTTCTCCTCAAGAGGTGGAAGTGGGACGTGGCTGTGTACAGGGCACTTAGTTTAAATGAGCCAGGGATTAGCAGCTGGCGTATGGGTGTTACCAGGTTCCAGGGCCCTTATGGGGGACACCCCTGGGCGTATTGCCAGAAGCGTATCCATTAATGTCCATGTAAAGACCTTACAGAGGAGACCCACATTCCAGCCCGCCCGGCTGTGATGCCTCATGTCCTATAATCTTTCAAATGAGGGGACTTGGTGTTGCCATTTTGCTAATGGAGAAACTGAGGCAGAGTGAAACTAGGGATTATCCTCAAGAGGGATGATAGGCCAGGCAAAGCCCCAGACATAGGACTCCTGGGACTAGAAAGAAGACAGCCAACCTCCCTATGGCCATTGCCCTTCTCCAGGCTGAAGTGGCAGGGAAAGCAACCTTCAAGAGTTCCCCACCAGTCCTGTTTATGATCCTGGTAAATCCAACCAGTCCCCCCCTTGGGTCTCTGCAGCCCACACGAGGTGTCCTCTGCTCTAGGGACTCACCCATGGGTCCCAGGTTGGGCCCAGCTGCCGAGCTGTGTGGTGGAGGCTGGCCCACCAGCTGGTTGACGGAGGGCAGCTTGTTGACGCCACCATGTACCTTGTTTATCGGGGAGAGGACGGGCCCATAGGATGACGACTGCAGGTGACTCCTGCTTAGAGAACAACAGCATACATTCCTAAGAGGTAAAAGCAACTCCTTTCTCACCTGGCACTTCTGCGGACATCCCTGGATGCAGGTAGATGAAGACCCCGCCTTTCAGAGAGCTACCAGGAAGATGAACACCTCACCAGCAACGCCAGCCCCGCCTGCCCACTCCTGATCAACATTTACAAGGCCCATAGAAGGCAGAGGTGCGGTTAAGGTGGGGGCTAAGTCCTAGAAGGCTAAGTTCCTGGAGAAGATGCCTCTGAGCACTGAGCTGCCTTGGTCCTACTGTGCACCATACCTCCCGGGCTCCTGGCCTTCTCACTGCTGGGTCAGAATATCCACACTTCCCTATCCAGATGGTGGGGTTCACTCACGGCCTCTGTAGGAGCTGCTGCTGCTGCTGCTGTCGATAGGAGTCGACCAGAGGCTGTGGTACAAGTTCCATCAGTTCGAGGCTCTCCTTGACTTTCATCAAGATCTCAAAGTTCTCCCGGCCTCGCACCTGAGCACAGAGAGGCAGACCCTTTGCCCAGGTGCCCGGGAGCCTCCCCTGGCTCCATGCCTCTGGTGGGAGGGGGCAGCCGGAGTCTTAGGAGGAACCCCGGGTTTGTGGCAGAGTGTAGCTCTTCTCTCAGGGTCCCCTTGCACTCCAGAGCTCAGGACAACTTGGCTTTCTTTCCTCTGCCCAGAGGCAGATGCAGGAAGGGGGTTTGCAGGGGTTCAGAGTTCCATGCCCAATCTTCCCACTAAGAGGCTCTCCTCTTCCTCCTCCCATCTGGCAGCTATAGGCAATAGGACCCATGCTCAAGGAAATAGAAAACGTTCTCTCAGAACCCTCCATGACCTTGCCACCATCCAGTGTTCTCTGAGTCACACAGGCTGTGCCCGGTAGGATCATGAATTCCTACTGAATCTCCACCATGGGGGTCTCCTGGATGCAGAGCTAACCTGGCTGGCATCGTCACACTCACTGAGTTCGGGCACTGCAGAGTCTGACTCTGAGCAGAGCCTCCTTTGAACCCCATCTCCTTCAGGGTCATAGTCTCCACCCCAGCTGCCTAGATGCCACCTTTGCCCATCTCTGTGGCATCTGGAAATTGCCCACCTGGGCTTTCCGGTAAGGGGCACCCCCAGGCCTTGTCCTCCCCAGCTCACTCTGACAGTCACTCACATGCATGTAGAACATGTCCTCATCCCCATTCCTCCTCTTCTTCACGTTAGCGCCCAGGGCCGGGATGGCTGGAGGGCTCTGCTTGAATGCTGGGAAGCAAGTCAGGAAAGACATGAGTCAGAGGGCCAAGGTGCCCAGGTGAACACCTGCCACAGGTGGAGCATGGGTACAGTGCAAGCCTAGGCCAGATGGAGCTGGGCCCAGAGTCGCCTGGCCCTGGCCTTCGAGCACAGAGACAAAGGAACTGTCTTGGGTTGGCTTGGGTTGCACTTGCCCTGTTCAGCCAGAGGCCTCTAGGCCCAGGCCACTGAGACCCAGATCCATCCCACGGATGTGAACATGCTTGGTGTCTTGGTGTCTTTCTGCCGTGGCACGCCAGCTCACACCCAGCACATCCAACTCCATCCTGAGGGATGACCCGCCCTCCACCCTGGCCCAGAGCCCCACGCACCACGTTTACTGGCAGCCCCGTTCTTCGTGGCGCTCTCATTCAGGGCCTGCTGCTCGCGGTAGTGGTCTTCATCGGCTTTGCGGTCACGGCCAGGACAGGCGCAGATGCGACCCTCGAAAGACCGGCGGCCCAGAACCTGTCCACTGTAGGGTGGGCGCAGCACAATGGTGAACTCCTGATCAATCCCACCCCCTGCAGACCCCACAGGACTGGCCTTGGACTTGAGTGCCCTCCGAGGAGAGCAAGCCCTCTCTGTGTCCATGACATGCCCCCCACAGTGCTGGCCCAAGTCCCTGCCCCACCCCTACCATCCTGGCACCGCAGACTCACTCCCGGGTCTCCAAGGTGATGATAACGAGGATAGGCCTCCGGTTCATGCCCCCTACGCAGCTGCTGTTACACATGAAGTTGTACAGGATGGTGGTGAATTCTGTCCCCACCTGTGCACAGGGGAGACAGGGAAAGGGCTTGGCTTCAGTATGCAGAGCCAACCAACTGGAAAAGGGACTTCTAGCTGTCATGTCTGGCCCTGGTTCTAGATAGGTATAGGAGTGATGCACCATGGTTCTCTGTCATCTACCCATCTACCTGCCCAACCACTCACCATCTATTAATCCTGTCTGTGCACTATCCATCCATCTCTCCATCTCTCTGCATCATCTATCATCCATCCATCTACTCATCCATCCATCTACTCATCCATCTACTCATCCATCCACCCATCCATCTACTCATCCATCATCTATCCATCCATCCTTCCATCCACTCATCCATCCATCCATCCATCCATCCATCCATCTCT
The DNA here is from genome assembly GCF_014885135.2 of Alexandromys fortis. Taxonomy (NCBI): domain Eukaryota; kingdom Metazoa; phylum Chordata; class Mammalia; order Rodentia; family Cricetidae; genus Alexandromys; species Alexandromys fortis. Next base: position 1,239,505 of record NW_026067961.1, on the reverse strand, counting down.
CTGCATCATCTATCATCCATCCATCCATCCACTCATCCATCCATCCACTCATCCATCCATCCACTCATCCATCCTTCCATCCACTCACCATCTATTAATCCTGTCTGTGCACTATCCATCCATCTCTCCATCTCTCTGCATCATCTATCATCCATCCATCCATCCATCCATCCATCCATCCACTCATCCATCCATCCATCCATCCATCCACTCATCCATCCATCCATCCATCCATCCACTCATCCATCCATTCATCCATCCATCTACTCATCCATCATCTATCCAGCCATCCACCCACCCATCCATCCACCCATCCATCCACTTACATGCCTGCCCATCATGCACATATCCAGCCATCCATCTACCTACCCACCCACCCACTCACCCATACACCTACCCCATTCCCTTGCCCGCCAACTTCTCACCCGCCTGCCCGCCCATCCATTTGCTTGCCCATCTACCATCTACTGACCAGTTTACATTCCTGCCCACCCCCCCTCCCGTTCATCACCCACTCACTGGCCTGACTCCCCCCACCTACTCACCCACCCCTCCACCTACACATCTGTCCACTCACTTGAGATTGCCTACCCAGCCACGGGTCCATTCGTGCCCTCATAACACTCTGCTGGCTCTGGGATCAGAGCGCTTGGGAAGTGCAGAGTCTATGGTGCGATTGCCTCAGCCAGCTCCCGTGATACATGGAGGTCAAATCATAAGGCCGTATGTGGGTGTGTGTGTGCGTGGGCTTTTGTGTCACATGTTTGCTGCATGCTCTGGGCTCGTCTGAGCAGAAGAATGAGAGGGACTCCATCCTCAGAATGGAGGAAGTTCCATGGTCTTGCTAGATCAGGACACCAAAACCACAAATGCCAGCCCTTCCCAGAACTTGCACCTGGCAGCCACTAGAGGGCATGAGACTCCCACTTTGTTTACAAGCTTGCTCAGGCGAGACCTCCTGTGAGGATAGGGGAGGAGGCTGGTCCACCCTTGGCCCTGTCCTACTGATACAACAGCTTCCTCAGAGGACCACGGGGCCTGCCAGAGGACCGGGGAGGCCTCACACCAGCACAGCATGAGAGCTGCCTGTCTACAGTCCTCCTCTGAGTCTCCACCCTGGGGCCACAGGCCATCATTCCTGTAGAGCAACTTCCCTCCACCTTGGCCTTTGGCCCCAGCTGGGCCTCATTTCAGATCTAGAATGGTGATCACACACCCCTCCGTTGCCAAAAGTCAACCCCTGCCTCCTCCAGTCTTTCTTCCTTTGACTGCTTTTTGCAACCACCACTTCCAGCCTGGATCCCTCACTTACGTCCAGCCTGAGCCTCCACATCCACCCTGTACCCCATATCTAGCCTGTGCCACCTACCTCCACTATACGGCACCTCCAGCTTGCACCCCACTTTCGAGGCTCTGCACACAGGCCCTCCTAGTCTCACCCTTCACCTCATCTTTCCTGCTCTCCTGAGCCCACGTCCCACAGCTCCAGTCCCCTTTATCATCTTCTATGGTCCCCAGCCTAGTCTAGGGGCCCTTTCATGACCCCAGCTCCCAGCATGGAATTCCCTACCCTCCATCCAAAGCCCTATGCTTGCTGGCTTAGTTTTGTCCTTGCCAACGGAGTCTGAGATGTCCAGGAACTCTTTCTCACTCCTCATTCCCATGTCTAGAAAGCTATGCTCACGTTGGGAGAAATAGACAAGACTAGACTCTCCTAGTAGGGAAGGGCTGAAAGCTTAGAGGTCATGTGACCATTCCTTGCTATACAGCTAGGGAGAGAGAGAGAGAGAGAGAGAGAGAGAGAGAGAGAGAGAGAGAGAGAGGTCTGAGGGTCATGTCACACAGTATGTGGTCACAAAACAAATGAACAGCCAAGAAAAGGCTCTGGAGAGGCAGGCTGAACTCAGAGCAGTGGCTCCAGGAACCCCACCCTGTCTGGCCCCCAGCTTACCTGTGGGGGTTCGTAGGGTACAACCACGCTTTGCCTGCCGGTGACAGGGTCATCCACATACTGGGAGAGGTTGTTGCCTTCTACTCGGATGAGATGGCTAGCCGGGGCAGACTGTCCTGCCAGGAGGGGACATAGCTTTAGAGAGCGGCACATCCTCCAGCCTGTCACCCCGTACCAGGTGCATGGCAGAGCTGAGACCATAGGGCTTGTCCCTGTGAGAGTCCCAGACGAGGCTCAGAGCTGTACAACCCTCATTCAGGTGGCCTTGAGCCTGGCAGATGCTGTTCCCAGATCTTCTGACCCTGGGGGTGTTGCGGGCTTCTCCAGGAATGCTGCAGGAATGCTTGCTCTACAAGGCTCCCCAGGGTCAGCTGGTCCCTCAAGCTTCTCCCAAGCTACACCCCTGCTGGAACAGCAGCCTCTGGGGCTGCAGCCAGTGCTGAGGAAATGGACTGGAAGGGATGGGGCGGGGCTCCTGCTCAAAGTTCCCGCTAGCGCCACCAGCCCACTCATTGGCCAACATCTCTCAGTTGCACTGCTGGCCGGGTTTCCCCTTCAGTTGGGCCCTCAGGCCACTGGCCATGGTGCTATAGAGGTTGGGGACCCACAGTGGAGAGAGGGTGCTCACCTTCATTGAAGTCCCTGCCAAGCTCGTGGTTGGGGCAGCGTTTAACGATGTCGGTCACGTGCTCTGCCTTCTTGTAGACAGGCATGGCTCTGATGGCCGTGCCCGGGGGTGGCGGCGTGGACACCTTGATCTGGATAGGGCACGTCTTGGCAATCTGACAATACAGCTTCTTCAAAAGTGGGGAGTACTGGGGGGAAGAGAAGAGCCAGGTTGAGCTCACAGCCCAGCTCCGCATGCTTGTCTGGGCACTTTCCACAAGACCCCTTTCCCAGGCACCCTGAAAAGGCCTGCTCCCATGTGTGCCTTCCTTCAGACATCCTTTCTCCAGAACACAGAGATGGCTATGCCTGCTGCCCACTTAGCAACCTGAATCCCAGAGGCTGCAAATGGTGGGCAAGGGTCAAGGATGAGAAAGTACGGGAGGACAGTGGGGATCCGTCTCTGTCTTGTTTCCCCAGCAGAGCTCTTACGCTTGGCTGCAGAGGTGGATCTGGAGCGTTTGAGCTTGCTCGACAAGCCCACAGTTGCATTTTGCTGCCTTGCACAGAAGAAACACTCTGTAGGTAGACGGCTTACGCCTTCCACTCTCTGGGCCAGCACGGCCTTGCAGGGTGATCTGTCACATCAGCACTATTCCACCAACAAAAGCCACTGAGTCCAGGTAGCCAAGCTTGACAGCTGTGTGCGGCATGACCGGGTTTTCCGACCCTAGAACCTGACTGGACCTAAGATCATGCCAGGGCGGCAAGGTCATGCCATTCCGGCAGGGTCATGCTGCTATTCCTCCAACCATCCTGGGGCCCAGGTCACCCATCTAAGGACCAAACTGGCCCTGAGGAGGCCACTTCAGGTATGTCCATTTATGTATACACTAGCTGACCCTCCCTTGCACTCCTGAAACCCCTGGAGACTCCTCACACCTTCTTCTCCAGGGGCAGTGGCGGTTCCCTTGGGTTTAGAGGGGATTTCTACGGTGCGCCGCTTCCTCTAATGTCCCCATTGACTTAGAATTATGAGTTACATCAACCTGGAAAATGTTCACCGTGCCCAATTGTGACAGTTGGGGAAACTGAGGCTCGAGATGGAGAGTTGTCACAAAACTGGGAAGAGCAGGTGATGCGCACATACTAAGAGTCTTTCCTTTGCAAGGGACAGTGGGGGATCCTGACCACCCGAATCCTGTCGGCTCAAGGTTTCCCATAAGAGGCTTACCCAAATATCACATACAATGGGTAAATGCAAGGAAGGGGAGGTGGGAGGAGGTACCATGAAGTAGGTCCCTCCCATTCTATTTAAAGAGCAAGCGAGGCTCACTCTCAGGGCCCTGCAGAAGCCCTGAGGGGTTTGTTTTGAAAAGCAGCTGAGAAAAAGAGTTCTAGTCAAAGCAGCAGCTCGGGGCCACACCAGGGAGGCCAGTTTGACTTCTTGGGGTGACATGAAGTTCACAGTGTGGGGATCCCCACAGGCAGACCAGCGGAGTGCCCAGGCCTCTTAGTCACAAATGAAGGCTCCCCAGCAAGGCTCAGGCTCAGACGATTGTGCTTGCTCTCCTGTCGGGGAGGGAGGACCAAGACAGTCCTGAACTCATAGGGGCTTCACCTGAGGCTAACCAAGTGACTGTTGTTTGCCCATTGCGGAGGATAAGAAAATGGGCTCAGGGTTGGGGGTGGAACTGGGTCAAAGTCACCAGGAGCAACAAAAAGAGGTTGTTAGCCAGCCTTTGAAGTCCCCCGTTCTGGTTCGGGAATGTAGGTTGGATTGCCCTAACCGCAGGACCACCTGTCAGGTTTGCCTACCACTGACTTACCACAAGACCCCCAGATGCCAGCCATGTGGCAGAGTGCCAGCAAGGTCAGACGCCTCGTGTTCCAGCATGGACGCTCTCACTACCAGGTGAGGTGATAGGTGAGTTGGTACAGCTGATGGGCACACGGACCTGGGGGCTCCTACCCCAGAGGTTCCTTCCTCTCCCGCGCTCATGACCTGAGAAAGGTTCATAGACCCACCGGGGCCTGAGCCAGGATGGGCTGAGAGCAGGGCAGGTATGGTGGTGCCTTAGGCCACATTCCTGGGAAGCCCAAACATGCCTGGCGGGAGGGACCGTGCATTAGGCTCACCTCTGTGCTCCTATCAGGATGGAGCCAGGCTCAGGGCACAGCCCAGCCACGGAGGGAGGCATCAGGGCTCCCTTCAACCACCTACTCCTGAGCAGTGCCTTACCACAGTGCCCAAGTATCCCCGGGGCCCTGCCCCAGCCCTCCCCCCTCCCCCCACTGCCCTCTGAGGATCTAAGTCCCGAAGCCGTCCACCCTGCTCAGAAGGTGGCTTTTGTACCTATGGGTGCCCTGGGATGGGTGTGGGGTGGCACAGCCCTCCATGGCTTACAATGGGACCCTGGCGGGGGTGGGGGAGGGTGATCTGGAGAAAGCTAGGGAACCGCTTCAGAGTAGCAGGGCTGGTAAGGGACTAGCCATAGATGCCCCTCCCTGGGGAGGAGCTTAAAGTGCCAGGAGCTGTCCCTGGTACCAAGACAGCGGCTGCGGCATGATAATCTCTCAGAGAAAGAATCACCTGATGTCAAGTCATCTCTGGTGGTGCAAGTGTCTCACCGAGCCAGTGTGGACGGGATGAAGCTACAGGAGGTTACTCTCCCTAGAGCAAGGCAAACACTTCACCTCACTTTTTGCGCCCTCAGGTGGCATCGCTATTAGGTCAAAAACAGTGGTTTTTGAGGCGTTGGGGCTCACAAACACTCGCTAGCCCTACACTGGCCATAGGTTAAATCTGTGGGTATCTATTTTAGCCAGGAGTAGGGAGTTTGAGGGTGGGGTGCCGAGGCTTCCCCGCATCCTGGAGGGCCAGATGGTAAAACCAGCGGCCACAGGGAAAGACTCCAGGATACTCAAGACCTGAGACCAGGAGGTCGCCAGTGCTCCCCTTCCTGGGCAGAGTTTGTGGGGTCAGTCCTCAGGGTCAGACTCTGAAGAAGGGGCAGGAGGGTGGATATCTCTTTTCCAGAGTGTCACGTGAGAAGGCTTCCTCCCTGCTGCCCTCCTCCTGCCTCTCCATCCCTAGAACCGCTAGATGGATGTGTTTCAACAGATTCCGAGCTGATAAAATCTTATTTATCTTCGGCTGTTGACACAGAGCCGTCCAGACTTGCCTGCGCGGATGCGTGTGTTCCGCGGGGCTTGCAGGAAATACTTTGCCCAACATCGGGGCAGAGCAGACGTCCCTCCCGCCGCACTCCTCTCCCGAACCCTCCTCCTTCGCTCCCTCCCTGCCCCCACCCCAGTCCACTATAGTCCCCGCCTGGCTGGAAGCCCCTAGCCTGGCAGGGCTGGTGCAGGGTGGTGGGTGAGAGGGCGGGCGGGGGCGGGCGCGGCACAGGGCTGTTAATTTCCTCGCACCCGCTCCCAGGCAGCTGGGTGCCCGGCACAGGCAGGTTTGGGCAGGAGGACAGTAGGGATGTGATAATAACTTGTCTGTCATTTTCTCGGGACATGTAGCGTCTTGAAAACCGCAAATACCGTTAACCAGCTTGGGTGAATCTGTTAGGACAGATTCTGAACGAAAGGCAGTGGTGGGGGCTTTATTTTTTTAGTTTTTTTTTTCATAGCCCACTTTTATATAGTTTGTGTGTGTTTGTACGTGTCTGGACTCTGGACCCCCCTTGAGAATCAGCCCCATGGTCACAGGCTTTTACTCTTGCTAGGACAGATCCACAGAGCAGGGCACGGAATCTGGTAAGCTCAGACTGATCTCTTAAATCTGGAGGGACCCAGGTCCACAGCCCCTAAGTTGTACCTCCCCTCCCTGTTCCCTTTCCCCTCAAGAAAAGCCACTGGGAGAGCCGCAGACCCATGGATCCCATCAGCCGATAACAGGTCCCGGGCAGCCACTCTGTGGGCGTATCTTAGCCTCAGCTGAGTTCGCTCTCATGATCATTCATGTCCATGATCAATCAGGGGACATCTGAGTCTGGGGTGGGTGCTCACACAGGCTAGGCCTGATAGGACAAGGGTCTACACCTAAGCCCTAGGGAGGGGATGATGCCCAGATGACATCGCTCAGCCTGTGCCAGAACACCTCCATGCCAGGATATAGGCTGAGGGCAGGGAGAGTCCATGTTCTACGAACCCATCTTCGGAGGACCCAGGCTTCAATGCCTAACCCTGCCAAATGCGCAATAGAGGCAGTAGTCATTCCTAAAGAGCTGAAGCAATCTGAGGGAGGGTAGAGGACCCCAGGAGCATCTGAAGCCTGAGTAGGCCATAGTCTAGAAACAAAGACCCATTCCCCTGAGGAGAAGCAGGCCAGGAGCTAGCTGGGGCACTCCTCAGGAGCTGGGCAGCTTGTCCCACCAAACAAACAAGCAGGAGCCATATGGGTATCCTGGTAGCCTGTGCCCTCTTTCACACCAAGACTGTGGAGTCAGAGGGCCCAGGTCATGGGGTTTGGGCCTGCTTAGCCTCTGCATGGCAGAGAACCTTCCAGCAGTTTCCGTCCTAGGCTAAGGAGCTGGGAAGCAGATGGAGGGCCCGATAGAGCTGTCTCAGAGGAGAAGGGGAGGGCGATGGTTGAGAATCTGGAAGGAATGCACGGTTGAGGGGTCCACACAGAAACCTGAGGAAGGGAAGGAGCCCTGTCCATGCCATTTCCTGCAAGGCTTCTGGGTCTACTTCGACTTCCTGGGAACTAGAAGTTGGCTTCCAAAAGCTGCCGTCTGAGCTGGGGTAGATCGGTAACCAGACCTTGTCATGTTGCATTTGTTCTACATCTCTGGTTCCTGGTAAACAGCTCTCAAAATCCAGAGACTCTTCAAAGCAACAGTGCCTTTTTATGCTAATGACAAGCTGAGGGCTGCTTCCCTGAGTAGCTCCTGGAAAGATCCAGGCGGTATATGTGCACCCAGCCCCAGCCTTTGGGAAGGAGCAGAGAGCATGAAGGTCAATTAGGTCCCAAATGTCAGGTGATTTATCATGGCTCCATAATGAAGCCTCTGCATTAACCCCAAAGGACAGGACTTGGTCAGCTTCTGGACAGCTGGACATGTGCAGGTGCCTGGATATGGTAGCCAGAGAGGACCAGGAAACTATATCCTTTCTCTACCTTGGCCCACACATTCCTTCTCTACCCCCACTGTACCCCGTATATCTCTTTGTCTCCCTGGGTAACTAGACAAGCATTTTGCAGAGTCCCGTGAGCTTCTGGAATAGATGACAGTCCCAAAGGGTAGCAGGCAGAAACATTACATAAGGCAGTGGTACCACAGGGGCAGCCTTGGGTTTAGAATCCCTGCCCTGGGGAAGGCATCAGACCTCCAGGAAACCCAGCATCAGAACTGTCTAGAGATGGTGCTGGCTGGTATCCGCTGCTGTGGAGTTGTTGGCTTGCTGGAGGGAGGAGTCTCCACACCTTTGGCCCTTTGTTTCCATCAGACTTGGCAAGTCAGGGGCCTGAAATCAGGGTCTAAACAGACTGAGTTAGTGTAAGAGGGCAATCAGGTGACCAAGCAGCACACCAGAGCCAGGAGAGACAGGTGACTCTGGGCCGGGGTTATGTTTCTGGGGGAAGAGGAAGCTGCCAGGTAGGGATGTCTCCCCTGACATCAAGTCATGGGGTGGAGGGAGGCTCCAGAAGCTGATTGGATGGGTGCAGCTGAACTATGAGCAAATGCTGTGTGGTACCCCAGCTCCAGAGTGCCACTGTCAGGATTTTCTGAGACTTCCCTAGGAGGTACTGTCACCTACTCCTAGCTTGGACACCTAATCTTATCCCAGGACCAAGGGCCATCTGAGGTCCTCAGGAGCAGCGTAGCAGGAAAGTACTTGGAATACATCATGACGGGGTCCTAAGCACCCTAGCTTTATCCTCCCCCTGAGTCCAAACAGGGACCCCCTATAACCCTTCTTCCTGATCCAGCCAGCAGGAGGGTTGTGCCTTGTGTCTTGGCCATGCACGGGGGCAGCCGGCTGCTGCAAGCAGACCTGTTTGGCCCGTCCTCTGGCCTCCAGTCATCGGCTCAGTGATAAGGGACTCACAGACCTGTCCAGCACAGGATCCCACAGGGAGGGTGGCAACCAGCCTGCTCTGTGCACAGCGTGGAGCCCACGCTGGTTGTCAGTGGCGACATCCACAGGCAGGATCAATCTCGTCAGCATGAGGATTGCAGGGCACCATAGGACAGTCTGACACACCCATCTCTACTCCAGCTGTGACCCTTCTAAACGCAGACCTTGGCCAGCTCCTCTCAGGACCGGTAACTTTCCGTATAGTCTCAGGGGCTAGTGACAGCCAGGAGCCAGGGAAGCAAGCTGAGTGTGTGTGTGTGTGTGTGTGTGTGTGTGTGTGTGTGTGGTGTGTGTGTGGTGTATGTGTGGTGTGTGTGTGTGTGTGTGTGTGTGTGTGGTGTGTGTGTGGAGTGTGTGTGTGGTGCATGTTGTGTGTGGGGGGGGAGTCGTTCCTCAGTGCTGTAGGCAATAGCTGACTAGAATATAAGTTTCCACTGAACTTTGGGCACCTTAAGTAGTTTTGGAATAGGAACGTTCAGGTGTCTAAATGTCCAATCCCGCATTAAGCATTGCACAGCGGACTGGGAGCTTCTGTGAGACCAGGACCACACGCAGAGTGTGACACTCCCCTGTTTTACCACCCACCCCCTCTAAGGCTCAGCAAGCTCCCTTAGGTTGTCAAGCACAAGGGGACACCCAGTGAGCAGATACGGCTCGCACTGCTGGTGGAGAGGCAGGCATACAGGCCACTCACTGAGCGGTGAACCTGGAATTCGGGTCACTGAATGGTTTCTGACTTATTTGCCACACCAGCAACTTGTCCAGAAGATTCTAATCAGCCCTCAAGTGTACTGCATAGCCCGGCTTCACAACCTGCTAGCCAGTCTCAGAGCACCAAGGTTGGTCCACCATGTCTTCTTGGACTGATCAGTGGTGGGTGATGGCAGAAGACCCCTCTTCCCTGCTCTTGGAGCCTAGAATATTCCAACTCATACAAGCAACAGAGTTCCTGGATGGGCTCAGGGCTTTCACCAGGAGGAGGTAACAGAGTCTGGACTTTCAGGGCAGAGACAACTATTCTGGAGTGGTCTCTATGCATCTTAGCTTAGCTTCCAAAGTGGGAGTCTCATAAATCTCATGTTGCTCCTATAACCACCACCAGCCTGGAGGTGCAGGTGTGCAAAACCCAGCTCACCATTCGGCTCTGAAGCTCACCTTACTCCATTCCCCAAACCCTGCCCAGCTTTAGCCTAGGATGGACGCCTCCTTCACCCCGGACTCTCATGCAGCTGTAAAGTGTGTTGGTAGACCTGAGGGGCAGTGGGCAGGGCTAGGTCCTGCAGGGCAAGCATACCATGGATCAGCAATGGGGAGAGGTGGTTCACAGACCTGGCTGGCTTACTCACCTTTGAGACTGGTCAGCCCTAGAAGTTTCTAACCAGGAAGCATTTAAGAATCTACCCAGGGCGGCAGCACAAGTGGCGATAAGGGACAAGCCAAGTTCCCTTCTTCGTGGTAAGCAGTGTCCTCCAAATGTCAAAGCCTCATCACTACTGCTCACAGCGCTCCTAACATCCCAGAACTACCCCTGGAGAACGTGGAGCAGTGGGCAGGCAGAAAGAGTTCCACAGACTCCTGGGATATGCCACTGGGTTACCATCTCGTCTCTGTACTTTGCTGATGGCCTGACCTGGCCCCTCCTCTGAATTCTCCTCTGCAAAGTGGAAAGGAAGTACACGTTATCTCCTGCATTTCCTGCAGGGTGATGGGTGGTACCGGGGGTCCTGAGATGCCAAGCCCGCATCAGCTGCACAGAATGCAGGAAGTAGGGAGTCTTCCACAACCCCGGCCAGACCAGGTCTCTATCTACCACTGTGGTGTGAGCTGATGAGAGAGTCTATGTAAGTATCAGCTCTAGGCCTCCCGGGGTCACGCCAGGCAAGCTGAGTGGAGAGAAAAGGAGTGAACCAGGAACCACACTCCCCGTCCATACAGCCGAGTCTCCAAAAAATGGATGGTTCTTTGTGATGTAGGAATCAGAACTCAATCCTCCATAGCCCCATGGGATAGAGTCCTATCCCACATGGTGCCCTGTCTCCTGCTCCACACTAGAGCCCTGGAGGTATGTGGTGTAACCACTCAGGTGGTGAGCATCCTTCGACACGGGAACCATGTTGCCAGTGTCTAGCTGCACTTGGATCCAGGGGTTCAGAGTCTCCAGGCTAGATTCTGTGCCCATTGGGGATCAAAGTCCCCTGGGCCATCAGTGGAGGAGAGAACAGAAACCCATCTCTGAAACCGGGACCCAGCACAGACCAGGGCCAGCCTACTGGGAGCCCGCCTTCTACTGTGAAGTTACACACACAATATGAGCAATTGCTGTAATTCCTCTCTAAGTGCTCTTGTTTCCCCCCAATAATTCTCGTTTCATCTCCACAATAAACATTGTTAGAACTCTCCTCTCGGCTTTAAATATACATAATTGCCCCCGGTGCCAGTAAAAGGTATTAATTCCATTTATGCATTCCATAAACTTTTAGGATAACGCAATTGATACCACAATCATGTTGGGACACCTCCTCTATTCTTCTGCTTTGCAAACCTCCGAGGGGCTGGAAAGTTTGTTCCAAATCCATTAGTGTTGACTCAGCCCCATCCTCCCCAGGAATCCCTCACGGAGGCTTTGTGCTTCCCGCCAGGGGCTGGTGGGTGGGTAGCTGCTCTTTCTCAGGATAGACAGGCAGGAAGGCAGGCAGGCAGGCAGGCAGACAGACAGGCACACACACACACACACACACACACACACACACACACACACACACACACACTGAGGCTGAGCACCACTGAAGATTACTTGGGGCCGTGTCCAAGCCATTTCATCAATGATGCTCCCAGGCCAATCAAGTCATCTGTGAACACGGCCTCACTATTGGCCCCCTCTCTAGCAAGCTAGCGGTGTCACAGCCCAGACACCACACCAGGCCAGTATTACCATCCACACGGGCCCTCTTGCCCAGCTGCAGAGCTCTCTCTCTCTGAATGCCTCCGATATTGAAGACAGCCACCTCTGTAAGCAAGACAAAGGCAATGTGAAGGGGCTGCGCTGGAGCTGGACAGCGGCTAGACGCCCATTGCGTCATGCTTGTTGGTTCCACTTCCTCCTCTGTCGAGGGACTCCTGAGACCAGGTGTCCACAATCTCACACCCAATAATAAAGCCCTCTTCTGGCCAATCCACTCGCTGCTCAGCCTTGCCTGAGGAAAGGGGCTGTCAGAACCCAAGACAGCAAGCAGGGAGACTACCATGTGTGCTTGCATGTTCATTCCTAGTTGTTGGCACGCCTGTGTTTACTGGTGTATGTGCGTGCATCTCTGGATACACATATATAGGTCCCTGAGCCCAAGTATGTTTACATCCTGTGTGCTTATAGATATATGTGTGTGCACTGCACACATCTGTGTAACGAGGTGTCCACACATATGGGACCCTGGGCACATGTACACATACGTGTGTATATACACTCATGTAGGACCATGAACTGAGGACCCAGACCTTTTACTACACAAGCAGATTTTTAGGTTGAGGGAAGCTAATTTGGGCAAGCAGATCCTCTGGGGCTGGAAAGGTGACTTCGGCAATGCCGAGGCCAAAGGCCCCATTAACAGCTGTGGTCACTTGGAGGCCAGTGAGGGTGTTTTTGCCAATCTGAGAGGAACGAAGGCAACAGTCAATATGGAATTGTACTTGAGAAAAATATGAGTTATCTATCAGTTACCAGCCAGTGGTGTGGCAGGGGCCTAGGCGCAGAAGCCTAGATGGCAAGTCTGGGCAGCGCACACACAGTTGGACCCCCAGAGCTGAGAGCAGCCGCTACCAGCCCTTCCCTAGGCATTGAGAATAGCCCTTGGGTGTCTGCTCCCAGATCGCCAAGGTGCCAAAAATCTCATTATCAATGTTGGTCCCACCTCCGCCCCCTGTGTGGCAGGGCTGGGAGGGTGCGGGAAATAGCATCCTCTTGCCCAACAACTCAGCTCTGCTGCCCTGGCATTGGGTGAAGGTTAGGTGGGGAGGCCAAGCCTTCTGTGATCCATGGCAAGTCTGGCCAGCCAGAACTGTCTCTAGTCTGAGCAAACCGCCCCATGAGGACAGAGCAAGGCAGCAGCAAACAAACCATTATGGGAGACTTAGTGCCAGACACCTCCGAAGGGGCTGCAGAGGTCCCGAGTGGAAGAAGGAAGCCAGCAGAGAGGGCGTTGCCTGCCCCTCCCAAAGACCAATGCTGACCATCTGAGGTACCCTGAACCCTCAGACATGCCAGAGACTGACCCCATTAACATCCTCAGCAAATAAGATGGAGGGGGGCAACTCTACAAGCTGCATCATCCCCAGGGTTTAGGGGACCTCCTCCAGACACCACCAGACCTCTATGACGGACCAGGTCCCCACCTCACCCCAGGTCAGGAGCTGGGCTGGACGAAGAATCTATGGTTTACCCCACCCCAGCCCAGCTACAGACACAGGAGAGACCTTTAGCAAGGGTAACAGTTCTATAGAAAAGCCAACTCAGGAGGCCACGCTGGATGGCTCCCTCATCTCCACTGCCCCAGCACTGTGCGCTATACCGGTCCCATCTCATTCGGACCCTTACCACCACCCCTCAGTCAGTGGTTGGGGAGAATGGCACACGAGAGAAACTCAGGATGAGGCACTGTTACAGTCACCCAGCCCCTTTTGACTCACTGGAGCCCGTCAGAGCCCCAGCGTTGGGCTGAGCCATCAGTTAACCATGGACCAGACGCTGGGGAGCCCACCAAGAGCAGTAGCCAAAAGAAACTGCAGGAGGTCAAGGCCTGAGACAGACCCAGGCCAACTAGACTGATCTGCGGCCACATACAGGGCTGGCTCTGTCCAGCTCTTCAGTCTCCAGAGAGAAGGTGAAAGCCGCACCAGTGGGACTAAGGTTTTGGAGAGGAGCCTTGGGAGGGGCCTTGCTCCCGTTGAGAAGGGGAGGTGAGACAAAGCTTGCACCGCAGAGACGGCCCCAACCCCAACTCCAGCTACAGAGGATGGATGCTGCTGCTCAGTGGACAACTGGACGACCCAGTATCCCTCCGTGCACCTCCTACTGGCCCAGCAGGTGCAGGGTTCCCTCTTCCCCACTGGAAGGGCCTGGGGCTGCCCTTCTAGACCCAATGCCTCGTATGCCCCGCACATCCAGACAGTGTCCCAAAGGTCTCACTCTGCTTCTCCTGCAGCCCTTGCTCCCAGAGGCAGTCTGGATGCTCAATGGTTAAGAAGGCTCATGGCAGTGACCCCTGAACCCCAACTCCAGCACCTACTTACTAGTTGCACAACTCTGAGCAGGCTGCTTCCCTTCTCACACCTCAGCTTCCCTGGCTATGCAATGGGGACAAGATCAGACTCCACCGTGGGCAAGTCAAAGCACTTAGCTGGCTACCCAACTCGCAGCCAGTGTGCAGGGGGTGGATTTTGACAACATCAGCTAATTCCCAGCCACAAACCAGACTGTTTCTAGAGACGTCAGAGAAAGGACCAGAGCTCCCGGCACTGTGCTTACACTCCTGGAGAGCCGGTCCACAACCAGCAAGCGACCAAGCCACCTGGAGGAGGTAGTCCCCAAAGGATCATGTGGGCCCCCAAGACTCAGCAGAGGTGCGGAACTCAGCTCAGGATAGATTCCAAGGCACTGAGCACAAAAAAGCTGGCCAGTCTCCCTGCCCCATGGATCTCATTGATTGCAACACTCCTGACCTTTCTGGACCCATGGGAGGCTGGCTGACTCTGGCCACACGTCCGAGGAGTGGGCACACCCACACTGCCAGAACCCGCCTCCTGCTTGATGCTCCTCCTGGCTCTGGCCAGGTGGGAACCCCATGTGGACAGCATGTGTGCTCAGAAAGACCTCCGTGCCAGGGCTGTGGTATTCCACCCTGCTGCCCTCCCTCCAGATGCCCACTGACCATGGCTACTCACCGTCCAGGTGGCTGACTTGGCTGTGCTGGACTGCTGGAAGGTGACCTCGAAGTGGTGGGGGCCAGGGTAGTCAGTGTTGGAAGGGATGACAGGCGCTGGAGACATGGTGTCGAAAGTGGAGCTGGGCTGCGCGTAGGGCGAGTGGGTGGGTGCGCTGGCAGCGTGCTCTGGGGTGTAGGGGCTGGCCGGGGCCGCGCGGCTGCCCATCTGGTCCATGGCGCTGCTGAGCAAATTGAACTGGGCCTGGCAAGGAAGGGGGAGGAGGGAGGGGAGAAACAAGGGCTAAGGTGGAAGCCCCAGCTCCAGCTCCTGTCCCGTTGGGGAGGTGTCTTGTTACAGAAGCCTTAAAGGGCCAGCCGGCTCCAAGTCATCCCAAATATTTCCTGGGGCCCCCACCCCACCCCAACAGGTCACTACTTGTGTTGGGATAAACGCATATTCACCTCTCCCGCCTGCCCCCTCCGTCTGCCTCCCGGGTGCCAGGGCTTCTGGGGATCCACCCAGCTGCCAGCAAGGTGGATTGGGGCTTTGTACACCTACCTGGAGGGGAGCTATTTGGTTGGGAAGGTTCCCAACCCAAGACCCTGGTGGGCTCCACTGTGTTCCTGGGGCAGCACAGGGGCTGGAGGGCCACAAAGATCAAAGTTCTGGGAGCCTGTAGCCTGGCTGCAAGGGTGGGGATGCACTGGGTTTTAGAGCATGGGTACCCTGAAGTCCTGCAAGGCCAGATGTGACTAGGTCCAGCCCTCTGAATGATGGACAGAGGTGAGGCTGCCATCAGTCCCCAGAGGTCCCAACAGCCATTTCAAAGGAATTTCTTTAGGCCTTGGCTTTATCTCCATTACAATGAGTTCCCCACTCCTCCAGGTCCGGGCAGCTCCTCCAAGAACCCTTGCTGGTTCTCTAAGAAAGCCCAGGCTGTCCAGCCCTTCCCCTGAATCAACTACCCCACTGGCCCAGGAACTTTAGGGAGGCCCCACCTTCCTGCCATGGTGTCTCAACAGCTATCAACTGGAAGACTGGAAGACGACCCTGTCCACATCAAAAGGCATCACAACAAGAAGGATTTGAGAGGATAGTACCAATGGCGGATGCTGGTCAGAGTGGGTCCCAAATTGAGTTGCTTAATTGATCCTCTCTGCGCTGGTGAGCTTTCCTGCAAACTCAGATGGACCTCCACCAGCCTGAGGTGGGTACTGCATCTGTTCCCACTTCACAGACGAGGACCCCAAGACTCCGAGGGGGAAATGACTGGCTCCAGTTAGCCAGCACATAACAGACTGGATAGACGGTGAAGAAAGGGGATCACAGTACAAAGTGCCCCCCTTTACCCCGCTGCCCTCTTCAGAGAGGCCTCTGGACCTGGCTGGAGTCTTGTCTTCTATGTCCCCTCCCACTAGCGTACTGCAATAGGTGTTCCCAGACAACACGGCTCCAGACCCCAGGTTTCCCTTCTCGTGGGGACCTTGTGTTCAGCCCCTCCTGTCCCTCAGTCCTCACACGGGGGGGGGGCAGTTGTACAAAGTGACCGGCAATGCCAAGGCCCCAATGGTCCACTGTGAGTCCTTGATTGACAATTCAAGTGTCCTTGAGAACACCAGACTGAAGATAACACAGGAGGGAGGGTCCTACAAAAAGGCTGCCTAGCAGGAGGAGGATCAGCTCAGAGGACAGATCAGAGGAGGAAACTCAGGAGACAAGGGGCCAGAGACGCGTTCTAATTTGTTTGTTTGTTTTTAAGATTTGTTTACTTCTTGATTGACTGATTGGTTTTTCAAGACAGGGCTTCTCTATGTGGCCCTGGCTGTCCCAGAACTAGCTCTATAGACCAGTATGGCCTTGAACTCACCGAGATCCTCCTGCATCTGCCTCCTGAGTGCTGGGATTAAAGACATGAGCTGCCACCTCCCAGCTCTAGATAGGTTTTTTTGTGTTATGTGTATGAGTGTTTTCCTGGGTGTGTGTTGCACACCCCATGTGGAAGCAGGCCAGCATGATGTCACCCTACCCCTGAGTGATACTGAAATGATGATATTCTAAAGAGAGACTCGTGCCTCTCAGTCAGTCAGAACAGTAAAATAATGGACCCCAAAGAAATGGGAATTTCTCCTCGCACCTCCCACCTCCCCAACACAAGAATCTTGTGGTGGGAGAAGGAGAAGGCCTCAAGACTGCTTGTCGCTCAGAAAAAGATTTCACATAAGCTTGCCCCCACTGAGGCTGAAGATTAGTGAGAGCTGGGTCGCACCCTGACCAGGATGCTCAGATATGCACATTCCTGGCCCTCTAGTTAAATTTTGATTTCATTTTGGACCCTGAAGCCAAACTTTAGTGGCCCTCTTTGTCCTGCTTGCCAGTGTGGCCACATTGAATAAACTTTTCCTGTCTTCATTTGACTTCTTCAGTTGGCTTCTTGTGTATGGGTGGCCAAACCTGGCTCAGGATACATGGTGTAACCCCAAGTTCAACAACAAAGAGGGCATCAAATCCCCTGGAACTGGAGTTACAGGTGGTCGTGAGTTGATGTGTGGGTACTGGGAACCAAATCTGTGTCCTCTACAAGGGAAGCAAGTGCTCCTAACCACTGAGCCATCTCTCCAGAACCAAGTTCTGTCTCTCACCGAAACTGTGGCCTCCAAGGGAAGCAAGTGCTCCTAACCACTAAACCATCTCTCCAGAACCAAGTTCTGTCTCTTGCCGGAACTGTGGCCTCCAAGGGAAGCAAGTGCTCCTAAACACTGAGCTATCTCTCCAGAACCAAGTTCTGTCTCTTGCTGGAACTGTGGCCTCTGCACCCTGAGACTGAGGGCCAATCAGAGACCACCAGCTCTGGGACACTGGGGCAGCCAGCTGCTGCCACGCAGAGCAGATCTGAGCAAACCTGAGCTGAGCCAATGTCTAAGCCCCACCTTCTCCCCAGTATGCAAGGCCCTACTGGACTTGGATGGATAGACCTTGGCAGGGGGATCCGTTTCCATAGTAAAAAAACCATCTATCCACAGAGGGGCTGAGTCCAGACTCAGACCACTACATCCTCTCTAGTCCTGGGCAGGCTCCCGAACCTTCTCAACTTCCTGTACCATAGGACACTAGCCCCTTCACCCCTACTCCAGACAAGTGGACAAAGGAGTCAGAAGAGCACTGGCAATGAGGACTGTGATGACATCATAGGATTGTGATGACATAGCACTGTGACGACACCATAGGGCTGTGATGACATAGGACTGTGATGACATCATAGGACTGTGATAACAGCATAGGACTGTGACGACATCATAGGACTGTGACGACATCATAGGGCTGTGATGACATCATAGGACTGTGATAACATTATAGGTCTGTGATGACATCATAGGGCTGTGATGACATAGCACTGTGGTGACACCATAGGACTGTGATGACATAGGACTGTGGTGACATCATAGGACTGTGATAACGTTATAGGACTGTGATGACATCATAGGACTGTGATGACATCATAGGGCTGTGATGACATCATAGGACTGTGATAACATTATAGGACTGTGATGACATCATAGGGCTGTGATGACATAGCACTGTGGTGACACCATAGGACTGTGATGACATAGGACTGTGGTGACATCATAGGACTGTGATAACATTATAGGACTGTGATGAAATCATAGGGCTGTGATGACATCATAGGACTGTGACGACATAGGACTGTGACAATGTTGCGAGCCTGTGGGTGAAACTCTGAACCTTGTTCCCAGCAGACAACCCAGTGTGACTTCATGTTGGTAAACAACGCAGAACAGGTGAAGCCAGAGAGGCAAAGCCAGAGAGGAAAATGGCAATAGACCACGGGACTGCACAGAGAGAGGTAAGAAGCTCAGGCACTGTTCCTCTCTGGCGAGGAGGAAATGTTCTGGAGGTGATGGATGCGTACATACCATCAGACTAAACACTGCTGGGTGGTACATTTTGTTATTTACTTGTTTGTTTTGTTCTTTTTAGTTTTTGGGATGTGGTCTCTTGTAGCCCAAGCTAGCCTGGAGCTCATTATATAGGAGGCTGACCTTGAACTCCTGATCCTCCTCCATCTCCCTCTGGAGTGCTGTGCTGGGATTACAGGCAGGCACCAGGGTGCCTGCTTCATACCGTGCTGAGAATTGAACCCATGGCCTCAGACACTCTAGGCAGGAAGTACTCTACCACCTGAGTTACACCCCCCACCACCATGTTTTAAATAGTAGATTGTGTGGTGTGTGAATTATACCTTAATAACACTGTCTAAAAGCAGGAAGGAACTGATCCTTACCTCCCCCAGCACCAAGACCATGTGAGGGGAGCATGGGATGTGCCAGTTGTCCCCCCTCAGAAAGAGGGGTGAAGCCTCCTATGTTGGAGTATCTAGGCTGAGGAGGCCCCATCCCATCCCAAGATCTGACAACAGATTCCTGGTAGGAAAGTCATGGTCCCGCACCTCCTGCTGGCACAGGAGTGTGGGTGGGATAGAGGCAGAACCCAGCACAGACCCCCCACCCAAGCATCCCCGTTCTCAGACTCCTCCTATAGGCTTTTGACCCCAGCCCCTACCTCCCAGCAGAAGCCTCTGCCTTAGTCTCGCCACAAACTCCACTGAGCTCAGAAGGGCTAGCCCTGGCTACAGCAGTTGGAAAATCCGGGCACTCTGAACTTTGTCCAGTCCTAATGCCTTCCACAGGAAGGTGTCACTCCTATGCCTCCCACTGAACTGTGAGTATGTGAGGACCCCACCATCCTGTGAGTTGCACTAATGGCTACAAAGTGTTTAAAGGAAAGCATCCCAACTGCAAGGACTCTATGCCAGAGAAAGAAGGCCTAGCGCCTTTCTCCTAGCTCCATGGTCACACACTGAGATGACCCTAAGTTGGCAGGAGTAACTGTCGGTTGCCTTTCCCAATTCCTTTCATCTGTTTTATGTTGCAGGCCAGGGGGCCGAACCCAGACTTCACGCAGGCAAACACTCCATCCCCGAGTCACAGCTCCGGCCCTCTTCACTGTGTGAATGCAGTTGTTGAAGTCCAGAAATCCACACGTGGTTCACATTGTACACGTGTCCCGCAGCACTCGTGAGCCATCCGGCCCAGGAACCCCATGGATGCCTTAACATAAAGCCCTTTACAGACAATGGCATAGCACTTACATGGAGCCTACACATCCCCTGGCTGGCTAACAAAACCTAACACGTGGTATCTGCCATGTAGCCATTAGACTGCCCCGCTTAAGGGATGAAGAGTCATGTCTGTACATGTTCAGTATAAATGCGATTTTTCCAAATTTTTTTGATTCCTACTCATTAGAATTTGAGGATGCAGAACCTACAGACACGGGTCCCCACAGACACGGGTCCCCCACAGACACGGGTCCCCGCAGACACGGGCTTTAACCGACACAGACAACCCCACAGACACAGAACACACAGACAGATGACTCAGCAGACACAGGATCCCACAGACACAAAGGAGCCCACAGACAGGATAGGTGTCATAAACACAGACGCAGACAGGAGGATGCCGTTGCCACAGAAGAGTCCACAGACACAGGATCCCACCCACCGTGTTTTCTGAGAGGTGTGCATTTCAGAGCGGTTGCACAAGGCATTTTTCTGTGCACACAAAGTATCAGAGGAAGGAATGAGTGAGTGAATGAATGAATGAGTGTGATGGCGAGGCTGAGTCTGGTGATGGCTTCCCACGTCTGAGTGATGGTCAGGAAGGCAGCTCTCTCTGGTGTGGCTGTCTAGGAATGAGGATAGAGCCATGGTTCTATCCTCCCTGTCTCCCAGGGGATTCCTGGACCTCGGGGAAGGCATTTCCCTGTTACGTTTCAGATCCAGGATGGGATGGTAGGTCCACCTCCTTCCTGCAGCCCTCAGTGTCTCCCCAGAGAAGGGCTTAGGGAAGGGAGGTCACGACAGCGGCAGTGGGCAGTAGCAGCCTCTCCGTGCCCAATTTCTGTCCCATCCCTGATGGGCAGAGAGCCCTGCCTCTCTTGCTCAGAAGCAGAGTACAGGCCCATGGCAGTAAGGTTCATATTTTAACTTGTCTGCATTCTTCCGTGATTGGAGGTGGGTGCCAAGGACTTAGTAATTGAACCAAAAGAAACAGCGATAGCATCTGTGGGGGAGCGTTCTGCAGGAGGGACCGGGCGCTTCCAGAAGTCAGGCCCTCTGTGGGGGAGCGTTCTGCAGGAGGGACCGGGCGCTTCCAGAAGTCAGGCCCTCGGCACTGGGGTGCAGAACCTGGCTGGCATGGTGAATCTGAAGCCCTCTCACAGCGACAGACCCCTGAAGACCTGCTTTGGGGACACTGGACTGGCCAGCCAGTAGACCAACCTGTCCCCTTGTCTAGTGAATACTGGCCCTCCCCTGCCTGCACTTTTCTTGCATTTCAGGGACTCTACCCACTTGCTCACAGTCTTGGTGTCTATCATGCCTCCCAAAGATGGCAAGGACCCCACTGATTACAAAGTGTAGGAGATCTCCATAGCACTCCCTCCTTCCTCTGAGGCTCTGGGGAAGGACCCACTCCTGTTTCCTCATTGCCAGGCTGTGAGGCTCAGTCAGGGCCCCTACTCCTGCCTCCAGATAGGCTGCTGAAATGAGAACTTGTCAGAGAGGTCTAAGCAGGTCCACACAGAAGCCCAGGGGTCCCCCAGGCTCAGAGGCCCCCCGGAAGCCCAGACAAGGCCCACTTGGCCTCAGGGAAGACCTGGGCAAAACCCAAACTTTTTTGGTTTGTTTTCCTTTCAATGAGAACTCCAAGATAGTGGGCTAATTAGGACATGCCCGGCCTGCGGCGGCCCACATGTGCCTACATGTGCGTGTGGAGTGCCTGGGCGTGACCTGAGGAGGCCTTGAGGAATGAAGGAGTCATGGAGCCAGCGGGTGGCCTTTCCTCCAGTGTCCAGGCCACTAGTGGGCCAGTCTCCATGGGAAACCCCGACATCAGGGGACAACAGCTCTGATGGGGGATCGGTTTGAGGAGAACACAGCTCACCCCCAGGTCTCTGTGTCACACACTAGACTTTGTCCAGTGGTACTGGAGTCATCCAGCAAACCCGCAGGACACTTGAGAGTAAGACCTGTCTCCTGGGCCCAGGCAGATGGGGTCCCCTGTGAGCCCCACTTTCTACACTGTCCTGGGCTCAGACAGATGGGGGGCCCTATGAGCCCCACCCTCTACACTGTCTTGGGCACAAAAAAATGGGACCCCTGTGAGCCCCACCTTCTACACTGTCCTGGGCTCAGGCAGATGGAGGCCCCTGTGAGCCCCACCCTCTACACTGTCCTGGACTCAGGCAGATGGGGCCTGTGAGCCCTACTCTTTACAGAGAAGGTCAGGCTTTCTCCAAAGAGTCTCCCATTCCCTCACTCTCCGGGGTCTCTTCTTGGCCCCTGCATAGAGATCTGCAGGAGGCCTCCCAGGCACCGCTGCTGGAAACAGCGCCATCAATGCCTCTGCCCTCCTTCCCTGGGCTCAGACTTCAACTCAGTTCTAACACCTTGTCTCCTGGTAGTCTCTTCATGCCCTGGGTTGACAGCGCGCTGGCAACCCTGCCCTATAGCAGAGGGTCATGAGGCACAGGTCACCCAATACTGGGTCTCTAGCTCCCCAAGCTCCTGCTAAAGGCAGCTGAGTTTCTTGTCTGCTCTGAGCAGAGAGAGAAGGAGATAATGCCAGTCTAACCTGCACTCTCTCCTGGTTGACAGTGGGTCGGGTGAGAACTGTGCCCCAGGGCGTAGGGGACAGCAGGAGCCGGCCGGAGAGAGGTAGGATAAGGGTCCACATCCCTGGACCTCCGTTTTCTCTTTTTTCATAGTGGGAATTAAGTCCATTCATAACTTGTAGCACAGTTGTGAGGGTGGGGCCTGGAAGCCGAAACCCTATGGCTATTGGAGAGGAATAACCCTGGCTCAACCATCAGGACATCGGAATCCAGGAGCTCCATCGCCTTGGGCTGGCACATTCCCACCCTAACATACTGGCACAGGGCCCAGTGAGGAAGGGACAGTGGCTGTCTGCCCACAAGAAGCAAGGCTGGTACCAAAGGCTGAGCAGAGCCATGAAGCTCCATGTGGGATAGACTTGCCGTCCCCAGCGGGGGTCTCATTCTTGGATGTGTACCGGTTGTGCTAACTAACACCTGGCATGGAAAGAGATGCTCGGAATCTCTGGCTGAGTGAAACAGACCCTGAAATACCCACGGAGACCTAAACACAGTCAGAGAGTTCTACTCCTTGGACTTCAGGAGCCTCTGGAGGAAATGCCACACGAGTGCTGATTGCTGTCCTGTTGGCTTCCACAGACAGCATCCAGGGTGGAGGACGGGGGCAGGCTCTTCCTGCTCAATGCTGGAGTGAGGGCAGGGCCTCCCCGATACATCCCTTTCTTCCCCCACCAGTCACCTGTCCTGACCAGACAAGGAAGCTCTCGGCTTCCTGCCCTCACATGTTAAACTTGGATACTGTGCTTTTACCTTAACGACTCCCACCTCCCAGCTTAACTGTTTCAAACCCACGAACAATCTCGATCAATCGGTTCTTATACATGCATGGAAACTAAGCGTCTTTTTAAAGGCTGGGGGCAGGTTACCTCCCTTACACAGTCCCTTCTGATGTCATCAACCTCGACAGCCTTTGTCATAGCCCAGAACACCATGATGGACCACGGAGGTGGACGGGCTGCGCCCAGTTCTTTGCAACAAAAGCACATGCTTTACACGACATGCAACATTCTCCAGAAAGGTGATTTTTTTTCCTCTAATGAAAATAATGACAGAAAACCTGCCTGCTGCATGCACGGGATGTCAAACATAAATGCAAAGGCCCGGGGGTGAAGGCTAACTTCATTCTCCATCTCCCCACCAGAAGACCAGCCTACCAAGGTGCCCTGCCTCCAGGAAGCTCCTGTGTGATCTTCAGCTGCCCCAGCGTTCTGGGCTTCCCCTCCCTAACACATCTAAGGCCATGCTGTCTCCTGTCTCCCCATCTGCTTCGTACAGAACCCAAGATCTTCACGCAACCGCTCTGCCTCAGTTTACCCTGGGATGATGTGGGTTGGTGATACTGGGGGGTTCGGAAGTCGATACACACAGAGAAGTGGGAACACGTGATGGCACACGGGGACGCAAGAATGTTGTCTACTAATGAGGCTCCCTCCAAACTCTGCCTTCCCGAGGGGCAAAGGCACTAGGCTCTGCTGCAGGTGTGCTTCCAAGGACCCCACACTGAAGCCGCCACATCTCCACAGACAAAAAGAACCAAAGTCCACGCACCAAAGTGACCAATCGGTTCCTGATCCACAGTCACCAGCCAAGGGCTTGCTTGTCTGCTAGGGGCACCCAGGTATCTCTGTACCCTGGATTCGGAATGCCTTGCACCCAAGCATTTCTGTACCCCAGATTCGGTATGCCTTTTGAGAAAGGAAACTTCCTTTGTCCTTCCTTCCTGCCTGTCTGCCTCATGCTGAGTCCACAGCTGCTCTAATAGGTCCACCTGGTCTGGCCACTTCCTCTGCTCAGCCAGGCTCACAAGGATAATGCCAGGGACCCAAGTACCCAGCAGGAGATGGCAGCAGCAGCCTTAAGTTCAGAGTTCCCTGAGGTTTTGACATGCACAGAGGGGAACATGGCTTCATAGACCACACAGGATACCTGGAGAGCCTGGAGCACAACCCCACCCAAGTCCACTGCCGTCTTAGTAGAAGAGGACCTTTGTCTAGGTCTCCCTTTCTTCCTTCTCCTCTCTACTCTTCCTCCCTCTCTCCATCGTTTCCTCCTTCCTTTCCTCCTTCCCTTCTTCCTTCATTTTCTCCCTCCTTCCCTTCCTCCCTCTCTCCACTACTCCTTCCTTCCTTCCTTCCTTCCTTCCTTCCTTCCTTCCTTCCTTCCTTCCTCCTTCCCTTCCTCCCTCTCTCTATCATTTCCTCCCCCCTTCCTTCCTTCCTTCCTTCCTTCCTTCCTTCCTTCCTTCCTTCCTTCCTTACCTTCCTCTCTCTTTTCTCCCTTCTTTTCTTCCTTGGCTTGCTCCCTTCCTCCCCTTTTTGGTCTGTCTTTTCTTTCTTTCCCCATCCTTTCTTCACCCCTGCCTCCTCCTTCCTCTCTTCCCTCCTTTCTTTCTGAAAATCACCCCGGCCTCTGTGTGCCCCCTCCTGTGATGACAAGGCAGTTGTGGCCCACCCTGGATTTCTCATAGAAGTAGTTGGGATGGGAACTGAAGAAAAGAGCTAGCTGCCAGGTCCCCATATGCTGTGGTCCCTCAGGCTCCCCTGTGCAGCCGCAAGTACTTCACATTTCAATGCCACTTCCTCAGTACAAGGCCTAGCCCCTGGGCACTTGCTCTGTTGTCCCATGGCCGTTTCTGCTCCCTTACTAAGGTAGTAACTCTGGGTAGGAGCCAAGTAGCGTTTACCCATCCAGCACAGGTATGGGTGCTATGGCCCCCGTGACCACATCTGCTTCTGTGGGATCTCAGAGTTCTGCAGAAACCTGCTCACTCCTGGGCCTCTTTCCTTCTCCCTGGGGCAAGCGTTGTGCTTATTCTGCTGTGAGAGATGGGGAGACAGGGTCCTCTCGTTTCTAGAACACCAGCCGAAGCTGTGTGGACTCTTCTAAGGGTAAGTAGGCTTCTGGAGCCCCAGTCTTCTCCCGTAGGCATGTCTGAGCCTGGGTTCAGCTTGCCTGGGGTTAGTGACTGACAGAAGCCTGGCCCTGTGGAGACCTCCATCCTGATGGTGTTTCCCACAGTCTCCCTGAGCCTGTGATTAAACGGATGGAAATGCCAACAAGATACGACTTGTGCATGGGGGGAACGGCTGTCTCCCTGGAGGTATGCACACAGCACCCTCCTTTTGCCCGCTGAGGCAGAGCCTTGCCCGGTCCCATGCCAGGGCCATGTGGAACTTTCCACACCTCACACCCGGGAAACGTGCCCCCAGAAGCTCCACTCAGCTGCCAGGCGTGCATCTTCAAGACCCACTGTGAAGCCTGGGCCACCCTCCACCCAGTGCAGCCTGAACCTTGGGTATTGTGGAGCAGAACATTCCTGGGGGTCTCTGGGCAGCTCCCCCATCTCTTTGGCACTATATGAGCAGCAGTGATTCACAGAAAATTTCAAACCATCTGAGTGTACCCCAATAGCATAGGGGAGGTGGCGCTCAGAGAAAGATGTAGGAGAGGGCATGCCTCTGCCAGCTCCTCTCCCTGGGCACATTCTTGTACTCAGGAACTCAGTATCCACATCCATGCATTCCTCTTGCTGTCCTTCTGTCTGACTTGTTCATGGAGCCAGCTGAGGACACCTGGAGCCAGTCAGTGAGGATCCCCCAGTCTTTTCCTAGATTTTAGGTTCACGTGGAATAAAGAACGAGCAGCTGACCCGAGAAATTAGGATCATGACAAAGGAGATGTGGGCCCAAGCCATGTGGGCCACCTGCAGTGACCCATAGTGAGACAGTGACAGTGTCTTGGGACCCAAAGAGGGAGAAGACAGCCCAGTGTAAGCTGGGAGATGGGCCATGAAAGCTAAGGACAGATGCTGCCCACACACTCAGGGCATCCCCTGACCCTGCATTGCTCATGTCATCTCTTGGCAAAGGGTCCTGAGTTCTCCCCTGGGTGTACAGTGATGAACCTTCTGGACAATCAGCAAACTAGCTCAGGGCTTCCAGGAAACAAGGGGGAACACTGCCCAGTGAAGAGGCAGAAACGGGTGCCTAGGTAGGGTGGGACTCTGGGAAAGGCACGGGCTGCTGTGGTTTCTAGTCTGTAGGAAGCAGTCCCTTGGACCCCCCAAATCTTGTGGGATCTGGTGTAGTCCTACGCGGGGGAGGGGTGGCTCTGTGCACATCTAAGTGGTTCTGTGCACGTCTACGTGGTTCTGAGCACGTCTGAGTGGTTCTGTGCACGTCTGAGTGGTCCTGTGCACGTCTCAGCATGGGGCAGGCAACATTGCGGCCTTTGGACACAGTAGCAGTAAAGAAAAGGTGTTTAAAGGGGGGGTCAGAGATAGCGCTAGGGTTTAGGTCTGGGTCAAGGGAGTAGAAGGTGTCTCACGGCTGAAATGATGTTGCCCGGGTGGGTCGCCGGAGCTCAGTTTAGCTTCATGAGTGGATATCCCATCATCTGGCTCCCTGGGAACCAGGAGGGAATACAGAAAGCGGAAATGTCCCTGGACAGTGGGGAGACAGAGAGAGCATAGGTTCAGGGTGACCTCCCTGGATCAGGCTCCAGTGGGTGTGCCGCTCCCTCATCTAATCCTACTTCAGTTCTATCCTCCCTGGGGTCACCAGCCCCCTCTCTGTGGTTGACTCTGGTCCCTTTCATAACCTCATAGTGGAACACCTTGTCCCAGGGCACCATGATGCCCCCCTTCCTGGCTTCCAGGCTTCTCCTTAAAGTGGCTGTCTTTCCCCAGAACTGCTTCCCCCTCCCCCATAGCTCTCCCTTAAATAACTTAATAACAAATAATAAATAAACTTAATGACTTAAATAACACTCATGTTCATCTCCACAGCATCCTGCCCACCTGACTCCCACACCTGAGTTGCACATGGCTTCCCCCATGGATGTCCGTGTCCACAGCATCCTGCCCGCATGGCTTCCCCATCCACCCATGCACTCACATTCTTGAGCCTCCCACACAGAACCCTACAGCCTTTCTGACCACTGCTTCAGGGCTCCTAAGGCAGCTGTGGCCTTGTCCTCTAGCCCTGTCTCAGTCCTCCGCAGGTCTTACACCTGGCCATCTCCACAGATGCCCTGTCCCAGCCACCAGATGGTCAGATCCCACTTCCTCCTTCCTGTTGTTGCTTCAGGAACCCCACGCTTGGTCTCCAGTTCCTACCAGCCAGCCACTCTCTCTGTCTCAACCGTTCAACTGCGGAAGCACCCCTAACTCTGCACGGTCACAGAACAATGCTGGATTCTCCCTTCTGAGGCTCCTGCAGCAATTCTCCATCACGGTGGAAAGCCCTTGAAGTCACCCTCACACACTCCACCCCACCTGGACCACATCCCTTCTCCCAGTCTCAGCTCTGCCCTCCTCTGGTCACTTCCCAGCACTGCACTGTGCCTTTCTAGACCCTAAGGCCAGCTCCACCCCTCTGCTCTCCAGTCCTTTCTTGTTGCATAGCTATCTTTTCCCTCATGAGATCATCCCTTGGGCTTCCTGTAGGAGCACGGAGAAGCCTGCTCCAGGCACAGGGTGGACTCCAGACCTGGGCCACACATGCGCTTCTCTGCAACCTCACACACACATCTGAACTGGAAACGGAGGAAGAGGCTAAGAGTTTGGGGTGTCAGAAGATGACTATCTTATGCTCCTGTTCATCTCATCCCATCTAGCAGGCCCAGTTCCAATGGCCCTCAACTTCTTCCTACACTGTAAATGGGCTCCCTGCATGCAGCCCATTCTGCATTGCATTCAGGGTTGGACTCCAGCTGAGGGACATCACTTGCCTAAAGACTCTTTACTCCTTGGAGAGAGAAAGGAAGGTGGGGGAGAGGCAGAGTCAACCGCATAGGAAGCAGCAGCAGGAAGATGAGCTCACGCCCAGTTCTTGCAGTCAGCTTCTCTGTAACTCCACCAGCATGTAAAGGGCTGGCACAGCCATGGCCAGATGCTGTCATTGGGATCTCACAGCTCATCTCTGTGACCTAAGCAGGCATCAGAATTAGTACCACCCTGCTTACAGAGAACAAAACTGTGCCTCAGCATGTGGCCTCATACTCCCCCTAAAGTCATAGCTGGGGGGGCACCAGAGATAAAGTCTGAACCCATACACTGAACCCCAAATCAATATGGGGTACACTTATCAGAAAAACCATCCCTGGATCAGACAGCATCCTGAAAACCAGGCCCTTCTCCAAAGACAAGGCTTGCCTGTGGACTCCCAAGTGGCTGCTTCCACCAGGCAGGGACAACAAAGTCAGATGAGTGGGAAAGACGCATCAGCGAGTCCATGGTTCACATTCTTTAATACACTCCGAGCCAAGAGCTTCTCTCTGCTACACATCCTCTCATTCACTGGGACAAGGTCATGAGCAAATAATGAAACCGAGTCACCCGCCCACCCAGTTAGACTGATGGCTCTGCCCGGCTCCCAGCAGGAGAAGCTTGGAGCCCCAGCAAATCCTGGGGTGCACTGCTGCATTGGGCTGAATGCAGAAGGGGCATCCATGGTCCACAAAGAGAGGACACGTGGCTGGGGAGATGGCTCAGTCAGTGATGTGCGTGCCACAAAAGAATGAAGACCTGAGTTCCATCCCCAGCACCACGACAAGGGCCAGACGTGGTGGTGTGTGCTTGTAATCTAGTCTGGGGAAGTAGAGACAGACAGACAACCCAATCTAGCCTACTCAGTATGTGCCAGTTGCAAGAGAGAGAGAGAGAGATTGTCTCAAAATACAAGAACACATATAAACACACATACACACCCCACCACAACATAATGCACACAGAATAACAGCGTGACATGGTAGCCATTACTGGTTCTGAGACCTAGGGCAGCAGTAGCTAGGTGGGAGTCACTGATTGTCTCGGAAGCAGGTCTCTGTGTGGCCCTGACAGTGGCTCTTTGCCTCCTATTTGCCTCAGGAAGGGCATCCATGAAGAACCATGATTTGACCTGCACTCAGTCAATGGAACAGGTGGCGCCTGTTCCATTAGAGGAAAAAACAGCACAGTCCTCTGCCCTCTGACTTCCAGTTTAGCCTGTTAGGAGACCCTTAGATTCCAGACATAGCAGCCAGATACCCCAGAGGTCAGTAAACTATACGGGCCAGAACTGGGTATGGGAGTTAAAGGCTACCTGGGTAGCTGATATCTGACAATGACACACTGGTGGACAAAAGAATCGATTAGGATGTGGGTGAGGACAGACAGAGGAGGAAGGAAACCCCCTCCTTGGATTTCAGGTGAAGGTAGGAGGAAGGGTGGAGTTGCTGTCCCTTGAGCTATGCCAGTATGCCCCCAACATATGTGCATGCATGCACACACACACATGCATGCATGCACACACACACCACACACATACACACACACCACACTCACACCATACCACACACACATACACACACATGCACACACCTCACACACCACACACATGCACACACCACACACACACATGCACGCACACACACGCATGCATGTGCATGCACACACACCACACACGCACACAACGTACACATCACACACAACACACACACGCACACACACACGCACACACACACACTACTCATTCTGCTAGGAGCTGCAGTTCTCCAAAGCTCTCTGGTTTTTCACAAAGACTTCTGTGGCTCTGTATTCATGGCTCCTATCTTGGGTATAGCTGGACTCTGTCATCTCCCACAATCCTTTACCCATTGTAGGGTCCCTGCACAGTGTATGCGTTCATGGCCCTTACTCTGCCTACTCCCCTAACGGAGAAATAGTCCCATGTGGGGCAGCTGCACCAAGACCTCCATCTGCTCAATTAGCAGCCTGGTGTCTGCTTGACCCCAGGGACCTGGCAAGTCTGGAAATGAGCCTAAGTCCCTTGGGCTCAGGCCAAGAACAGTCTGTGGCCCCTTCTGCCTTCTGCTCCTCTGCCGAGGCTAACTGTACCTGAATGAGAAGAGCAACAGAAACCTTGGGTTCAGCCTGCTACCCATCTGTGCCTTGGAGTTCACACCCACATTGGGAAGAGCCCACGGCTATGAGAAACACCCCATCTGCGCTGTCAAGTGAACAAAGTCCCAGGTGAGGATGCTCTTGGCGGGGCAGGGCAGCCTGACGCTCAAACACAAAACAAAGATGACCTCTTTGCATAAGTTCCTCAGCAGCTGAGTAGGCAGCACAGGATAGCCCTGGGACCCTGAGCAGGACCAGAGCCACCAGACTCAAAAACTGTTTCAGGATCACCCAATTCACAGGGCAGTAACTCAGACACCCCATCAGACACCAGCAGAGCCTCCCTCCAGCTTCTCACTTGCTGCTCTGCCAGAAGCTTCTGGTCCTCAAGAGTCACCTCTGAATGAAGAGAACTAGAGCCGTCCACCCTCCAGCCCAGGATCTGCCTCCAGCCTCCCCAACGCCACTGGTCACCCCACCTGGTAGCAGGCACTTGGCCATGGAGACAGGTGAGAGAATGTCTCTCTGAACCCCAACCATGGCAGACCCTGACAAGCCCCAGAGATGCATGGCACCAGGTCTCCAAGTAGACCGGACACAGCACACCTACCGTGGCAAGGTGTCTCATGGGGTCACCGACGTAAAGCATGGTATGCTTGTGGGGGGCTGCACACGCTGAGGAGCTGGTGTGCCGCGGGACGAGGCATGGGTCTGGGTGGCTCGGTGGGGTAGGGGCAGATTGGTGGCTTCCCGGTGGGGTGGACTGAGGAGGGGCTGAGGCTGTCTGGCTAGGAAAGTAGGAGCCAAGGATGCTCAGGAGCGTGTGGGCTGTGGGCTGGCATTCTCACCCTGCCTTTCTCCCTTACTTCTGTCAACTGGCTGCATCCAACAACAAACCAGGGCCCACCCCTTTCTTCCTCATGACTATTCATCAACGCAGGGCAGGCCTCAGCTTGCCCGGAGATGTGTTGGACCGCACCAAGGAGGCTGCACAGGGGGAGCCGGTGGGGATGCAGGGTCACTGGCTGGCTCGGAGATCACCCATTCCCACCGTGCTCCTTCCTAGCTGCCCCCCAGTGAAGGCTCTGGGGGCCGCGACTGTCACCTATAAGCAGCTGCCGCTCCAAAGCATGAGCGGTCAGCCCTGGTCTTGGAGACCTTGGTAGCCAGGGCTTGGCCACCCTGAAGGAACAGGTGGTGCTGCCAGCCTTGGAGACCCAGGTGAGAGGACCTGCCTCCTCTCAGAGAACTGTGGGCCCATAGGGACCACTCCAAGGCCTGAATAGAGGAAAGACACACCATTATGCTTGTGCCAGGGCACCCGTGGAGAGCCAGGCACAGGATCAGGTGGTCAAAAGTCCACACTTGTGGGTGGAGCCAAAGAACCCATAGCATTGCATTATAGATAGTATTTTTTCCTGGCTCTAACTAAGCCCAGGAAGCAGGGACATGGCTACCCCACCAAAGAGAATTCCTGAGGGACCCCTTTAGAATGCATCTCAACCACTACAGACCTTACAGAGCCAGGGGCTCTACATCAGCATCTGCCCAGTGGTGGCCCTATGGCGGTTACCACTGCTCTTTGTCTGGGGTCATCTAAGTCTCAGGTTTATTTCAAACCACGAAGTCACCTTTGGTGTAGGTACCTGAACCCACCTTGTCTACAACAGATGTGTGTCCTGTGGAAGTGGACATTGGCCCTGGATTTCCAGGCCCCCTAAAACACATCAGTGTGATCCCCACATTGAAAGTTTAAAGATGTTCAAGAAGATGCAGAGACGGCATGGAGACTGAGCCCTCCTAGTCCTTTCTTGCCAAGTTCCAAACCACCTTCTGCCTCTCCAGAAAACTGGGAGTAGCTGGGTTTGGGTGGGAACTGTAGCTGTAGCACTAATTCAGAGTTCGGAGACCCACAGAAGCAGTGGAGGTACCCTACGTCATCCGGAACCCTACCCTGGGCGAAAGCCACAGCTCCACCTCACTGCTCCTAAGTCAGATATGAACAGTAAAGCCAGTTTGTTAAGAAAAATTTTGTGGGGGAAAAATCTTTTGAGAAACACTGCTCAAACTGGGGTTCATAGTAAGAAGTTCTGGGGGGGCATCTGCAGTTTCTCTCCTGGGGGCTAAGGGATAGGTTTGCAGACGTCCACCCCAGTAGGTGTGGCCTGGCTGCTCCAGAGAACCCTGAAGAGATGGCCCTCAGTTTCCAGAATGGGGTTTAGGGAACTGTGCCCCTCGGCAGCTCTGAGTCCTCATCAATCAACTGTCATGTTGGTTTTGCAAAGGAGAAAACGCAGGTGATAATTTGTGCTCGTGTCCACAGTTCCAGACGAGGGACCTGGCCTGAGAGCCTATGAGTCCCATGACGGAAGATGTGTCCATCTCTGAGCTCTCCTCCCCACTGCAGCCCCTGCCCCAGCCTGGCTCCTGCCTCCTCCTGGGTGGTCTGTCTGTCTGCCTCAGGTGCCCCCAGGCAGCAGCGAAGGTCTGCAGGTAACTCCAGTGTGTCCTCTGATGTCCCTAGGTAGTGGTAGGGGTCCTCAGATGCCCCCAGGTACTCCTAGGTACCCCCGGTAGTGGCAGGGGTCCTCAGGTGCCCCCAGGCAGTGGCAGGGAACTTCAGCCCTGCTGGCGGCTTTGTCCCTCTTCCCCTGGACCCTGGCGTGGGGTAGAGGATTTGCGGGTTGGTTGAGTTCAGTACTGTACACGTAAGACTCTTACCGCCAAAGTCTATCAAGGTAAGGGTGGCCACGTAAGACTCTTACCACTAAAGTCTATCAAGGAAAGGGTGGCCAGGAACTACTAGGGGTGGTGGGTGGGCTTGGGGTGCCCAAGTGGATTATACTAAACCCCGTCCCTGTCCCCAGCTTAGTTCCACCCTTCCTCTCACTGTAACTTCTTGCAAAGATATCTACATCCTTCCTGCCCTACCTGCCCCAAAGATGCACACACTGGCCCACGTGTGTCCTTTTCTCGGTCAGGAGAGACCTCCCCTCCTCAAAGCCAGGAAGGCTTCTTTGGATGCCCCTTGGGGTCTCAAGGCATTTACTCCCTACAGGTCACAGGGAGATCAGCACAGAACCTTCTGCCCTATCCAGCAGCAGAACCACCCCTACCCTTTGGGGCCCACCTGCTCACAACAGCTGTTGCAGAGAAAGGCGCCAGAAACAGCGGGAAGGGGGTGCCTCTACTGGAGGTGCAGGCCTGGAGGAGGACGTGGAGAGGGGAGGAAAGGGCGGCGATCCTGCAGCCACACCTGGGGCACCTGCCTCTCTCCCCCTTCCTTTGTGGAACCACGGCCCCCTCTATGCGTTTTCTGCACCCTAAGAGCTGGAGGGGCTCTGGCTGTTGGTGCCTATCTTCATATGGCTCACGGAGACTAAGGAATTGGAGTGAAGGGGCTGATCTCACAACATGTTTATCATGTTTATGGGGTGAGAATTGGGGTTCCTGCCCTCAAAGCCAAACTTCTACAGTCCTTTGGCAGCAGTTGGTGTTCATGATGGGGACTTTGCCCTTCCTTCAATCTTCCAGTCACTGTGGTGGAAGCCTCAGTGATCTGGGACTCCCCCCCCCCCCCCCCCACATGCACTGCCGCATCCGAAGCATCTCAACCTTGCTGGGCACCCTAGAATAGGCTGGAGCAGTCATTCCCATGCCCAGCCTTTGGCATGGGCCCCACCCCCAGCTCACCCTACACAGTACCTGGGAGAGTACTGCTCTGAGTCCTCTTCTTGTTGGACAGGGGTCACTTCATTTTTAAGACAGGGTCTCCCTAGGTAGATCAGGCTGGCCTCAAACTTGAGATCCCCCTAGAAGGGTTACCTAGGAGCTGGGATTTTAGGCATGGGCCACAACACCTAGCGACCAGGGCCTGTTTTAAAGCCTGGTCCTGGAATCTTCGAGGGCAGCTAGAATTGAAAACCACTGCCAGGGCAAGGAGCTGCATACACAAAGGCCGAATTGGACACGGGGAAAACCAGCTGGAGGACTCAGTGCCTCTGCGTGGCAAACTGTTCAGGGCCTTCAAGGAAACAGCCTGGGAAACATAGGACCCCATCCTTGCCCTCCCCATCACTCCCGTGGGAGAAAGAGCACCTGTTCCCCCAAATCCTAGAGAATTCTAACTGTCCATCTCCCCATTTTACCAATGGGGCCACTGAGACCCAGAAGACTAAAAGACCTTGTGGTCTCCCCGCTTAGAAGGCCAGGATGGGCTAGGAACCCAGGACATTTAGTCTTTGGGACCTCGATTTCCCCCTACCCATCACAACCTTCTAGATTCTGCTACATTGTCTACATGGCCACAGGAAACTAAGACCACAGGGGCTCACGGCTTCCCTCACCAAGTCTGGGGCTCTTCCACAACCCACCAGGGGCCCAGCTGTTCCTTTTTACCCCATTTTCTTTAACCCCACAACACAGTCTCCTCGAGTAAGACAAGGACGTGGTCAGATGTCAAGCCCCTTCCTCCACACAAGCCCAGGCAGATGAGCTGGTTCCCAGCATCCGCTGGTACTTCTGAGGATCCTGCACATCCCCCAGCATCCTCTCTATTCTAGCCCCTTCCGTCACACCAACTTCACAAGCAAGGACACGGAGACTCAGAGGCATGTGAGAACTTGAACTCACTGACGGTACCGGTTTCTGCCAGCCATGAAGGTGGGGTGAAGGGTATCGTGTGGTTTTGAGGGTTCACTGTAGCTGGTAGACCTGTTCAAGACCTCCCATGCGACAGGAAGCAATCTCCCACGTGAGGTCCCTTGGTCACAGCATAAACCATCGAAGAGATGTCCCACCTGTTCAAGAACTGTGCTGGCTTAAGCCGGACCACCTTTGCCAGACTATCCTGGCATTTGGGTGGGGATATCCAGCACATAGGAACAACTAGGTACCAGTCAGCACTGGGCGAGCTTCTGTGGGGATGGGTGAGGGTCCCTGAGGACACAGGAGGTGGGGTTGCTGAGAGCCCTCGGTACCTCAGATTCCAGAACTGCTCGCTGACCTGAGAGTGAGCTGGGTAGTATTCCTTGTGCTGGACCCAGCCAGAGGGGGGGCTAGAGTTCCCAGGAGTGGGGCTAGCATCTGGGAGCTCCCATCCAGTCATAGCCTTGAATGGGCCCAGGTACCCCTGCTGTCTCAGCTCCGTTTCCTCTCTGTACTGCCCAGTCCCCCTGAGCTCTAACATCTTAAAAGCCACCCAATACTTTAGAAGCTGCTGCAGACTGTGGGGTGTGAGGTGGGGGCCTTACTCTGTGCTGGTGTCCTGTTTGAAACAACACACGGAACCCACATGTGAGTCCACGGCACGCTCACCCTCCTCTCTGTGTGAGTGTGGCCAACTCCTCCCTCTGATGTCTGTCATACTTCCGA
Source organism: Alexandromys fortis (assembly GCF_014885135.2). Taxonomy (NCBI): domain Eukaryota; kingdom Metazoa; phylum Chordata; class Mammalia; order Rodentia; family Cricetidae; genus Alexandromys; species Alexandromys fortis. Next base: position 1,203,929 of record NW_026067961.1, on the reverse strand, counting down.
GCCCCCGAATGGGAGCCATTAGCCCCACTCCTGGGCTACACACTCCACATGTAAGAGCACCCATGCAGCTGACACGTGGGAGTGTGGACCTCTGCAGGCTACCCTCCTCCGTCTGTGCCTTCCCCAGACCGGGAGTATGTACTCTCAGTCTGAGCCCTGACCACTGCTTCCTTAGAGCCCCTACCTGCAACAGTGAGGGACCTTGCAGGTCCCCAAGCCACCCCAAGCTGTTATTTCCACAGCCACCTCCGTCCCACGGACTCAGCTGATGGCTGCGAATCCCAACACTGTCCACCTCGCCTTGCTCTGGGAGCATGCATCCTACAGTGTCAAGCTGTCCCTTCCTTCCCCAAGCATTGTGATCCCGATAAGCTGCAATCAGCCGTGTCATATATGAGCTCAAACTTCAACCACCTCATTTCAGGTATGAAACATCTATTGTCCCCTGCAGTTCCCCATAGCCCTCTGCAGCCCTCTGCCAAGGGTGGCAAGGCTGTCTTCCTGCCAATGAGTCTGGAGCACAGCCGCCAGATGGCCAAAGATGTGGCTTATATCTGAGTCTTGATCTTTTGCTATCAGAGCGGCTGGGAATTTTGAAACATACAGTTGTTGGGTCTGTAGCTGTATCTTGAGAGGACTGGGTATAAGGGTCAGGTGAAGCCTGAAGAAGGAGGCCAGGAAGTCCTGGCTCCAGGGAATTCCCACTTCCAGGAGCTGAGCTTTGCACCCAGGAATTTCATCCATGGCTCTACTGCAAGGCATGTTGCTACCTGACAAAGCGGGCCCCTTGTTTGTGGAGGCGTTGTGCCCCACCCGAGTTACCCCCGCTGGGAGCAGCATGCCCCAGCAGGTGAGGTCTCATGAGCACCCTGCCAACATGTTTACATTGGGTATCCTTAGGGCCAGGGGTGGGTACCATATCCCTAGCCTTGGGGGCTTGGGACTGTGCCCTGTTTACACCTTCAGTCCAAGACCCCCACCCAGGTAGGTCAGTGGGGTCTCTGAGAATTCTGTCCTCTCAGGCATGGGCTGGGCAGCTTGGGCCGGGGGAGGCAGCTTCCAGCATTGCCAAGGCAGGCATCTTTAGAGTCTTTGTATAAGGTCCCCCCTCCCTGCAGCCTGGTAGCCATTGCCTGTCTCTCTAGACTGGAAGACATCAGTATCGTAGACAACAAGGGTCAGGATCTTGTCACTAAGGGGTAACAGGCAGGGTGGGGGACTATCCTTCTTGCCATACTGCACGGCTGTCTTCTGTTCCTAAACCCCAGGATACCCCTGCTGCAGTATCTGCCTCAGTTGTCATGCCTGTCACACGGACAAGCAAAGGTGTTGAATGAAGGTGAACTCTGAGACAGTCTCCTGAGCAGGCAGAGACCAGGGCTGGACAGGCAGAGCTCAGAGACGTGGACATCACCAGGCCGACACCTGAAAGACCCCGGCCCACCGGGGCTGCCGCTGTAGGAGACAGTCTTCTAGTTCTACGGGGACCAGTAGGCCCTGACCCATGCTCTACCCTCTACAGAAGGGGGTGGGACCACAAGGAGATGTCTCCTGCCTCTTCAGCCTTGCTGTACACTCATTCTGACAGCTCCACGGGGCCTCCAAGGTGAGCAGACTTCCCCTTCCGGTGTGAGTTCGCCTCACACTTTCCCAGCCTCTCTAGTCCCCGGCCCTCTGGCACGTGGGTCCTCAGGGGCTAGTGGGAGAAAGGCTGTCCTGAAGACCTGCTCAGCTCTCTGGTGCCTCTGCAGCTGGCATGTGCTCTTCCTTCATATGCTTGCAGGGTTCCTCCAATGAGTACCCACCTGACACCTTCCCAGCCTCCATGTCTCATGGGATCCCAGCACCCTGGTGGGCCAGTGGGGAGGTTGTTGAAGACAGAAGACCTCAGGACCAGAGGTCGTCACAGGCCCCTTCTTACATGCACCAGCCACCTCCCTCCAGCTCCTGGCATCAGCAGGACATCGCAGCGGCAGCCGGAGAGTGGGTCAGGGACAGAACCGCACTAACTACTGTGGCTTGCCTTCTGCCTTCTAGACAAGAGTTCCCAGTAGGAGCTGGTGGGCTGGTACCCCTTCTGGTCCAGGAAAGAGACTGTTCCCATTGGTTACATCTTTCCCTTCTCATATAGAGTGCTTAGCCCACTGCCCTCCATCCTGACCTGGTCCACAGTGGAAAAGGGGACAAGAAAGATAGGGATAGCTCAGAGACAGACAGCAACGCGCCTACTCAGACCAACATGGAGCGGCTTTCTGAGCAATGGAAAAAGAGACGGGCCCTCTCCAAAGGGCCTTGAGATGTTAGAGAATCCCAACTTCCTTCTTTCTGAGGGGTGAGGCCGCCTGAAAACAAGGGCATCTCAGGAAAAACTAAAGAAAGAAACAGGTGAAAGAGGCAGCTCCTTCCACCCCTGGGTCCAGTCGGCAGCTCCTCCCACACGGGAACCAATCATGCTTAAATTCATTCCTACCTAGGAGCTGACATAAGACAAGCTGGTTCTACTTCTTATAAGTTAAATATATTTACTTCTTTATAATTTGAAGTGTCCTGACTAACACAAGGTGGGCCACCCAAAGCCCTGGCTTCCTCATTCTGCCTGGCTCCTGAGAAAAGCCGACCCCTGTTTATTACCAATCTCGTCTTCAGCAAGGACCGCCCCACTCACCATGCCCGGCAGGTGGAAGACATCCATGCTGGTCTCCTCATTGCCCACTGCCTCTCTGTTCCCCCTGCTGGGCTGGGGAAGGTCGAAGTAGGTGCTGTCTGGCTCCCTGCATTGTGGGGGGAGAAAATCGGCTGTTAGCATCTGGTCCAGCATCCCCTGAGTCCCCCTGGTTCAGGATGCAAGCTACCCCATGGCTACTGGCAGCATTTGTGTGTCCCAAGAGATCGATCGTAGTCCTCCACCTCCTGGAGCTTTCCTGCTCCCGTCCCCACCTCACCAGCCCTTGGCTTGTCCCTCAGACCTGGCAGTACTGGAATGACATCATTGTGCATACATGATCTCTGTGCCTGGACCTCTCTGCCCATAGCCATCTAGAGCACTGCCCAGAGGACAGACCACCCAGGCAACGGCCTAGGGCAGCTGCTACTCCGGCAGACCCCTCTTCCAACCTGCTCCAAGCCAGCCAAGGTGAAGCAAGCCCAATGGTTGAGGGGGGTCTCCAGACTCACAGAGAACTCCACAGATGCTCGAAGGTAGCTCCCTCGCCAGGGGAGGAAGAGGCAGACTGGGTCATCTCTCCCACGCTGCGGCTCATTCTGCAGGGAGAAGGAGGACAACGTGAGCATCCAGGGAGCCCCACCCTCTGCCTTCTCAGTACCAGGTGAGTGAAGTGAGCAGGGCTGTGACCATGCAGGGGAGACCCCAGAGCAGCTGCCAAGCTCCTGCCCATGCTGCTGACACCACCGCTGTGCCCTCCTCTTCCTTCCCACTCTCTTCTCCTGCCCCTCTCTCCTCTTCCCCCTCAAGCAGTCCATCCACTGGCCCAGGAAGTGAGACAGAGGCAAATTTGGTTCTTGATACATCATTCCTAGATTCTGCTGGGGTGGGAAGGGCTCCGGACAGGCAGTAAACAACCTCCGGGGAAACGGGTAACAAGGGCACCCCTTGTGTAGACGCTATGGGGTGAGTGAATTTAGTCTCCAGGGTCTTGGGGCAGTTTGCGCAAGAATAAGCCAGGGCTGCCATCACCGTGTTCTGAGCCGACAGGTATGGCCAGGGTTAGGTCAAGCCAGGTCTTGGTTGTGTGTTTGGTGGGGGAAGGTTGTGCCAGGTGCCCAGGACTTGGAGACAGCTCAGACATCATCAGTTCCTCTTAGTAAGAGCATGGGCAGAGTGCCCCCTGCTGGAACCAGGTCTGGGACGCGTAGCTATGCAGGCTGCTGCGGAACTCAAGAGGGGAGGGGTCCTCTCTGGACCCACAGAGAAGAAAACTTGACAGAGTCTAAAGCTAAGGCCCTGAGACTGTCCTGGAGTTGTCACCTGTGAGTGGTCTCCTCCTCAAGGAGATAAAGGGGAGGAGGGTTACTGTGACCCCAGCTAGAACCCACTAGCTCTCTCCTTACTATTTCCTTAGCACAGCCTCCAACATGGAGACTCCACCCAGGAAGCGGGTGGAGCAGGGGAACCCCAGTCCACCTGCCCGCTGCTGCCCCTATCCCAGCTGAGGAACAGCTCCCTGGGGCAGCCTTCTGAGCCCTGGGAGTCAGTCTGGCCCAGCCCTGCACTGCCAAGCCGACAGGTCCAGACTTGCCCAGGGCTGGCAGGGCAGATCTGTCACTTTTGCCTGACCCCAGGCAGGCGGTGGCTCATAGAGGTTTGTGGCACGCTCTAGAGATGGCACCGGCCAGGCCATCGGTCCCCAGAGAAGTAGCACAAGCTGGAAGAGCCAGTACAGCAGCTCAGCAGAGCATAGGCACCTGAGGGTGGAGGCTCACCCAGGAAGGGAGGACGGCACCCGAGAGTCACAGCCCCGTCCTCTTCAGAAGTCGGACTCTGAGACATTAAGCGCCTTGCTCCACAACTATAATCAGCTCAGCTCACACAACTATAATAAGCTCAGGAATGAACAATTAATCTATACTCTTCTTTAATAATAGGAATTAATTTTCCCCACTTCCCATTTACCACAGTTATGAAGGCTTGACACAGCATTGGCCAACCAACACAGAGGGTCAGAAGAAACCTGCCTTCACCAGTTGTGGGGGCGCTTGTCCTTTCTGGTGAGGAGCCATTGGTCATGATGGGCTTGCCAGCAGGGCCAGGCTGGTGGATGGGGAATGAATGGTGTGAATGGGTCAGCTGGACTAAGCTAACACCTTCAGACCCTTGCTCTGAGGTCCTGACCTACAGGCCATGTGGTCCTTTTCTCCCCTTTACACTGACTATGCCAGCTCAGAAAGGGAAAGGACAGCAAAGCCTATGTCCCTTCACAGAAGCACTGTTCACTTTAGCCAGGTGGGGTGGAGGGTCAGGAACACATCGGCAGAAGAGCTGAAAGACAAGATGTGACCCGAGCACACAGTAGGTGGCATTTGGCTGTGACCAGGGACAAGCTGCCGACTCAAAACCCCCAATGTGGATGAGCCGTGAGAACAGCGCTGAGCCACCCAGTGTCTGAGTCTGTTGCTTCGACAGGTACAGGACAGGAAGTCTACAGAGGGAGCCAAAGGCAGATCCAGGGGTTCCAGTCTAAGGTGGTGTAATGGCAAACAAACACTATGGTCCCAGGTTTCTTCTGGGGGTTAAATATGCTGGGAGCAGGCAGAAGCTCGGCCGTATCACAAGATGAATGGAGGTCGCTGAGCTTCAAGCTTCAAGATGCTGTTTGGAAGCCAGCAGCGATGCACACAGGCAATCCCGTCATCAAGAGGCTGAGGCAGGGGCATCAGTTCAAGGCCAGCCTCAACTACCTGAGACCTAGGCTACCAAAGCAATATTTTAAGATAAGATGCTAATTATGTGTTCGGAAAATTTCAGGACATTCTTTGACTTTTTATGTAAGTCCATTTATTTATACATTACCTATTTATACACGTGTGGTGTGGTATTATGTGTACACGTGTTACCGTGGTGTGAGGGCAGAGGTCAGAGGACAGCTTTCAGGGGTGGGTTCTCTCCTTGCAGGTCATCAGACATGGCAAAAAGCACCCTTGCCCCCTGAGTCACTTCCCTGGCTCACGCTGGTTTTTGTTTGGAAAGAGAGAGAGAGAGAGAGAGAGAGAGAGAGAGAGAGAGAGAGAGAGACCCACAGCGGCATCTGGAACACATGTTCAGTCATGCTGTGACCATTTTGCCCTGGATGGTCTCCCACGTTCCTGTGCCACCCACTGAAGGCCAGTACTCAGGATAGGAGCAAGCACTTTGAAACTCCCTGTCAGGTGGAGGACCCCAAACACATGCTCCTCCTGGGCTCTGTAGCCCGGATGTAACCTGGGAAAGACAGCAACAAGAGCCTTGGCTGGAACTGGGGTCTGGGTATCCCAGCCTAGGATATGCCAGGAGTGTTCTGTGGGTACCTCTGCCTTCCACACCTCACCCTACCTCTCGCACCCACACCGGCTGGATTCTCCAGTTCCAGCAACGACGTATCTGAAGATGGTCAGCCCTCTGGGGGAAGCCAGAGAGGACATGGGTTCCACTTTATCCCTTGAGCCCACATGGCCAGGACGAGCAGAGGGAGTCTGAGAAGTGACAGATGACCAATGCCTGGGGCGGGGGCGATGTAGGGGGAGGGGCTACCTGCAGGCTCCAGACTCCCAGGAGGTCGGCGGATTTTACAACTCTGCCCCCACCACAAACCCAAGACTCCTATCTGAGGGCTCTTCTTCGCGCCCTTCCTGTCTGCCAGGTCCTCCTGCGTCCACACAGAAGGCACATCTGGCCAGAGGCTTAAGATCAAACCCTGGCCTGCTCACCATTCACACAGCACCCCCACATGCATACTTTCAGCTTGCCCCCCACTGGTTCCTCCAGTCTTAATGGGGTGCGCTTGAGCCAGCTGCTGATAGTCGGCTCTGCACCACTGTCCCTTCGGCTGGGACATTGCCTTCTTGCCCGTGTCTTTGAAGGCTCCATCCTAGCATCCAGGTCTGGACTCAGAGACCACCACAGCCTCCGGGAGGCCACACACCATCCAGCCTTGTCTCCCTTCCTTATTTTCTACAAAATTCCCATAGCTGGTAACCCAGCCTTTACTACATTATTGTCTTATAATCTCTCTCTTCAGAGGGGGGGAAGGGGTGGGGAAGAGGGAAAGAGAGGCAGAGAAAGAGGAGGGGGAGAAAGACCTCTGGGATATCTGCACCCTCAGGGCTAGGATTTGGTGAGGGATATCAAGGGCTTCTGTGCCCAGCTCCCTGTTCAGCCAGGATGCCAGGTTTGCTTTCCCTTCCCATCCCACCAGACTGCAGTCCCAGCCTCTGCTGCCACCACCAGGAGTGTGTGATGCTGGCCACTACAGGAGCCAATCAAAGGGGCTTCCTGGGGCCCTGGCTGCAGGTATGTGTGACCTCAGGGTGAGAGGGCAGGTCAGGACCTGCACTCCAGTAAATCAACCCTAAAACTCTAAGTTAAATCCTCTCAATGAAATCCACATTCCTCAATAGCCTGTCCTGTGTGTGTGTGTGTGCATGTATGTATGTGTGTGTGCATGTGTGTATGTGTGTGCGTGCGTGTGCATGTGTATGCATGCAGGTGTACACCTCAGAGGTCAGAGGTCAGCTTTCAAGAGTCGGTTTTCTCCTCCCCTGTGCAGGTCCCAGAGCTAGAGCTCCAGTCGTCAGGATTGGCAGCGAGCGCCTTTTCCCTTGAGCCATCTCACTGGCCTAGGAATTGTAGATTTTGTTGGAGACTTGAGTTTTTCTAGAGAGAACATGCATCCTGTGATGCGATGGGAGCCACAAAAGATCCAGGATCTTCAGAGGAAGACTTCAGGCTGAATTACACTTGGCCATGGTACCCGCTGATGGCAGAAGCACCAAGGGCCCCCAGGGGAGCCCTGGCCTGCCTGGTCAATCGGCAGAAGCTCCGAATTCAGAGACAGTTGTATCGTGCACATCTGTCCAGAAAGCAGGCGGGTCACAGCCTGTAAGCACAGCTGGTGTATGGGCTGCCTCTGGTCCCGTCCTAGCCCTGCCTCCACCTCCTCGAAGCCTCAGATAGGTTCCTCTCTTTGCTGAGCTGGACCTCTTCTAGGCCTGGCAGCGCCTACACCAGTGAGCCAGTGTAGCACAAATCTAATTGGTCTTAATAATAAAAACCCAGAGTCAGGTATTAGGGTGGTGAAAGCTGAAAGATCAGGGAAGCAGAGCAGCCAGTCACTAGTTCTTACCTCTACGAAATCCTCAGACCGAATTGGATATCCTGTCTCTTCAAGTCCTCAGACTGAACCCTGAGCTACTGTCTCCCCCCACCTTATATTCCTCTCTCTGCCCAGCTATATCACTTCCTGTCTCCACCTCCCTAGTGCTGGGATTAAAGGCACGAGCCACCAGCTCTTGGCTCTGTTTCTCTTTTCAGATAATTCAATCTCTCATGAAGTCCAGGGTGAACTCACAGAGATCCATCTGCCCCTATCTCCAAAGGGCTGGGATTAAAGGTGTGTGCCACCATTGGCTGGCATCTATAGCTAACTAGTGGTTAAGTGCCACACTCTGATCTTCACGCAAGCTTCATTTGTTAGATCACAAACAAGATAGCACCACACACCAGACCACAGCAAGCTGCCGAAGATGCTCTGTGACCAACTCAGACCTCAGCACCTGCTGCACCCCACAGAGTCCCAGCAAGCATGGGAGAGTCGGGGGGTATGTCAGCCAGGCCTGCAATGCCCAGGGCACCAGTAAAGAATAGGGTTATAGAAGGAAGTTAACGCATCTAGACAGCAAAATCTCTTTGAACCAAAGACAGCACAGCTTATCACAGAGGTCTGGCAACTTTGAGTTGGAGTCATGCCATTAACTCTAGCTTCTTATTGGCTAACTCTTACAGATTAATTTAACCCATCTCCATTAATCTGTGCATCACCACAAGGTCGTGGCCTACCAGCAAAATTTCAGCGCGTCTGTCTCCAGAGGCAGCTCCATGGCTTCTCCCTTATTCCGCCTTTCTTTCTCCCAACATTCAGCTTAGTTGTCCCCCCGACACACACCACCTAGCTCTGTTCCCCTATAGCTCTGCTATAGGCCCAAGGCAGTTCCTTTATTAACCAATGGTATTCATAGCATACAGAGGGGGAATCCCACATCACCAGGGTGACCTTGAACTCACAGAGATCCATCTGCCTCTGTCTCCTGAGTTCTGGGATTAAAAGATCCATTGTTACCACTGGGTGATCCTACACAGAGAAACCCCAGCAATGCTGACTGAAGGTTCCTGGCAGGGCCACTAGGCCCACACAGACACTGTCTTTTCTCTTCCAGTCAGCAGGAAAAAACCCCAGAGGAACCCACCGTGATCAGACCACCCCCACCATGGTATATCGACATGATGTCACAGTTAATGTGGTCAGCAGTTCACTTCACACCGAGTACTGGGCTCTGTCAACCAAGTTAGAGATGAAGCAACCAATGTCCCAAGCCCACAATGTTTGAGACCCCCAGGGACTTGCCCCAGTCATTGGCCATCCTAATTACGGCTTGAGCTAAAACAGGTTTGTTGGTGACCTAATGAAAGTCACTGGCTGTCCTCTGTCCCCTAACGGAAGTCGCTGACTGTCCTCTGTCCCCTAACGGAAGCTGCTGACTCTTCTGTTACCTCACCCTGCCCATTATGGCTGGTCTTAGTTTCCAAGCAAAAGCTACCACCCTCTGAACCTTCCGTCTGGCCCCCACATGTTCCTCTGAACCTTCCGTCTGGCCCCCACATGTTCTGCTATTAGTCCTGTCCTTCTCCCAAACACCCCCTCCTTGTCCCCTGTCACCATGGCCCTGGATACATGCTACTTCTACGTTCGGCTGTCCAACTCTTCTTCCCCGTCACTGTCCTTGAAAGCTGAAGGCAGCCTTCATCTTGGACAACTCTCAACTCTCCTCCCCCACCCTCGTCTATATCACTCAACTGGAGGTGGGGACAGAGATGTCACTTCTCATAGAACACATCAATTAAACAGAATGGGGGGCATCCTGCCCTTGCTACCCCTACTTTCTCCCACCACACCCCCCCCGTTCCTGCTATGCCCACGCTTCACAACCACTTATGATATACCAGGCACTCTCAGTCATCCTGGGCCATCTGTAGGGACAGACCCTCACACCTGCTAGAACTCCGATGCCCATCCTCCCTTAGGTAAGCTGTGAAGTCAGACAGTCCACATTTAGCCGGGAGGCAGGCCCTTCAGCAATATGGGGATTTTGGGTATGCTAATGATCCTCTCTCTCTAGGTCAGCAGGGGAAATCCCCAGAGGGACCCACCTTGGCCACCCCTTTCTTGGTAACTCTACTATGTGATGTCACGGTTAATGTGGTTTGTTAGCCGCTCACTTCGTATTAGCAGTGAATGTTAATAAACAGAAAAATGGAAATCAGAAATGTCTAGTAGTAAGTCGGTGGCGACCACAGAAGGGGCTCTCCATTGCCCATGTCAGTCATTCTGTGGCCTTTCTTCCAGAGAACTCAAAATGCCCTACCTAGCACCCATGAGATCCTCTCATGGAGGGAAGGCAGGTGTCAGGCTCAGGGACATGGCCAGGGAGTGTCCCTCTGGAAACCGCAGTGTTTCTAGGCAGTGGCCCAGTCCAAAGATAGGAAGCCAAGAACCTGGCCACAGGGGGCCCTGGTGCTGGGAGCCTGTCTCTCTCAAGCGGTGGGTGCAGCTAGGAGCTTGCTGCTCTCACCTAGTACGCTGGGCAGAGGCCAGGGTCCCCCTGATGTGAGGCAGAAGTACCTCCCTCCTCAGGGCCAGCGTGGCAGTGACAACCCCCTTCGCCTGTTGGTCCTGTCCCAGCAGGAAAGTGGCTGAAGCCCTGCTTTTGCTCACCTCACAGGTGGGAAAAATCCCAACTTTCAGGCAGCCATTCTGCTCCCTAGCCAGGTGAGGCCCTTGACGTCCAGGTGGCAGCTGCTGCCCTCTCCCCGAGCTGGGGGAGTGAAGTACTGGCGAGGGGAGACAAATTTAGCCACTCCGTACAGGGTGGGGTATGTTATGTGAACTATGAAGCAGCTGCTTTCTCTTGCCTGGGCTGAGGCCATCAGCCGCAGTACGGGAATGGGGCTCATCAGTCAGGTCACTGGGGTTCCCTGGACTTCTCAAAGGAGATGATAGTTGGTCAAACTTCCTACCCATGCCAAGTCACCTGGCACCCTGTGGGGACTCAGACAAGAGCAAATGAAATGAGTACCGCAGCATGCTGACCTGTGCCCCTCAAGACAGCACGTACAGAGAATAGTGTGTCCCGCATCTTATTATCAGGGACCTGGCCAGGGAGTGTCCAACTAGCAAACAGTCCAACTAGCTGGGTCACTCGCTCAGGGCGCATAGTAAGCGCCCACCTCTTGATTCCTGCACTTTAATCTCTTCTTTCTATGATGGGGAAGCTCAGCCGATCACATCTGGCTAGGGTGTGGCTGCCTGGAGCCCGGGTAGAAAAACAGGGGTAGATAGGTGCGCATTCTCTCTAAGGCACCCCCGCCATCACGAGCCTCCTTCCCAGCTCTCCTTCAGCAAATCCTCCCAGCGTGCAGTCCCTCTACAATTCCAAGCCTTTTGTTAAGAGAAAACCAGGAGTTTCTGTCTCATGTCAAGAGCCATGATATGGGACAGTAGAAAAGAAAATAATTTATAAACTTTCTTTGCCTTTCCTCATATTTGTTTTTGTCTCTATCATACCTTTCATTGGATATATATGTCTGTATATGTCTATATAGGTCATGCTTAAGTCTTCCACAACGAACAATAAATTTCCCTGCAGTAATCTTTGAAGTTTCCAGGAAGAAAATGGGGCCCTACAACAACAACTCCACCTGATTGATATGACGTCATGATACTGATAGTGCTACTCCTGTTTTGGGTACTAGCTGCACAAGACAGTTCGGACTTGGTTAGCTGAAATGGTGCACATCTTTTACAACATTCTGGCCAGACCTCCACAAAATACTCAGAGACTATTTGCAATTTTACCAGACCAAATACTAATCTTGGAGTTTAACCACCGTTTACTTTCACAGGATCCCCTAGGAAGAACGTCTCCCCCATTACAGCTGGAAGCAATTTTAGAGGATGACGTCCCCTCTCCCAACAAAGTTTGCCCTCAGGTTTAGGGACATCATTTAGGGGTTGGTTTTAATTGGTATATGGTTGAGGGATGGGGGAGGAATTTTATAGGCTCAGGGATGTTCTTGAAAAAAAAAAAGGGATAATTGGTGATGGGATAATAGATTGGTATTTGTGAGTTATTGTTTTTAGACAATTATATTGGTATCAATTCTTATATATTGATACAAAGTTAAATTATATTGAATATTGTATGCATGTATGCTTCTACCTCTGTTTGAAACATTATGCATTGACATATATATTTACCATATTGCAGTGTACACTACTACCTCTGATCAAGATACTTATACATTGTTTACATTTGGAGGTCATTGTTCTTATTTACTGCACAGTTGTTTATTGTGTTAGTCTAAGTTAGATAGGTTTTGAGAATTATAGATCAATAGTATCTATATTTGTCATATTTATAATTAGGCTAATCAGGTTCTTTAGATACATACAGATTATATTCAGTATAGGTAGTATAATCTTCAACCTCTTCAAAGAGCTGTAGAAAATGGCCTTTAATCTAACCTAGAGTTCCATGGTAATGAGACACAAACATTTTTGGCAACACCGATCTACTCCCAAGAGAATGTTGAGCACCAAAGACACTCCATCTGGAGCCTTTCTTCTTGGCAGAACTGGCCTTTGGGCAAAGAAATGTCCATACCTCAACCACTGACAGAGATATCCATAAATGGATAAAACAGGACTGTCATGTCCTGCCAAGACAGGGTAAGATAGTTTTGAAAAGTTTCTTGCCTTTGAAAACGGTATGTCAGTTACACCAGGCCTCAACATTGCAAATGAGACTTTGGGTGATTGCCCAGGTAGTCAGTTGTCTCTGTCATTTGTTGCACATTTTGGAAGTTTCTTGATTGTACTTCTTGTTTACTCAAGTAATATTACTTCTCTTCTCAGATCTTTGATGGAGTTGAAGATTGGATAATTGTAGTTACCCTCCTCATGATTTAGCTAAACTTAATTTCAATACATTATTTAGACCCCTTGAAATAGAATGCTTAGTAAAACCTTTGTTATGTGTTTCTTGCTTAATATTGTTTATTGCTTATAATTTTATATTTGGTATCTGTTCCTATTGTATATGGTTGTATTGGGTTTGGTTCGACCTTGTTTAGACAAAAGGAGGAGATGATGGGGAAGCTCAGCCAATCACATCTGGCTAGGGTGTGGCCGCCTGGAGCCTGGGTAGAAAAACAGGGGTAGATAGGTTTCTAGAAGTGACAGCACTTCCGGTATGCACTCCCACCTTCCTGGGGAAGCCCCCACTTGTTTTCAAGGCCCTGCCCACATGCAGACCTTCAGGGATTCCCTGTCCGCCACTGACCCGCTCAGACCTCCCTTCTGCCCCTAATTTCTCACCTTCATGTTGGGGTGGTATGAGACACATGGTATCTACCCTGACACTCAGCCCTGCTAGGCACCTAAGCCAAGTCCCTGCTGCTCCGTCCACACAGCCCACCTCTGCCACTCTCCCTAGCAGGTGACAACCTCATCCCGAGCCTCCGTGTTCTCATCTGTAAAGGGATGATCATGGATCCTCATGCCCACCACCCATGAAGTGAAGTTAAGAGGGTGACCATGATGCAACAGCACTGGGCAGGATGGTGTTGGATGCACAGCAGAGTCATGGCTCCTTTAGGATGGGGTCACAGTGCGAGAGAGAAAGTCAGGCTCTACTGTACTGGAAAGGCAGAGTGAGAAGCAGCATCTGTGGACAGAGATAGGTCAGCTCTGGTCTCTGCCATCGCAGCATCTCTGGTCTCACCCCTCTTTGAAAGTGGTCTCAAGCCTGCTGAGCACCTCCATGTAGCACGAATTCTAATTGGTCTTAATTAATAAAAACCGGAGCTATCAGGGGTGAAAGCTGAAAGATTAGAGAAGCAGAGTGGCCAGCCACTAGAGAGTTCTTACTTCTACCAATGTTTACCAATGCTCACACCAAAGTTGGGGTTCCTGTCTCTATGAATCCTCAGACTGAATGCGCTGAGCTTCCATCTCCTCCCACCTTATATTCCTCTCTCCACCCAGCCCTATCCCTTCTTGTCTCCACCTCCCTAGTGCTGAAGTTAAAGGTGTGTGACTCTCAAGTACTGGGATTAAGGTGTGAGCCACCACTGCCTGGCTCTGTTTCTCTTTGAGACTGGATCAACCTCATGTAGCCTAGGGTAGCCTTGAACTAACAGAGATCCTTCTACCTCTGCCTCCTGAGTGCTGGGATTAAAGGTGTGCACCACCACTGCACCACCTGGCCTCTATGGCTAACTAGTGACTTACCCTGCACTCCGATCTTCAGGCAAGCTGTATTTGTTCAAGCACAAACAAAATATCAGCACACCACCTCACTCACAGGACTTCTCAAGAAGAAGGTTGATATCTATCACATGGAAGAGGTGAGTCGGGGATAACCTGATTATCTTGGGGGGAAGAACGGATGATACCTGTGATGATGCCAAAGGCTGGGTGCCAGGGAGGACCAGGAAGCCAGGTCTGGACTCCCACCCTATGCCCTCAAGTTATGGTGGCTGGAAATCAGGCGACAGGTGAATTTGGACGGTGGGGGTCACAGGCCTGAAGGTGTGACTTCCTCTGAAGGGCCAGGGGTACGGGTGGGACAATTCAAGGGAGCTTGCTGGTGTGACCCCCCCTTGCCATGTACCGCCAGTGCAGCTGGGCAGATGTCCCCTGTCAGTGTGCAGCAGCAACCTAGAGGAGGTCCTCCAAGGGAGCCTGGCTGGAGAGAAGCGGGTGGCAAGACCGGTTCAGGCCGGCAAGGATAGAGTGGAAAGAGAACGGGGTCCAGCGGCCGCCGGCACTGAGCAGGGCTCATGCTGAGGGAGGGGAGATGGGAGCCAGCAGCCAGGGAGGGTGTCTGTCTAGACACTGTGTGTACAAGTGTCCAGAGCAAGTCTCAGTGGGGTGGGTGCCCACCTCATGGGAGTTGTCACGGCCTCGCCCTATGACTCAGCTCTTCCACATGCCAGGCTGCCGGTCACCCTGGCTCTTTCAATCTGCCCATTTGAATCCCTCTATTCCAAACCCATTTCTACTCCGCTCACAGGGGTCAGATGGTCTCTTTGCCTACTGGTCACCATCGTTAGAGGGCCTGGGTTTAATCAGAGAGAGTCAGCAGCTAGGCAAACGCACTGCTGCCAAGCAGAGGCTGCAGGTCACGGAGACAGGCCTCAGGAGGGCAGATGGAGCTACTGAGGACAGTGATGGGGAACCTCCAGTGTACACCCTGATCCTCAGACCTCTGCACTCACCAGACCTTCAACAAGCCACCAACTTAGGGGCCCCCATCTCCTCCTGTGTGTGGAGCCTAGACTCTCTAGTCCCTAAAGAAGGCTGTGACACCTTCCTTGCATGAATGGTTTATGCTAAGCTCTCAGGAGAATCCTGGACAAGATTGTTACCAAGAATCCAATGTGGATGGCTGTTCTGTGTCTGTAATATAGCCACCTGTGGGTCCTCATGGCCCGACTTCCATTTGGTTTTGGATGTGGAGGGTGGCTGGATGTGGAGGGTGGCTTCTTGCAGGCACTTTGTGTCCCGTTCTCCTCTCCAAGGGACTCATCTACTTCTGGAGAGAGTTCCAGGTGACCTTTAACCTATAGAACTAGGTGCCAAACACCCCAGAACCCTTTGTCTCAGGCCTGAGGCTGCAAGGAAAGGCCCTACACTGCCAGGTAACAGTCCTACAAGTCATCTGTAGGACAGCCCTTGGCTCCCCGAATGTCATGACATTGTCTACAGGAGTAGAGCCCATGTGTATTCAGATAAAATGCAGAGGACAGACCTGGCCATGTTGTTCAGTAAGTAAGTGTACAGTCTAAAGTTGGCATCTAACGAACAGACATTGGTGGCAGAATTAACCATTTAGTGTGATGGCCTTGCAGGTCAGGGAAGGATGGTTGAACCCCAGAGTGAGCTATTTGGGGGTCAAACCTCACCATTTGCACCCCAGGTCCGAAAGGCTTCTATAGGGGCTGAGTGAGATGATCAGCAGTTAAAGGCACCTGCTGCCACGCTTGATGGAGTTCAGTCTCTGGAATGTACTCACATGCCTTCGAACACATATACACACAAAATAAATAAAAGATTAAAATAACAAAAAAAAAGGAGCTGTATCCTCATTTGGTCTTCGATCTGTTGGAAGTTCAGATTTTAGAACCCAAGGAAATATCACTGGCCATGTGTGGCACCGCAGGGACCTGTGTCCTCTTGCTGGCCCTGTTAGCTTTCACTACAGGCACGAGACCCTCACAGCATGAGTCCTGCCTACAGTGAATGCAAATGGACCAGCAGTTGAAGTAACCAATCAGATCAGAGATACCCCAAGACAACCAGTCATGGTGATATATGCCTGCAATCTCAGCACTGGGGAGACTGAGGTAGGATGATCAAGATTCAAGGCTAACCTGGACTACAGTGAAATCTAAGTTAGCCTGGGCTACAGAACAAGACCCTGTTTTAAAAACCGGAGGCAGATATCTCTCTTCCAAACAACATTCCAGCCATCTGGGCTCCAGGACCAAGGAAAGGATGATTAGACACAGGGGTATGGCCCATACACCCCAATTCTCTGCCTCCCCACCCACCCTCTCACACACATATACACACTGCCTCACAACGCACCGCACAACTGAGGTGTTCATATGTGTGCACACATGTGTACGCTCACATGTTCTCTGGCCCCACTGCAACCATTTCTGTTTAGCATTTTCTCCAGCTCATCCTGCTAGGACCCTATGTAATCTGCCTGTCCCCCTGTTCACAGGACAGCAGCCCAAGGGGACAGCAGCAGGAGCAGGGCCTGCTGAGCTCAATCTACTCTCCACACTCGGGCCACCCACAGACATACACGTGAGGACCATGAAGGCTGGAAGAGGCTGAGGCTAGGCAGCCGAGGAGAAGCTAAGGAGAGCCAGTCAGTTCAGGGCAGTGGCAACACCCTGCAGGACAAGCATGGCCTCAGAGGGTCCAGGTAGCTGCTTGGTGTCTCTTGGGCAGGGAATGAAGAGAAACCCAGGTGGTTCAGGGGGACGAAGGCTGCAGAGATGCCAGAATCACTTTTGTTCCCATCCTGACTGGCCATAGCACAGGGACACAGACAGGGAGGCCCTGAAGTTCACTCAGGGCAGATGGCTTCCCAAAGGGCCATACCACAATGCCTTGTCCCATTAGAACCACAGAAGTACCTCCTCAGATTGCCTTGGCCACCAGCTTGCCTATGGGGCATGCCTGTTCACACAGTGCCTTACTTCTGGGCTACCAGGTGAGAGTTAATGGGGAAGGGCTTTTGTATCCTGCTGGTACTTGTGAGGGAGGGGGACAGCAAGAGAACCCTGCCTTCAGAGCTGAGAGTCAAGCAGAGCCCATGCCTACCTTGGCTGAGCCTGGGCCCTGAGTAGGTCCGTAGACTTGGATTGAGGTGCTGGAGGCCCCGTGGTTTGCAGGAGGGCAGTGGCAGGGCAGTGGCAGCAGCGTCCCAGTTGCCTAGGTGATGACATTGGAGTTACGGAAGCTGGGAGGCCTTGTGGCCAGCTCCAAGCCAGTGGGTGGAGCCTGGCTGGGAGCCCTGGGTCTGGGGACCAGCTAGTAGGCTTACAGGTGCTGGCTTGTGTTCATGACCCCTGCTCCTGGTGACCAATCTGAGGACACGCTCCCATTACCTGGGAAACTTGAGTTCAGGAGGTTAAAATCACAGAGGGTAGTTCCTGTTGGTGGTCTCAAGCACATTAAACAGAGCCAGAAGATGGCACAGTAAACCCATTTACACCTCGGTACCACCCCTCTCTCCCCTGATCAGTTCAGAATAAGCCCTGGGAACTCTGAAGTCTCAACAACACACCTCCACGTGTTGGTGGCGGCAAAGTACCTGCCCTTCTGCATGATAGGAACCATGTCTTTGTCCTGTTCACACCCACCCGTAACTCCAGTTGGTGTTGACCCGGGAGGATGGGCAGCCAGAGTGCTAAACTCAGAATTTCTATCTCGTGTTCCTAACCGCTAGTCGGGGGACTTCAGAGGTCCTACTACCCTCCTGTTGCAGTGTAGTTTGTGCTGATAAGCTATCGTGTGCCACTGAAGCTTTGTCAAAGCAGACTATGGGAACGGGGAGGGTCCCTTGGCTTCCCCAAACCTCTGTCCTGATATAGGCTGGCCCCCTGACAGCACACGGCCAAAAGCTTTTGCTGGGAGTGTGATGACACACACCTTTTAACTCCAGTGCTGGAAGGCAGAGGCAGGTGGATCTCTGTGAGTGTGCGGCCAGCCTGGTCCACAGAGCGAGTTCCACACCGTCCAGGCATAGTGAGACCCAGTCTCTAGAAGGCAAACCACTTCCAACGGACATTGCTACTGCTCTTCTCATGAGACAGACGTGAAACATCAAACCAGAAGCTCACGACATCCGGCAGAGATATCTGAGTAGCTTGATTGGTAGAACCAAAGTAACGTCATCAAGTCGGGGGGCTTAGAGACATCCAGCAGAACTGACAGGGGAAGTTGAGGCAGTCAGTCATAATCCCCGAGCATTAAAAGAGCGAGCTTCCAAGCTTCCCATTGTACTGCAGGCATTTTTAAGATTTTAGAAAACATGAATTATGCCTACGTGTGGGTATCGGTTATGTGCACGTGGGTGTATTCCCCTCGAGGCTGGAAGTGTCAGGACCCTGGAACTGAAGTTGCAGGTGGTTATGAGCTCTCTAATGTGGGTAGTGGGGACCCAACTCGAGGCCAGCCTGGTCTACATATCAAGTTCTAGGATAGTCAGGAACATATAGTTAAACTGTGTCTGAAAAATGAGGCAGTGGGGAGTGGCAGAGAAAGAGAGATGGATGGACTCAAACTCACAGAGATCCACCCGCCTCTCCCTCCCTATTGCTGGGATTAAAGACATTCACAACCACACCTGGTGAGAGCGTGCTTCTTTAATTAACTAAGCTGGCATACTAAACTGCCTCCTAAACTTCTGTGCTTAAACCACAGACACAAGCACCCCCCAGCCTCAAGCAGAGACGCTTCTCCTTACAATACACAGCGGTTAATATAGAGATCCACTTGCCCAAGATGCCGAAAAGAGACAGATGTGGACCCAATCCTAAACAAGTAGCCTAGATCCTCTCCAAGGCTCAGGGAACACTGAGAATAGAACCCAGAAGAGACTCAAGCATCTACTGCAATCATTAGCTTAACTCAACTTCACTTCCTCCACAGGTCACACAAGCCCAGCCCAATCAGCAATCAGTCAAGGAGGGGAGAAAAGGAGCTCAGCCCTTTACCTCTGAACTATCGGCTATTAGTGGGTTTTGGGAGATGGGGAGCCACGGTCTTCGGTTATGTACCCTGTGCTGAGCCCAGTGGGCTCCAATGGATAGCTCTGAACTCACAACCATAAGTCGGTCTGGCTATTCTTGATGGGTCACTAAGCCAACATAAGGGTGGATAGGTGAAAATAGTTAGTACCCAAGGCATAATATGTGAAAGTTCAAAATTAAAAATTATAAAAAGAAGAAATGTCCACCTTGTCATAAGCTACAAAGAAAAGTGGGTGGTGATCACGGCGAATGTAGGAAGCAAGAGTTCCAGAAAATGCCAGTTCAGAAAACGTTATCTGAGATGGCGGCGCTTCTCTCCTGGATAAACTCAAGCCCTACCCAGTGGCCAAGTCTGAGCATGGTGTAACAGGTGACGGACGCTTTGGAGGACAACACGCCCTGGGCAGACCCAGAAAGACCCATCACTGATGCTATCTCCTAATACCTTTCACCTTCCAGGGACCCAAGGCCCAAGAGGTAGGGCATGTGCGCATGCGCACGCACACACACACCACACACACACACAGACAGCTCAGGGATACTTGTGGGTATGGCTGGTGCTTTTCTGGGTTCTCTAGGAATAAGCAGGGAACTCAGCATCTCTGCTACATGAATCCATCTATTGAAGGACAAAAATGAGTGGGAAGATGGACGGGTGAGCGGGAGGACGGACGGGTGAGCGGGAGGACGGACGGGTGAGCGGGAGGACGGACGGGTGAGCGGGAGGACGGACGGGTGAACGGGAGGATGGACGGGTGAGCGGGAGGACGGACGGGTGAGCGGGAGGACGGACGGGTGAGCGGGAGGACGGACGGGTGAGCGGGAGGACGGACGGGTGAGCGGGAGGACGGACGGGTGAGCGGGAGGACGGACGGGTGAGCGGGAGGACGGACGGCTGAACGGGAGGACGGACGGGTGAGCGGGAGGACGGACGGGTGAGCGGGAGGACGGACGGGTGAGTGGGAGGACGGACGGGTGAGCGGGAGGGAGAACGGGTGAGCGGGAGGATGGACGGGTGAGTAGGTGGCCAATCACATCTCCATTTTTTTGTTTTGTTTTCCAAGACAGGGTTTCTCTGTGTAACGGTCCTGGCTATGCTGGAGCTTGCTTTGTTTCCCAGACTGGGCCCGAACTCACGGAGATCCACCTGTCTCTGCCTCCCGAGTGCTGGGATTAAAGGCGTGTGCCACCACCACCCAGCTTCCATTTACAGCTCAAGCCACGTCTCAATCTGTTTCCTGAACAGGTGACAGAAAGGCAGCCAACCCCAGCGCTAGGCAGGGAATTCAGCAATGAATTCAAGAGGCCAGGGTTAAAGATCTGTTCTCACCATGCCCCAGGCCCACGGAGGGTGTCCAGGTGTGGGGAGTGCTGATGAGTACAATGTTGAGGTGAACCTGGTCTCACCTGCTGTAAAGTTAGTAGCATCAAACAATGAGTGTTTCTTCCCACACGGGATTGGAGAACTGAGCCAAACTGGCTAAAATCGAGGTGTGGCTGCATGGGCTCCCTCCATTGCACAGAGGCTGCTGGAGGGACCACCTTCCGTACCTCTCAACTCTTCCAGCATCTAGCCACTGCTTCTTGAATGGCACCCTCTCCCCAGCTCTGCCCCATCTCTCTCTCTATGATGGCACTGGGTTGCCTGATTGATAAACCAGGATGACCACAGTTGTCACTATCCCTGCAGCAGGAGGAAAAGCACCTGGGGACAGGATGTGGTTGCCTTAGAGAGCGAGCACTCCTTTTTTGTCTCAGCTGAGTCTTCGGTCCTGGCCCCGCCAGCTCCTCAGCCCCTGCAGAAGTCCCGAGAGCAAGTAGGAGTTCAAGAAAGGATGTGACAGACACCTTGTGTTGACGCTGTTCGTTCGACATGAATGTTACCAATACCAGGAGAAGAGCTACTGAGGAAGTGGAGGGATTGATGTATCTAACATATCGTTCACGACGGAGACAACGTTCACCTCATCTGCGCCAGCAGAACATTGACTCTTTTCTGTTTTTTCGCTTCTGTTTTCACTGCCGCATTCATTTTCACAGACAGTGGACCTGGGTCTCCTAAACACAATCTTGGCCAAACCCTTGTGCCTCTCACTGCGTGAGATTGAGTCCCCTGAGTCTTACCCAAGATACAGGGAACAGGCGCTCAGAGAACAGGCACTAGGACATCACTAGACGTTGCCTGGCTTACTGAAGTTTCTGATGGTCCCTCGAGTGGCAGATCCTAAACGCCCCTCCTGCCCTACTATAAGACTTATCCCCACGCCCCTCCGAATGATACAAAGCATATCCCCGGAGTACTGGCTTCTGTGTTCTGCCTGGGATATCTTTTGCTGTGGTAGACTCAGTGACCTCCATATTACTCAAGAGGCCTGCACTTTGCAGGACAGAAACCTCAGCTTCAGACTGATGTCACTGAATGACAAAGGCTGATCTTACAAAGTTTTGGTTCTCGAGCCCCACAACAGGGCCTAATATACAGCAGGTACTCAACAATGAGCAAGAGATGAGTGATTTCATAGTGGCTTTGTGGGTGGGTGGATAGATGGACAGGTGGATGGATGGATGGATAGATGATGGATGGATGGATGATGGATGATGGATAGATGATGGATGGATGGATGGATGATGGATGATGGATAGATGATGGATGGATGGACAGACAGACGAATGGATGGATGGATAGATGATGGATGGATGGATGGATGGATGGAAAGATGGGTGGATGGATGATGGATAAATGGACGGATGGATGGATAGATGGATGGACCGGATGGGGCTTTTGATTCACGTAAGAACCATGATAATCAAGACAGTGCAAAGCAATGATGTGAGAAGGTTCATCCTAAGAATCAGGACTTGATAATTTAAATATATACATGGCTCAAGTGCTATGCTATTTGTCTACATGGATATTTTCTGGATACTATGAACTCTTGCACAGTCTAGGTGCCAGCCAGGGTTTGAGGAGAACAGTCCAGGGTTAACCCCCACTATAAAGTATTACTGTGACCAGGGCGGGAATGCAGGGCACATCTGGTCTGCAAGGTCCTTCAGGTGCCCTCCAAGTCCTGTGAAGCCTGGCACCTTGCTGGCATTCCAGGAGAACCCATGGCTAGCGGGGGAGACATTTCCTGTTACCTGATGAGAGCGTTCAGAAGTGAGATGGACACTCTGTTCCCACCCTAACTTTCATCATCTTCCTACAGAGTTTTTTTTTTCTCTTTTTTTTCTTTAAACAAAATTCCATTAGGTAACCCACACACAAGTTTGGCTCTGAGATTCAAAGAATTCGAAAGCATCTTGCAGGGCCAACAGGAAATAGAAGGAGGGGCTGGAGAGATGACTAGAGTTTGAGTCCCAGCACCCACACCAGGTGGCTCACAACTGCCGGTAACTGCGGTTACAGAGAGAGCCAAGGCTTCTGGCTTCATGGGCACCTACACTCAGTGCACATACCTATACATACACACGTACACAGAATTTAAAATAAAACTTAGAAAAATGAAATGGAGCGGAGGATGGCAGTTGTCATGTAGAATCTCTAGTGTTCAAAATGACTCAGGGATCCGATAGTCTCCCAGGCGATTTGCACCGACTCAGAAGCTGTGTGACTCAAATGTGTTCAGTGAACTCACATTTGAGTATCAAGAGCAGACCCTGTGTGGTTCCGGTGTTCTGCTCGTCACATCTATCACACAAAGCTTGAGCGATGCTCGTGAAATTGCTCTGACCCCAATCTCGCTGTCGTCCGCCTCACTATTTTTATCCCCGTCTGTCGTTTTCACATTAATCCAATTAGCGCTCTGTTTACCGATGCCTCATTTTTTAATTTGCAGCTTCATCCTGAAAGCTCAGGGACACTTTCACAACCTCGCCTCTCCTCCCTCATTACTGCCAAATAATTAGTCAAGGAGGTGTCCCTGATCAAAAATTAAGGGCCCGGAAGCAAGCTGGAGCATGCCTTATTCCAAAAGAAAGAAGAGACAGGAGGCTGCTGCAATTACAAAGGCTTGTTGATGGGGGTTGACCACGGGGGGGGGGACTGAGTATGGTAGGTGGTGGCAGGAAGAGGGGGCACCCACATTGTCTGATCCAAGCCTTGCAGATCAAGAAAGTGCTGCCTCTAACTCCCATGGGAATCTCTAGCGGACCCTTCTTCTCTAGTATGGGGACTGAGTCTAGTCTGTTTTGTGCGGTAAAGAGTCCCAGGGACCCCAAAGGAAGGGGACTGGGTAAAAGTGAGGATGGGCTGCTTGTTGTTCGTGGTCTGGGCAGCACAGGTAACAGGAAGAACCCACTGCCACTGGCGAGCTCATCTTCCCTTTGTGGCCCTACAGCATCTGGTTAGGGTTTCTGGGGTTTCTGCAGAAGAGAGACTCCTCTCTAGTATAAGCCCCTGCTTCTGCTTCTGGTGAGATTGAAGATCCTGCATGTCCTCTCCCACAAGGGAGAGGGAACTGAGAGTTGCCAGGGGTGTTCTCCAGCAGGGCATGTCCTAGAAAGTGGACATGCCTGGCTGGGCCTGGAGGTCTCGAAATCCAAGTCCCCTGATTTAGCTAAACCCAGAGGAGGGAACAACTCGGAAGTCACTTCCAAAGTCCAGGATATGGTACAGGATGGAGTAGTGTTTCCTTGCTCTCTGTGAAGGACCCACTGAGAGGTGTACACCACGCATATTGCCCTCACAAGGAGGGGCCATGTCTCTAACTAGCACGGCTTCCCCAGACAACCCCTCCCAGGAATGGCAACTTCTCTGAGCAGCAGGTGAGCAATTAAGAGTCCCTGTTATCCCCAAGGGAGGAATCTGGCAGCTGTCACTGGGCAGGGACATTGGGACAGCCCTTCTTAGATACAGCAGTCTGAGCAGGCTGACAAAGCCTGTCCTTGCAGGTCACCTGCCCAGGCGGTGCCTACTCCAGGCCCTGTCCCTGGTTGGCAAGGAGATGGGGTAATGGGGAGGGTGGTGATGCCCAAAGAACCTATGCGGGGGCTGAAACCAGAGAGGCTGCGCAAACTTTCCTTGGTGCCTGGTATCCCTGCGCTGTCCCTCCAGGGGTTCTCGGGTGTGGTCCATGGTGGCTCAGGAAAGATCACAGGTGGAACGAATCCTGGGCTTCTCTGGAGAACCTGGTGTGGAGGCAGGCGGCTGACTCACTCAGGACACTAGCTCAACACAAGACACAGCGGCATTTGAGAAAACGGCAGAAGTGGGGCAGCTGCACTCTGCCCCCCCTTCCCCCTGCAGAAGCCCATTGATAAATGAGACTTTATGAAGTGCAAAAGTGCAGCCTGCACTGCCTCCCCATCTGTGCTCTATGCTACAATACAGATCGCGAGCTTTGGGCAAGGGGCTGGAGGTTGAGAAAACACACACAGAGACAGACCAACATAGAGACAGACAGACACACGGATGTCTAACCACTGGTAAGAAGCCCTTTCTTTAATAGCACCATGGAGGCTTAAATACCCAGCAGTCAAGTGGGCCAACAGGTGAGAACCCCATCCTCTGATCCTCAAGGCGCAGCTTTTAGTAACTCCAATCAGACGGCTCTAGCAGGGAAGAGCAGCTGAAGGCCAGGACTCCAATTGGTCCCAACACAAAAGACTTTGTATAGAAAAAGAGCTACTTGAGCAAAGAGACAGTTCAGAATGGGAAGAAGTCTTCGCTGGCTATATATCTGGCTGGGGATTGACGTCTAGAAAACACAAAGAGGGACTGAGGAGAGGTTCAGCTGTTAACACTGGCTGTTCTTCCCGGGGAGCTAAGTTCAACTCATAGCACCCACAGGAGCCCTAAGACTCTCTTCCGGCCTCCATGGGCTCCAGGCACACATGTGGTGCACACAGACAAGTATGCAGGCAAAATATCCCTACCCATAAAACAACGGAATAGATACAGAACTCAAAACTCCAAACACAGGGCCTGCAGAGATGGTTCAGCAGTCAAAAGGGCTTACTGCTGTAGAATAGGATCTGGGCTCCATTCCCAGAACCTGTGCCAGGTGGCTTACACAACTGCCAATGTCTCCAGCTCCAGGGAATTCGACACTTTCTGGTCTGCTGTGGTTCTTGTACATGTGTTGCACATATGTACACTCAGGCACACATGCATACACATACATAAACATAAAGCAAATAACCAGAGTGGTGATGGCACACACCTTTAATTCCAGCACTTGGGAGGCAGAGACAGGTGGATCTCTGTGAGTTCAAGGCCAGCCTGGTCTCCAGAACGAGTTCCAGGGCAACCAGGGCAACCAGGGAAACCCTGCCTCAAAAACCATATACATAAATAAACAAGTATATAAATAAATGAAGCAAATATTTAAAAAACTAAACACACACATGATTATACAACCGAATTTTAAAAAAACAGACCAATGAAATGAGCAGACAGACCTCAGAAGGGGAAATACAGATGCTTAAAAATTAGAGAAGTGCAAATCAAAACTATGCCGAGATTCCATCTTATTACTCATTTGAAAACAAAACCCAACAAACGCTGGTGAGGATCTGGACAGGAGGAGCCAGAGGAGGGCAAACCAGCACGGCCACTGTTGTAGTCAGCAAGGAGGGTCTTTAGAAATAGGTCTCGTAGGGATAGTTCATTTGTATTTTAATAAATAAAGCCTGCCTGAAGATCAGAAAGTAAAACAGCCACACTGGCCAGCCTTACAGAACAGGCAGTGGTGACACACACCTTTAATCCCAGTAGCCACACTAGTTTGCCATAGAAACCAGGCAGTAGTGGTGCACACCTTTAATCCCAGAACTAGAGAGGAATATAAAACAGGAGGAGACAGCTCTCAGACACAGTCTCATTCTGAGATTCCTGGAGGCGGGATCGCCATTTCAGACTGAGGTAGAGGTAAGAGCCAGTGGTTTGGCTGCTTTGCTTTTCTGACATTCAGGTTGAACCCCAAGTTCTGTCTCTGGGTTTTTATTAATTGTGCTACAGATCTACCATATGGCCCATGTGTACCACTGCTGGGCTTCATAAAGACTCCGAACTGACACACTGGAGAGACACCCACACAACCAATGCTCATGGTAGTACTGCTAGCTACCCAATAGCAGAGGACTGGATAAAGAAAAGGAGACGAATATATATGATGGATTTTTTTCAGTCATAAAGAATGGCAAAGTTATGTCATTTTCATGAACATGGAAGCAGCTGGAAATGATAGGTTAGATGAACTGATCCAGTCTCAGCAAGATAAACATTGTGTATTTTCTCTCACATGTGGTTCCTACATTTTTACATATATGCATAAAGTCACATAGGTATGCGTGACAAAAAGGTAGAAATAAACTGTCTAAAGGAGGGGACTGGTAAGTGGGGGGAGAAGCATGGGGAACAGTCTTTGTACCATATATGCCTATCCAAAGAAGTCCTTATGTAACACAGAACCACATACAGTGAATATGCACAATGAAACCTCTAATAGAGAATTCTCAGCCTGACCCTGAATAGCATGAGGCCTTCTGTGCCCTGTTCTGGAATACAGGAACCCACAGAGCCCCTGTACTCTCACAGTATCAGAGTTCAGCTGGGCAGGCTCCCTCTAACACACACACACACACACACACACACACACACACACACGGGAGAAAAACACTCAGGTCTCTGTCTTCTTCATCTCTGAAGTCCCCAGTGTCTAATAAAACCAATGTTGAGTGGCTGGAGAGAGAGCTCAGCAATAACACTTGCTCGTTGCTCTAGTTAAAGACCAGGGTTCAGTGCTTAGCATTCACACGGTGGCTTCTAACTTTTTGTAACTCATGTTCCAAGAGATCTAACGACTTCTGGCTTCCATGGGCATTCTCTCTCTCTCTCTCTCTCTCTCTCTCTCTCTCTCTCTCTCTCTCTCTCTTTTTNCTCTCTCTCTCTCTCTCTCTCTCTCTCTCTCTCTCTCTCTCTCTCTCTCTCTCTCTCTCTCTCTCTCTCTCTCTCTCTCTCTCTCTCTCTCTCTCACACACACACACACACACACATACACTACACATACATACATACATGTAATCAAACACTCATATACATAAGATTTAAAAAATCTTACTTAAAAATTAAAATCTAGCGAGGGGGGAGTTGCACACGCCTTTAATCCCAGCATTCAGGAGACAGAGGCAGGCAGATCTCTGTGAGTTCGAGGCCAGCCTGGTCTACAGAGTGAGTTCCAGGACAACCAGAGTTACACAGAGAAACCCTGTCTTCGAAAACCAAAATAGATTTTTAAAAAACAAGTTAATCAAAATCTAGTATCAGCTCAGTTGTGGGCTTCCCTGTTGAGACTTCTCTCCTTTCTCGCTGTCCTTACCAAGAACCTGCCAGGCGAGTGCTCTGCCCCTGAAGTGTATTAGAACCCTTTGGACTTTTTGTTTTGAAACCGAGTCTCCCTAAGCCAATCAGGATGGGTTTTTAACCCACTTTGTTGCCCAGGGTGGCTTTAATCTTTCCATCCTCCCGCCTCGGCCTCCCTGGTGGTTGGGATTACAGCCCAAGCCTGAATTCATCTTTTATGACCATGGCCTCACCACACTTAGGATTATGCTGCCCCTCCTTTTAGTTGCTGCAGGGATCTCCCAGCCCTCTGCCTCCCCATCTGTAAGCGGAGGAAACAAAGCCCACTGCTGCCAAGAGAACAGCGCAGTGGCCCGCAGTGGCATCATGCAAATTCTCTAACCGTGGCTGCCGTTCATCCTTGTACCCAAAGCACACTGGGAAAACAGAAGGGGTTTTACTGAGAACCCACAGAAGGTTCTAAAATACCAGGTGTCATCATCCCAGGGCCTCTCTCACCCTTCAGTCTGTTGAATTCTGCCCCCGGGCCAGCCCCACCCACCCTGACTCTTTGAGTAAACAGGGTTCAGCACCACAACCCCATCGCTCCAGCTACAGATCTAAGGTGCATACTGAGACTCAGGACATATAATCCCTGATCATGGCTGCAGAACACTAGGACGTGTGACTCCGTTGGCCACTCTTAGCATCTTGAGACTGCAGATCCACAGTGGCACCGAGGAGGAGCCGATGGCATAGTTCTGAAGGGCACATACAACAGGAAAGGGGTCCCAGCTGTGGGGAGAAGTTCTGGACCTCATCAAAGCAAAGTCATGTCTGGGGCTGGGTCAGTGTAGTGCTTGCCATAAGCATGAGAACCTAATTATGATCCCCAGAACTCAGGTTTAAAAAGTGGGGTGTGCGGGGTCATTAAGACGGTTCATCAGGCCATAAGGCATTGGCAGCCAAGCCTGAAATTTGAGTTTGAAACTCAGATTCCACAATGGTAGAAGGACCCAACTCCCCCAACACTCCTCTGACCACCACGGGCATGCTGTGACGTGTGTGTACTCACAGATGTAAAATGATGATGATGGTCGTGGTGGTGGTGGTGGTAGTGATAGTGATAATGATAATAATAAATGCATGAAAATTTTATATGAAATCCCAAGAAGTCTGACCTCATCTCTATCAGTTCTAGTTCTTCTTCTTCTTCTTCTTCTTCTTCTTCTTCTCCTCCTCCTCCTCCTCCTCCTCCTCCTCCTCCTCCTCCTCTTCTTTTCTTTCTTTCTTCTTTCTTTCTTTCTTTCTTTCTTTCTTTCTTTCTTTCTTTCTTTCTTCTTTTCATTTGTTTGTTTGTTTTCAAGACAGGATTTTTCTGTGTAGCCCTGACTGTCCTAGAACTTGCTCTGTAGACCAGGCTGGCCTCGAACTCACAGAGATTCACCTGCCTCTGCCCCCTAATGCTGGGATTAAAGGTGTGCGCCACCAACACTCAGCTCTTTTCTTTAGAAAAAAAGATTTATTTATTTTATGTGTGTAAATGCTTTGTAGTATAGAAATGCTTATTTCCATAGAGGTAGAGTTATTTGTGTAAGTAAAAAACAATAACACCCCCCCCACACACACACAGAGAGAAAGTGAGAGAGAGAGAGAGAGAGAGAGAGAGAGAGAGAGAGAGAGATCTAAAAAAGTGCCTGACTTACAAGGTCTCATAGACAAGGACAGTTACCCTCTGGAGGGGTAAGGATAAGGCTATTTGGGGATCTCTAGGAGGAGAAGTTCTGCAGCTGAATTCCAACGGTGGGACCCTGACTTGGCTTGGCTGCCAGCACTGGTTTCTGAGGCCGGCTATGGGACTCTGTTTGACTTGCACGGTCACTCAGTACTTTCACTGCACCTATGCAGATAAGCAGGGCACGAGCAATAAGACTAGAATGTTTCTGAAAATTAGTTTATTGTGATTACCTTTGGTAGAGATTGGGGAGATGGCTCAGTTGGTAAGGTATGAGAACCTGAGTTCAGATACACAGAACCCACATAAAACACATTGAGAGGGGGGGGGGAGGGAGGGAGGGAGGAAGGAGAGGGAGAGAGCAAAACAACATCATCATCAACAACAAAAAACCCCACATTAAACAGCAACAACAGCAAAACCAAACCTGGCATGGCAGCAAATGTCTGCAATCCTAGCACCGAGGAACAGACAGTAAAAATATTAGTCACTGAAATGGGTGAGAAAATTCCATGAACTGTAAAGATTTTGGTTTGTTTGTACATTCATAACTGGAGAAGATGAGAAAATTTCTCTCAGGTATTGAGTTCACAACACTCTTAATTCTAGGCATCTAGTCTCAAAGAGTCCTTTCTAAAACAGGCAGGGTACTGGAGTGCCTGACTCTGTCTTACCTTTACTAGGCTGCTTAGCCAACACCAGCTAAAGAGGAGAGAACCACCCAGAAGCCCCTGACCTAGACCATTTGTCAGATGGGGGAGGGGGACTCTCAGCTCCTGTGGTGTGAAGACCTGTAACTCCAGACCCCTTGAATCATACACTAAACCCTCCTTTGCCTAACTGTAAATGGGCATAATTGCAGTACCTACTACATTAAGGGAATGTTGGAGAATTACAGGCAAATCAAAATCCTAACTTATTTAGCCTAATACCAGAACACAGCCATAACCCAAACAGGCACTAGCCACTAATTCCTGCAGCTACTTCATAAGCAGTAGTTTTGCTGAGCAATTCTTTCTTCTTTGGTCCTCCCCTGTGGAGCAACAAGTCCAGGAAAAGCAAACTCTCTTAAAGAGAAAGTGTCTGCAAAAGCCCTCAAGGTTGTTCTGCAGGGTAGGAGGCAGCAAGAGGCATTGCCTGGTCTAAGCTGTCTATAGTTGGACTAAATGACACAATGTATCTGCTAAACTCCTTGCCGCATATTTAGGCAGAAACAAGGTTGAGTGACCAAGGGTTTTTTGTTTGTTTGTTTTTTTGTTGTTTTTAAAGGAATCTCTGTCACAGAATATTACTCCACAGTTTCTTCTCTGAGGTTGAAGTAGAATTTGGTACCAATAACATTTCAAAGTAGTCTTTGATGAACCGGAAACTAAATCTGGCTTGTTAGAAGGAACAAACAAGAGTGTTTTGAGGATTTCTCTGATTCGCTTTTTCTTTTTTCTTATCTTTTCTTTTCTTTTTGTAATGAACACCATTCACCATGTACACAGTCATTTGTGTTACTTCTGGGCAGTAAATTGCCCTTGAATTTGGTGACAGAAACAGTCTCCCATCGAGGTGTACAAGCAGCTGTAATTAAAGGCAATGAGGAAAACGGCTTTGCTTTGGAGTTCTAGGAGTCTCGGGGCTAGTACATCCCTGGATACACCCCGGCCCGGTGAACCTCCCTCAGCCCTCAGTCTCCCCTCCCTCTTCATCCCTTCTTTAGCTGTGTTCCTTTGAATGCGTCACCACTGGAAGTCCATTCCAGAACTTGGGTTGGGCATGCTCTATAAATAAACATGAAATAGATGCATCTTTACCACAGGACCTACTCCTGATAGATGCCACCAGCCTGCACCCAGGTCAGAGGCAGATTCCTGCCTTGCTGACACCACCTCTCCAAAACCTGGGGACGGATCCTCTTCCTGGGGTACAGTCAAAATCTAGGACCAAAAGCCAGCACATTTGGGGGCCATTTGGTGGATATCAGCACTCTCCCAACCACTTTGGATATAGCGCCCTGGCTACTTTTCTCCCAACCTTTTGAGAAAGACACTGTTATGATTGTTTTTGCAGATGGATAAACTGAGGTTCCAAAGGGTTAAGTAACTTGTCCCAGACTGTTTGCAAACAGGGTGCCCACCGGAATGGAGTGACCACCTGGAATGAGCAGGCGTGCTCAGCATCCCGCAAGTACCCGAGCTGGATAGGCAGCCTCCCACTTAGGCCAACCAGTAGCCCAGTCCCGCCAGACTAGTGGGAATGCAACTTCTTTGAAGCCGCTTATTTTTAAAATTACATACACATTTATACAATCACGAATGGCAAAATTTCAAATATTTTCCTTTTGTTCACAAGGTAATGTTTTAAAATTTTTTTTTACTGAATAATTCAAAGAATGAAGGTGGGGGGAGGGGGGATCGGCATTTGCAACACGCCGAGAATTTGTGATGAATTTTGTCTCCGTTGATTTTCTTCCCAAGTTAATGATAACAAAGAGCAACAGAAACAAAAACCAAGCAGGTGCTTGCTGCCTAGCCTGGACTCTTGAGAGTTAAATCCCCAAGACCGGTAAGATGGAAAAAGAATTGACTTCAGAAGTCATCCTCTGACGATGCCATGCAGGGCACCGGGGCAGGAACACACACGACTGAATTTTAAATGAGGAAAAACAAACACAACAGCAACCTTCCTCAAACATTGCTGCAAACCAGGTCCCAAGTGCACACCTAATTAATAGAGAGATCACAGTATATATAGGGAACCAAGGGTCTTGGGGGTCCCCCCACCTCTGTGTGTATGGACAGGCACCTACACATGTGCTCATCTCTTAAGCGCGTTGCCGGTTCAGAAGGATCTGACCTGATCTGAAACAGGAGACAGCGCGGGCAGCCTGGATTCTCTCCTAGAAGACTAGGGAGGGAGGCAGGTGAAGCAACAGCCCTCCAGGTAACTCGCATCTTGGGGCCAGCGGGGCCAGCGTGGAGTGGTTCTAGCGGGGCTAGCATAGAGTGGCTCTAGCTGGCTTTGGACTCTCTTAGTCTGCTTACAGGGCTTGCACGGAAAGGCCTTCGGGTTTCGCATTCCTTGCACCTCCCAACTTCCACTCGCTGGAGACCTAAGCTCTAGTATCTCCAGGGATCACCTGCTACCTGTGGTGGACAGAGTGGGCAGGAGGCAGGCCCCAGGGTTACCGAGGCACCGACTGGATCTTCTGGTAGCCCACTCCGGCCCCTCCTGCCACTGACGCGAGGTCCCTGGGGCGGTTCCCACGGCTAGCATCCCGGCTGCCGGTTGCCGCTCACCCTAATCCCAGCCTCAGAGCCGCGGGAGGGATCCCTCCCAGGGCAGCCAGATCCCTCCCAGGGCTGCCTACCTGGCTGCTGGCCGGGGCGTCAGAGTCGCAGAGAACCGGGCTGAACCGTTGCCTTCTCGCTGGGCTGCGGGGCGGGCTGCAGGGACGGCGGGTTATATGGGCGCCGGGCGGGGAGGCGGCGGCAAAGGGACTGCCGCGGGCTTAGCGCCTTTCGCAGCGGACCGGCGGGAACGCAGCGCGGGCACTCAGCCGTGGCGGGAGGAGGGCCGGCTACCCCGGCCCAGGGCTCCCACGCGCGCTCCGCCTCCCCAGCTGGCTCTGCCCGAGTCGGGGTCCGGGCCCCACTCCTCCCGCCTCCTTCCCGCCACCGCTTGGCGCGCGTCGCCCAGAGGAACCCCAGCGGGGTCTCCCTGCCGGACTGCACGCTAGTAGCCGAAGCCCTTCGCGGAGCTGTAGGGGACCGCGACCTTTGGCGGTGCTCGGGGCGCCAGGAAGGGTGCGCAGGCGCCGAGGGGTTGGACCCAGGTGCACACTCGGCACCCGACGCCCTGGACTCTCTCCCATTCTCTCCTCCGCCTTCTCCCCAGATGCCCGTCTCCTCCGAACCCCTCGCAGCTTCTACTGCCAAGCGCCTGCAACTCAGGGGGTCAGGAGTGCCCTCAGCCGGGTGGCTGCGCCTTCTCCAGGGCGAGCCCTGGCCGAAGTAAACCTGGAGGAGGGACCGAAACTGAAGACTGGAAGCCCTGGAGGAGAACCGTTGACCGACGAGCACCAGCGGGTCTCCTCCTCTGAGAACAGTTCGTAGCCCCTCTCGATTTGCCTGATGGAGACCACAGCCTGCCTGGAAAGGGTATTCAGTGCAGACCCTCTGGGTTCGACTCTTCAAACTTCAACCAGAGGTTGTGCCTCCTGAGCCCATACACCCCTGATGCCTGCTCCCTCCCGGATCCGTCCGGGTTTCCTTGCCCTGGTTATCAGTCGTTTCTTGGTCGAAAGTGCACGTGGGTGTTGGTGTGGTAGGCGATGCTCAACGGATGCCCAGAAATTGCTCACACAGAGCGGCTTGTGGTTAGGCACAGGCTCATCTTTGGCTTGAGATGCCTACTGCACTACCAGCGATCTCGCCGCTGGGCAAGTGAGCGGTCTAGCGGTTCCTCATCTCAATTCGGAGTCGGTTTCGGCCACCGGGTGTGCTCTGCCTTGCGTGGTTATGGACCCCTTAGTGGCCCCGCAGGGTGGTCCTAGCCCAAGATGTTCGTTCCCACGCGCCTTCGAAGTCACGTTAGTGTCACCAGTGGCATTGCAAGAGAAGAGGTCGGGCGCAGACCCGATTTCCCCCTCTCACTCGAAAGTCTGACCATGAACCAGGCCGATTGTTAGGTGCAGGGTAGGGACAAGCAAGTTTGGGACTGGTTGGGAACAGAAAAGGCCAGCATTCCAGGCACTCTTCAGGTTCTCTCCTAACGGTACAAGTACCCTCATTCAATCTTACTCAGAAATTAGATGTATCGGCGAGGAAGAGGTTCGGAGCTAGGAGCTTAACCAAACAATACCAGGTCTGCTTTGCTCTCAGAATTCGGGACCCAGCACCCATGGCAGCGGCTGCGCCATAAGTTGATCCTCAGAAGCTCTGGGTGCAAACAGGAGCAATCAGCTTCCAGAATGAGACGGGAATGGGGAGCCCTGTGGGACGGAGGACTTGGGACACCGCGTGAGTCAGGAGGAGCAGGGCTCTTTGGGGAGCGAGCGGGGCTTGAAGCCCGGTTGACGCTCTGTCCCACAGACGCCTAGCAGGGCTGCTATCAAGAGCCTCTAAGTTCACACTCTAACATCCAGGAAGGTGAGCTGATCCACGTGCCTACGATTTCGTTTCGCCCTAGACTTGCGAAGCACTTGAGCATCACGAGGTCGTGCTGCTCGTGGTCGCCCTCAACAAAACCTCAAAGCAAACCTATATTTATACTTAGACAATACATAGAAAATAAATTGTAATAGATACTATATTTTGCTTTGTTTTGTTTGAGAAAGGATCTCTTGTAGGCCAAGACGTTCTACTAACGGAGGATGACCTTGAACTGCCGCCGCCTCTGCCTTCAGGTCTGGGATTAAAGGTGTGCACCGTTGTGCCCGGTTTAGGCGGTGCTGGGCACCGAAACCAAAGTTTCATTTATGCTAAGCAAGCACTCTGCCATCTGAGCCGCGCCCCTAAACCCTGTAACAGAAACTTTGTTACATACTAAAATAGGTTTATCTGCACGACTACATACTTTAATATGTATTTACATGTAAACAAATGTTTATTTACAAGTACAGACGCCTAGTTAAATCTTGAATTTTAGATAAGGGAGTTTTTTAGTCTAAGTATGTCTCATGTAACATCTGGGGACATATTTATATTGTGACTTATCTGAAGTCAAAATTCAGCCACGAGTTCCGCGGCTTGCACATAGATCCTTTATGGCGCAAAGGCGCTAGGTGCCTTTAAGGCACGAGCGCGGACTCCCCGCCCCACAATGCCGCGCGGCCGCTCGAGGCTCCCATTGGCTGCAGCTTGCTTCCGCCTCCGTACTTCCGGCCGCGGCCCGCGGCGGTTGCGGGCGGTACCTTAGGGCGCTGCTGGCCCCGGCTGGCCGCGGCCATGAACTTTTCGGAATCATTCAAGCTTTCGGGCCTGCTTTGCAGGTTCTCCCCGGACGGCAAGTACCTGGTGAGCCGCGGTGCGCGGGGCATTACCTGTGCGTGGGCGCGCGACCTGTGCAGGGGGCCTGAGCGGGTCGAAGGGGGGCGGGAAGGGGGCCCGAGCGGGACGAGGGGGGCGGCCAGGGGGACTCGAGCCAGACGAAGCGGGGCACCAGGCGGAGGAGTTTTGGGCGGGACGGGGGAGATCTAGGTAGATGATCAGGGTGTGGAAAGAGGGCCTGAGCCAGACCGGGCTTGGGGGGGTCTTGGCAGGGGGCCGGGGTAGGGAAGGGGCATGTGGAGCGGGTGGCCTGGGCAGGGCAGGGATGGAGCTGGGGGTAGGTCGATATTCTGGCAGGTGGTCATGGTAGGGAGGGGGACCTGGAACAGGTGGCGCGGGCTGGGCGGATGCCAGCCTCCCGGATCCAGTTTCCCTTTGTCAAAGTTGGGTTAGGCGATGCCAGCTCATTGTTACTTTGTCACAAACGGCATAGTTTATGTTTGCTCGCGTGTAAGCTGGTTAAATGGCGCCCTCCTTTTGGTCCGCGCTACTTCTCCTCCATGACATGCCGATGATTTAAGTAACTAGCTTTAAGTCCCAGTGTTGGATGTCAGCTGTCCATTCTGTGGGTGACAGACACCCACATGACCACTGGCATTAGGAAGCCATCAGGGAAAACAAAAACAAACAAACAAACAAAAAAACTCGGCTTATAAAAACTATGGTTCTGGACCAGTAACGGTACCTGCGCTAAGCCTGTTGAGCTGAGTCCCATCGCTAGGGCCCACAAATGGAAGGGCAGAATGACATGTGCAAGCTGTCTTAACCTCCACATAAGCCACAGCCAGTGCATGACCCTCCCCGCATACAAATGTAATCGTACTTTTTAATGAGCTTCCTTTTATGCATTGACCATCCTCTTTAGACAAGGTTTCTCTGTGCAGTCTTGGCTGCCCAGGAACTCACTCTAGTGAGGTAGGCCTCTAGAGAGCTACCTCTTCTCCCGAGTGCTAGGATTAAAGGTGTGCACCACCACTGCCTGGCTATTTTGGTTCTTAATCCACACTCTATTTATCCAGGCCTTTGAGACGTCGTTTAACCGCCTTATGTGTCATTCTAGGAAAGTAGGGAGTGAGTGTCAGAATAGAGGTAGTATTAGAAGATTACGGTAGTGCTGTGCAAGCCCGACACCTTGAGTTCTGGGACCCATGGAAGGGTGGAAGGAGAGAACTCACACAGCCTCACACACACACACACACACACACACACACACACACACAGCATATTCTACCTTGATACATTTTACCTTTTACTGCATGCAAGCCTGACCTTGAGTACTGGAACCCTTGGATAGGTGGAAGGAGAGAACTCACACAGGTGGGCGCGCGCGCGCACGCACACACACACACACACACACACACACACACAAGCATATCCTACCTCGATACATTTTACCTTTTTCCAAGTATCTCGGCAGATGAGGGTTGTTTTCCTGAAAGTTCTTATGAACAGCAAGGAGGTTTCGTTTAGTTATCTGATGTTTGTGTTTGGGACTGCCCACTCATCAAAATGTTGTGAAACTCCTGATAATTGTTTATTGGGAGTCTTGCCATACTAGGCAGAGCTGGCCCATGCTTCCTGCTTCAGTGTCTTCAATGGTTCTTAAAGAATTCATTGGACCTGGTAACTCTGGAATTCACAGCTCACAAGGCTGTCCTGTGAAAACCTAAGTCCTGTGCTAGGCTCTCTTTTTTCCACGGAAGACGAATTAGGATCCTTTTCTCTATTTTCAGTCTGCCTGTGCACCACGTGCTCGTGTGTCTGTGTTAGTGTGCAGTTGTACATGGGGGC
Source organism: Alexandromys fortis (assembly GCF_014885135.2). Taxonomy (NCBI): domain Eukaryota; kingdom Metazoa; phylum Chordata; class Mammalia; order Rodentia; family Cricetidae; genus Alexandromys; species Alexandromys fortis. Next base: position 1,166,979 of record NW_026067961.1, on the reverse strand, counting down.
CACGCACACAGAGGGCAGAGGACAACTGGAATATGATTGCTTGGCTTCCACCTTGTTCCATTCAAGGTCTCTTGTTCTCTGCTGCATACACCAGGCTAGCTGACCCACCCTGTCTCTGCCTCCCCTCTGACCACAGGAACACTGGTATTATAAACAAGTACACCCAGTTTTGTGTGACTTCTGGGAATGAGGCGAGTGCAAGTTCTTTTAGGCTATAGTGTAATATGCAAAGCTGGCCTCAGCATCTCCCTAGAGCGGTAGTTACAGGTGTGTCCCATCACACCTAAGCAAAAAACCCTTTTCCCTTTTCTTTCTTTCTTTCTTTTTTTTTCTTTTGATTTTGGTGGTGGGGGTGGTTCAGGATAGAGTTTCCCTGCGTAGTTCTGGTTGTCCTGGAATTCATTCTACAGACCAGGGTTGCTTCAAACTAAGGAATTTGCGTGTCTCTGCCTCCCAAGTGCTGGGATTACAGGCATGCACACCAATCTAATTTTTTTTAAAAAATAAATTTATTTGTACAAATCTGGGGATTCCAGTTGAATGTTTGACAGATGTGCAGTGTGCGCAATGATGAAACTGCGTGGTAGAACGTTTAAATCTTCCGTATGCACCAGCTTTCTCTTCTTCTAATTTTGGAACGAGCTATGTAATTACTGGCAGCTCTGAAACATGCCAGACAGGAGGAAAGGAGGTGACCGCTGAGGCACGGCCTCACTGTTGTTACTGGAGGATTCTCTCCCACCCGCCATTCCTGAATAACCACTCTGAGGCTTAATATTAATTATAATTGCTTGGCCGATGGCTCAGACTTCTTAGTAGCTGGCTCTACATATAAATTAAGCCGTTTCTAATAATCTGTGTATTGCCACGTGCCCTGTGGCTTACCGGTAATGCCCTGGCATCTTACTCCTTTGGCTGCTGTTGGTGTCTTCCTGACTCCGCCGTCTTCCTCCCTCTATTCAGTTTGGCTTTTCTGCCTAGCTGTATTCTGCCCTGACATAGGCCAGAGCAGCTTCTTTATTAACCAATGGTAATAAAACATATTCACAGCACACAGAGGGGCACCCACCTCAGAGAGCCCTCCTGTAGAGCAGACACTACTGAGTGCCTTCTGCCTCACTTTTCAGGCTTCCTGTGTCCAGTACCGGCTAGTGATCCGGGATGGGAAGACCCTTCAGATCCTTCAGTTGTATACGTGCCTGGACCAGATCCAGCACATAGAGTGGTCAGCAGACTCCCTCTTCATCCTGTGTGCCATGTACAGACGGGGGCTTGTGCAGGTGTGTACCGGGGCAGGCGTGTGTGTAGGCAGGTACATGCGACATATAGGTAAGGCTCATGTAAGTCCCCTGTGTGGATGGGCGCCTGCACTCACAGGGCCTGTGTAATTGGTCCGGTGCTGTTACTGTAGCAGGGTTAGAATTAGGAAACTTTCCCAGGGGTGTAACTAGGAAGGAGTGGGGTTTTTTGTATCCTCTAGTTAGGTTTGAAAACAAAAATGCAAAGAAACTCTAAAGTTTTTTTCTTTAAATACCTAATGTTCTCTAATAGTTTAATCCAAATACTTTTGATGTTTAAGAAATAGAACAGAAAAGCACTAACATGCTGTGAGTCTCGGAGCTGTGTTCTCCGGAGGGGGAGGCGTTCGTGTTTAGGGAGTGCTGGAAGGCAGTGAACTGTTATCCGAGACATGAGCGGACCCTTTTAAAGGGACGCCTGAGGTGACAAGGTGGCATCCTCTCCCTTACAGAGGCTGCGGGTGGTGCACCCGTGCTCTGCAACCCTGTGTTTCTTTTATGACTCAAGGTCTGGTCACTGGAGCAGCCAGAATGGCACTGCAAAATCGACGAGGGCTCCGCAGGGCTGGTTGCTTCCTGCTGGAGTCCAGACGGCCGCCACATTCTGAATACAACTGAATTTCATGTAAGCTGGCCAAACGTGGCCCATCCTGTCCCTTGTGCCTAAAACACTTTGGGATGTGGAAGTCTGGGTTCTGGAGGAAAACACGCTGGGATGTGGAAGTCTGGGTTCTGGAGTAATATGCAGGTCAGAGTTCTCAAACAGTACAATTTTTAAATCCTATTTTTAAAAATGTCTTTAAAAAAGATTGATTTATTCATGCATTTTATGTATATGAGGGCTCTGTCTTCATGCACACCAGAAGGAATCTGATCCATTACAGATGGCTGTGAGCCACCATGTGGGTGCTGGGAATTGAACTTAGGACCTCTAGAAGAGCAGGCAAGTGCTCTTAACCACTAAGCCATCTCTCAAGGCCCTTTAAATCCTACTTTAGAGAAGAAAATTAGAACGTTATAAAGGGTTGGCAAGATGGCTCAGGAGCTAAATGCTTTTGCCACCAAGCCTGACCACCTGAGTTGGCTTCTACGAACGCACTTGCCGGAAGGAGAACCGATTTGTGTGACATGTTCTCATGACCACATGCGCCTCCTATCCTGAAACCAACGTAAACAAGGACAAGTCTGTGTCTTCTGTCACAGGCCAGCTCTCTACTGGTTATGCTAACACCTTAGCTGGGCACCTTGAGTGGCCTGGGCGTGTGAGAGTTTTCCAGACAACTCTGATCAGCAGTCCTCATGCTTAGAGTTCTGCAGACCAGAGTCCAGCCTCCAGATCTCAGACCCTCAGTTAATGCCCCCCTCCCAAAAAAAAGAGTACCTTTATTCATTCAGTCACACACATACTGAAATGGAGAGGACGTTTGGACAGAGTAAAACGTGCAGGTCGCCTTCGATGGCTTTGCTGGCCCGTGGCCCTGAAGTGACTGTTCAGCTCGGGTGTGAAGGAATACCAGGGCTTAGCAAGGGCACCCTGAGGAAGCCACCTATTTGTTATATTTTGTTATGTTTTGGGACAGGGTCTCACTGGGTAGCCCTGGCTGTCCTTAGACTCTCAGAGATCTGCCTGTCTTTGCCTCTTGACGACTGGGATTAAAGCTTTGTGTCACCATGCCCTACCTTATTCCTAGCTTTTAAGTTTTAGCTTTTAAAAAATCCCTCAGACTTCATTTACCACAGCTATGCTTGGTGGTCAGGAGGTGACCCTACAGGCATCCGTTAGTAGAGTGGACGCATAACTGAGAGTCATGCAGTTCCCACGCAGGACAGTTAGATCATGGGTACCCTTCTGTACAGTGCAAGGAGCCCCTGTCTCCTATGAGACAACAAGAAGACAGCCGACTTGGGCTGTCGCCTCAGCAGTGGAAGACACACCTACACACTTCTCAGAACACCAACAGGCCTCGAGAGCCTGCTGGAGCTGCACTGCACAGTAGCCATTTTCTCCCCGTTCTGGGGGTTCCTGGGGTCTGCAGTGCCTGTGTATTTATTTAAATATGCCTGTCCGTTGCCCCTCCTGGCAGTCATAGCTGCTGCTCTTGTTCCTTAAAAGGACAGGCTTGCTGGATCATCCTCAGCTGTCGCTCTGCTGCTGAGATCTGAGTTGTGGGGAGCCCTGGGGCTCAGTGACAGGATCCTGCTGGGCCAGTGCAGATCAGGATTTGAGATGGCTACCAGGCTAGGGCACTGAAGTGACATTGAGTCGTGGGTGTGCGCGAGTTCCCACGTCGTCGATGTTGCGTGTCTTCCTCAGTTATTCTCCACCTCGTTTTGAGGCAGTGTCTCTCACTTGAACTTAGCTGTCCAGTTCTAGTTAAGCTAGCCCGCTTGCCTGTCTCTGTCTTGCACATGCTGGGATCTTAGACACTTGGCATTTGGAGGAATGCTGAGTTTCCAAACTCCACTGCCTCCTTGAGCTGTGAGACCTTCGCCCTGAGCGTCGCCCCAGCCCTGCGCTGTGGAGTCAGTGTCCCCTCTGACGACTGGTGACAATCAGGGCTCTCACGGCCGCTCATGCAAGCATGCTAAACTAACCTTGCTGTACGTGTATAGCGTGAATCCACCTTCGTTTTCTCAGCTTCGAGAGTCTTCCTAGCGACGGGAAACATCCTAACTCCTTTCTCTCTCCCCTTCTCCCTGGCAGCTGCGAATAACCGTCTGGTCCCTGTGCACAAAATCTGTGTCTTACATCAAGTATCCCAAAGCCTGTCAGCAGGGTGAGTCTGCCAGCGCCCCTCACACACAGTCTGTCACGGAGAGCAGAAAGCAGTGGCTGCTGCAGCAGCAGACCCCTATCAGCTAGCCTCCATGGCTGTTCCTTCCTCTGTGTCCTTAGATATCGCCTGGCTCTCCTCGCTCTGTGCAGTTTCCTGTGTCTCTGTAAGCAAGAGCTTGCGTGCTATTTCCTTGACAGCAGGAGTCGGGAAGGGCTCGCTTGCCCTCAGTCCCTGTTGCAGCCTCACTGCACTCACTTTTTTTTAAGATTTATTTTTATAATCAGGTGTGTGTGTGTGTGTAATGTGAATGCAAGCATTCGTGGAGTCCAGAGAGGACATCCCAGTCCCTGGAGTTGGAGTTACAGGTGGTTGTGAGCTGTCTGTCTTGGGTGCTGGGGTCCAGTTTTCTGGAAAAGCAGCGTACGTTTTTAACCCCTGAGTATCTCCAGCTCATTTCACTAGCTCTTCTGTCAGGGCTCACATCACATCCGGTCACATCTGAGCGTCCCAGAGCAGGGGAAAGGGACAGGAGCCCCTCGCCATTGGAGCCCTGGGCAGAGTGCATGGGCTGATGGGATGTGTGTGCATCGCTGCCCTCGATCCCAGAAACAACATACAGTAGAAGGAGCCAGACACATCGGCGTCGTACTGTCTTCTTTGTTGCCATAAGCAGTTTGCAGGTCACACTGAACTGAAGTGCACTGTAGGTTCATTCTGACTTTTGTAGTCTGAAGTGTTACTGTAGCTGAACAACAGTCTGGGTCTGGGTGGAGGTGACCTCTAGTCCTCTGTTCTTTGAAATGTTCTTATCATTCATGAAGCAGCAACCTTGGCCTCGGGTTTTTTACGCTAATACTGAATATTCATTTATTTGAAATGATAAGTTCTGGGCTAGAGCACACACTGCTCTTCAAGAAGCGCCCGTGTCAGGGGCTCACAGCTGCCTATAGCTTCAACTCCAGGGGATGGGACTTGTGGCCTCTGCAGGCGCTCCTGCTCTGTGCACAACCCATACACTAACTGAGAATAATAAAGATAAATCCAAAAACAATAAGAAATGCAGTACCAGACGAGAGAGCTACCTCAGGGTATAAAGTGCTTGTGCAAGCCTGCAGACATGAGTTCAGACCCCAGAGCCCACTGTGGAGCAGGCACGGCCACACAAGTCTGCAGTCCTAGCGCTCCTACATCAAGATGGGAGCTGGAGACGGAGAATTTCAGAAGCTTGCAGGCCACTTAGCCTGGCACATGCAGTTGCAAACAATCTCAACAAGGCCATTGGGGAGTACAGACGCCTAAGACTTTTAACCTTTATACACACACACACATATGCCACAACACACATGTGCCAAACACACAAAATAGCAAGCTGGATTTTGACCACAAGTGTCTCCTATAGTTTCTTTGTGAAACATACTAACCAGCTAGGCACTGCATTTAGTCAGTGACATTTCTGACTCATTAAAAATCAGGTACTTGGGCTCCCACCTATCTTGGAGGAGTGAGATCTCTCTGCTTGTCAGGTTCCCGTGTGACAGTGTCCTGCTCACCACATTTTTGGGGCTTCCCCTTTTCTTGCCTGGTTCTTTCTCTTGTCCCCTGTAAAGTCCCTGCTGTTCTGGGCATTTGTCCACGCTCTGGCTCCAGTACATTCTCTCCACAGGAATAACTTTCACCAGGGATGGCCGCTACCTGGCCTTGGCAGAGAGGCGAGACTGCAGGGACTATGTGAGCATCTTTGTGTGCAGCGACTGGCAGCTCCTCCGGGTAGGGTAGTCCTCTCCTGCTGGGGATAGAGGGGCAGCTCCTCCGGGTAGGGTAGTCCTCACCTGCTGGGGATAGAGGGGCAGCTCCTCCGGGTAGGGTAGTCCTCACCTGCTGGGGATAGAGGGGCAGCTCCTCCGTGTAGGGTAGTGCTCTCCTGCTGGGGATAGAGGGGCAGCTCCTCCGGGTAGGACAGTCCTCTCCTGCTGGGGATAGAGGGACAGCTCCTCTGAGTAGGGTAGTCCTTTCCTGCTGGGGATAGAGGGACAGCTCCTCCGGGTAGGGTAGTCCTCTCCTGCTGGGGATAGAGGGGCAGCTCCTCCGGGTAGTGCAGTCCTCTCCTGCTGGCAGGGGTGGGGGCGGAGAGGGGCAGAGCCAGTGTTCTGATGATCCCAGGGGCCTTTGCAGTCCCTGGTGTAGGTAGAATGAGGTTTCTGTGGCCAGAGGGCAGGAGTACTGTGTGTGCCTTTAAGCAGTGCACACTAAGTGTGATTCAGACCTTGTGTGCACACTTGGTGCACGCCAGGCATTGGCATGAACTTTGAATCCTCATTTGTGTAAGGGAATGCCTCGCTGGGAGGAATGCTGTTGAGTTGGCCCTGGGCAAGATGTCTCAGGAGCTGTGACGTGAGCACATCGCCCTCCATGCACACACGCCTCAAACCCATGAACAGATCCGAGGGGGCACACTGGGAAGCAGGCTGCGGGAGGGTGAGGGCATGTGGGCCTTGCCCGGAATGGCTAGCACTCACCAGGACGGCATGCAGCTGTCTTGTCTGTGCTGCATGTGAAATGATACGTGTGCCAAAAGCACTGGTTGTGAAATAAATGCACTTATCTAAGGAATTTTTTTTCAAATTGTCGTGTTTTCCTCTCGTCCGGAAGCACTTTGACACAGATACGCAGGATCTCACAGGGATCGAGTGGGCCCCGAATGGCTGTGTGCTGGCAGCGTGGGACACTTGCTTGGAGGTATAGCACATGGCCAGCAGCACATTCTTTCTCGAGAGCACGCACCTGCAGGTACCTGTGTGTGCTTTTAGTGCAGTGAGCTGCTGGGCACTGAAGCCTGCACTCGGTACCTGTGACCTGTCTACATGTCTGTCTGCAGTACAAGATTCTGCTCTACTCCTTGGACGGCCGCCTGCTCTCCGCATATTGTGCCTATGAGTGGTCCCTGGGCATCAAGTCTGTGGCCTGGAGCCCCAGTAGTCAGTTCCTGGCCATTGGGAGCTATGACGGAAAGGTGGGAAATGGCCCAGGGGGTTGGCCACCTCCGTGGGCTGTCTGCAGCCTGCATGTTATCCTCATGGTTCCTTCCCCAGGTGCGCCTCCTTAATCATGTGACCTGGAAGATGATCACCGAGTTTGGGCATCCTGCAACCATTAATAATCCCAAGACAGTAAGTCTGCATGAATCTTGACTTGAGTATGGTGGTGTCTCTGGTGCTGTGAGCTGCTCTTGACTTCCTTGGTTACTGTGATGTCGTCTTCCTTGTCCCTGCGCCCTCATGCCCTCTTTTGTCAAGGGCATGTCTAGTCCAGGCTCTGTGGACTGTGCCTCTGTCCTAGCCAGATGCTGTGTTCATCCATGCTCTGTCCTTTGCTGGTCCCTGGTGTTAGCAGAGGGACTGGGGAGTCTTGAACACCTGCCGTCCTGCCAGGTTCTGTGCAGACAAGCAGGGAAGGGCCAGGAGAGTTGTTCTGTGCAGACCTTGGGGAGCAAGGGGCAGCTCAGGTCTGGGAACCAGGAAGGCATGCTCTGAGCTCCATAGTGTTGAGTCGTGCTGTCCTCTCAGTCTGCAGCAAGGACAGACTTCTGCTTTCCTTGTAGAGGTCACCCATCCAAGGAAGGGGCGGGGCTGCAGGCCAGAACCTGGAGGAAGGAAGAGCTGGGCAGAGGTGAGGCTTTGGCTTAGCGTGTGCTCTTCCAGTAGTAGTGGTTGGCCTTGGCTGAGCTCAGGTGAGGGACGGCAGGGTGCAAGGCTGGCCCTGCTGGCCGCCAAGGCTTGCCTGTGGTTCATGCGTCTAGGTTTCTGTGTGTGCTATGGTTTCTCTACCAGGACTGGTGTATAAATCAGCTATGTCACTGGGACAGGATCAATTTAAAGGAAAGGGGGCTTCAGTCCGTGGACCCTATGCCTTCTTACTCTGGACTTGTGTCAAGGCAACACACTGTGGTAAGGAGCACATGGCAGGGCAGAGCTAATCTTACAGTGGCCAAGAGAGAGGAAGGACAGGCGAGGTCCCAATACAGGCTTTTAAGGCACACCTCCAGTGACCTGCCTTATCCCCCATACACTGTTTAAAGTTGCTGGTAGCCAAGCCCCAGCTCATGGGCTTTAAGACCCACACTAGCAGCGAGTCTGTTGTGCCTGGCTGTTTGCTGCTCCCACAGGCTTGCTGCTCACTGCCCTCTGGCCTGGCACCCACACAAGCCACTTCTGCATGGCTGTGACATTGTTTACCACGACACAGCCATGTAGTCAGGGCCCATCTCTCCAGGACAGCCTGGTCAGCAGGACTGAGGTGGCAGCTGAGCTGTCCTTCACTGCAAGGGTGCTCTTCTTCCCAGTAACTGTGATGTCTGGCACTTAAGTTGGCCACCTTCCCGAGTCCCTGGTTCTTGTCACAAACTGGTTAGTGGCCAAATCATGTTTTTCAGGTTGTGTATAAGGAAGCTGAGAAGATCCCACAGCTGGGGCTGGGCCACCTGTCCTTCCCACCACCCCGAGCAATGGCGGGTGCCCTCTCTACCTCAGAGAGCAAATGTAAGCAGCAGAGGGAGAAAGCCTGTGCTTTGTCTCAGATGAGAATCCTCTGTCCATGTGAATCTCAGGTGGGGCGGGGGAGATCTCGGCTGGGGTCTCAAGCTCCCTGCAGCATAGACCAGTGCTCTCCTGTGACGCTCACCTTTCCCACACTGCCCTGTAGTCCGTGTGCCCTCATCCCACCTGTCACAGTAGCTTAACAGTCCTGGCCGTCGACAGTTCTCTGATGGACCTCAGAGGGATTGGGGGGAGAGAGAACAGGAGCAGACATGTACTCGGTAGCTTAGCCTTTCACTTCCTGCCCTGCAGGGTTGAGGGCAGCCAGGCTTGAGAGGTGCTGCTCGTACTGGCTGGTGCTTAGCTAACATCTTCTGCCGGGTGATAATCTTCCTTCACCTCCCAGCTGGAAAAGGGCAGCCGGCCGTCTGTGCAGATGCTGGTGATGGGTAGACCGGCCAGATGTTCAAGCAGCTGGGACTAGCTCAGAAAGCAGACCTGATCATGTTTATACCCTTCCTGTGGGCTCCAGACTGCATGGGCCTGTCCCGACTTGGGGCCCTCTCAGCAGCGGAATAGAACTGTTGTCCCCTAGGGGACTCGTGAGCAGGCCTCTTCCCACAGCAGATCTCTTGCACACTTGCTCGCCTGCTTTCCCTTCCCCCCTTTAAACCAGCACCCTCGCATGCCCTCCCTGCTGTGTTCCAGATGAGATCGCCTCTGGGCCAGTTGCCTTGCAGACTCTGAAGCCGGTAGCTGACAGAGCGAACCCTAGGATGGGAGTAGGGATGCTGGCTTTCAGTTCTGACAGCTACTTCCTGGCAACAAGAAACGGTCAGTGTCATACTCCTGGGCAGGGTCAGCTGCTCCCTGCACCGCTTGACGCCCAGAGCAGAAATGAATGAGAAGCAGCTCAGGAGGGCAGCTGTGCGCTGTTCTCCCTGTGGACAGTCTGCACAGCAGCTCCTAGTCAGCCCATGCCCTGGCTGACCGCCTACTCCCTCCAGCATTGGCCTTTGTGGCTCTGGTTTTGTTTGCATAGTTTCACAATTACAAATGTAAAAACCACAGGGAAAAAGGAGGGATTTATGGCCTTTGGGGGTCTTTTTTGTTTTGTTTCGCGTGCTAGTCCCTGAGAAAGAAACCTAGTACATCCTTTGAGCCAGGTTTGCTCGAAGAGGGCCGGCACTGACATGGTGCCCTATCTCTGTTTCCTTGCAGACAATGTCCCCAACGCTGTCTGGGTCTGGGACATTCAGAAGCTGAAGCTGTTTGTGGTACTGGAGCATTTGTCTCCAGTGCGCTCATTTCAGTGGGACCCACAGCAGCCAAGGCTGGCCATCTGTACAGGCGGGAGCAAGGTGTACCTGTGGTCCCCCGCAGGCTGTGTGTCCGTGCAGGTACCTGGGGAAGGTGAGCATATCCCAGCCAACGGACGGACATGGTGGCTTGTGCGTAGCAGTGACATGCCCCCACCCCCACGGCTTTTAGCAAACTTGCAGGACCTTGCCCAGTGTGTAACCTGACACGGGACCTGCTGCCCAAGCTTTATAGGCTTTGGCTGCATCAGTCTGGGCTCGCCAGGATCCTCACTTAATCCATAGGATGCCCTCCCTGGTCCTGGTCTCTGCTCTGACCCTGACCACCTGTCTCTCTAGGTGACTTCCCAGTGCTTGGACTGTGCTGGCACTTGAGTGGGGATTCCTTGGCCCTCCTTAGCAAGGACCACTTCTGTCTCTGTTTTCTGGAGACCAAGGAGGGGTTTGGTGCAGCCTGTGGACAACGGGATGGCCATGCCTAGGACCTGAGTGGAAACCGAGGCGACGGGCCCTGCTGCTTTCAACACAAGCAACAGCTGCGCAGGCTCCTGATGGGACGGGATACCCAGTTTTCTGTAGTGACGTGTTCTGTAAATATGTATAAACTGTAACATAAAATAGGTATTTGCAAATCCATGGGACAAGGGTGATCATTTCCCTCAAGGCCTTAGGTCATAGGTTCAAGGTCTATCTTAGGAGGATGAAGAATCCTGAAGTAACACTTTACCGCCTTATGTCTCTATATTCCGAGCTGTTTCCAGAGTGCTCTTGACCAAGGGTGACTACTGTTGATCTGTGCAGCCCCTCTGCAGCAGGATGTCCTCAGGCACCTGTGCCTCCCCCAGCAGTTCTGTCTGGCTGAGTGGAAGCACTTAGCCCACCCAGCATAGCTCCACATCTCTAGCAAATGGCCTGAAAGCAGCCAGACCAAAATGTTGGGATATCTGAACCAGGACTCTAACCTGGACTGTGGACTTGCCCATCTGAACTTCTGTAAAGAGGACTATGGGGAGGGTCCACAGCCAGCCAGCAGGTTCAGTCCCTCAGGCCTCAAGACAGTCTTTAGTTGGGGCACCTGTTTTGTGACAGTAACTTCAAAAAGGAGCGACTTCATTTGGTTTTCAGCGTCTTTACTACAAGACCAAAAGCAGAGGACAAAGACCAGGTGCATCTGAGGTCATTCTGGTCACATCCATGGTTAACTTAAAGCTGCGGCAGAGGTATCGAGTGACAGGCCAGCATCTACAGTGTACTGACAGGTGCTAGAGCCACAGGGGAAACCGTGTGTGGCTGGCGTGGTGAAGCTCAGCAAAGCTCGGTGGGGCTGATGGCACCTGGGGCCAGGGGGATGCAGGCTGGTCTACTTATTATAAACATGCACTTTTTAAACCAAACCACTCAGTCCCTTTTAAACAGAGACAGGATGATAAAAACCCACCACCATGACTTCCAGAAGGGCCTGGATTATGTCATGAGACTGACTGTCCCTGGGCCTAGGAAAACTGCTGTATTAACACAAGCTGGATTAGTTTGCAAAGTGTGACTTCAGGTCAAACATATTCACGGAAGAGCAGTTTCGCTAGGAGTGGCCAGGCAGGCTGTCTTTCTTGTAACTGGTCTGCTGACTGCTATTGTATTTAGCTTTTAAAAAACAGGCTGAATTTCAAAATACAAAACTTGAAGGGCGGCGGGGCGGGGGGAGTTAATGCAAGTGCATCAGCAGTGCAGGTACGGGTCGCTCTGGCGCCCGGTGTCCCAACAGTTTATGTTCAGCAGAAGTGGGAGGGCACATTCTGCTCAGCATGCTGGAGAGGCAGAGCAGGAAGAACAAGCCCAGCAGGGACACTGGAGAAAACATTTATGTGGCGTTACAGAAGGAACACGGTGGCATAGGGACAGCCAGTATTTCTGCCTTCATATATCATGTTGCCAAGGTGTCCAATATCCAACTAAATATATATAATTCGCTTGACTATTCTAATCAGGCACCTAAAGGGACCATGCCTGTGTTCTCTCCAACCGCAGTGGGTAGCTTGAGGTGGCACACCGCGTCCCTCCACGAAGACTAGAAGCCTATCTTGCCCCTGGTCATGGAGTAACCCAGCTTGGCTTCGTTGTTAATGAAGGACATGAGCCCCACGTAGGTTTCGATGAGGAGTGGGCGCTCCAGCACCAGCACGCTATTTGCCTGTCCTGGCAGTGGGCTTTCCTTCTGGGCTTTCTTGACAGCTTGGATCAGGAGAGCCTTGAAGCTTTCCAACTGTAAAGAGAGAAGAAACATGGAGCCTTAACCTCAAGGCGGACAACAGTACTCCACTACACGGGGAACGGGGATTCGGAGAAGTCATCAGGTCAAGTGCTAAGGGCTGGGTCACCAGGTGACTCGTCTGTCCAAACGCCACTCAGCTCTAGATAGTACCGCTCTGTCACTGAAGACACCAGGAGGAGACTCGGCACCTCCCTCCGACAGCACCGCCACCACACACGCTGCACACTGGCATGCTGTGCACTCCATCACAGATGGAGAAATTCATGAGGACTATGACGTCATCCAGTGACAGGACTTTCTCAGCCCTACCATAACCTGTCTGGAATGCATGTACACAATGCACTATATGCTGCACGTGTGCCCTTTTGAAGGATCTCAGGGCTCCCTCAGCACCTCCCAAGTACCCGCCTGCACCAGAGGCAGCACCCACAGAGCCTCACCAGGACTGCAACTTGCCCCCTCTAGACTGAGCATCTTGCAGCGGGATGGGCGTGTCCCTGTGTTCCGAGGCCCCACTATCAGGACCTGCACTTCAAGTGCTCACACTCACTGCTGGCCCCGGGCCTCGGATCTGCTTACATGGCACAGAGACGCAGTCTTCTCGTCCATGCCAGCCATCGGGTGTTCTATGAAGGTGGCGTAGGGCATATTTGTGGACCAGGGGTTCCATCTGTTGATGAAAGAAGGGCGGCTCTGCTTGTCCCACTGAATGCGAACCCCAAAGCCTTCTCGCCTGATGGAAGAGGGGAAAGAGAGCCTTGCTTACCACTGGAGTCCAACGCTGCAGCCAGCTGCTATCAGGAAGGCAGGGACAGCTGCGGTACAGTGTAACAACAACGGTCTCCGCTAGCCACTGCGAGCACTTTCTGAGAGTAAGAAGTTCATGTCTTGGTGATGCTAAGACTTGTCTTTACAGCCAGTGAAACCGGCATACAGTTCAGTCTGGCCAAATTATGGATGTTTTCGTTCCTGAATGTGTTACTGACTAATGCTCGCAGCCATTAGCTTCCTGGATTCCCTATTCAAATTGCCATAGACTGGGCTCAGATGTATGGGCCTCTTTTTCAGTTTTTCAAGACAGTGTGTCTCGGTGTAGCTCTGGCTGTACTGGAACTTACTTTGTAGACCAGGCTGGTCTCAGATTTATAAAGATCCGCCTGCCTCTGCCTCCTGGGTCCTGGAATTAAAGGTGTGTGCCACCACCACCCAGCGGGTATGGGCCTCTTAAGCTTCACAATACTTTTATAGCAAGCTCACCAGCTCTTGAAAACTGGCTGTTAGGTATTTTCTAATGTATCCGATTTTTAGTACGTTCAATCAACGAATCAATCAGCCAATCTGCTTTTCTTTTAAACAGGAACCAGAAAAAGACTGAACAGATACCCTGTGCTCCCATCCTGCTGGAGGTAAAATGCCCGGTCTGGGGAGTGTTCAGTACTTAACATAGCTTTTAACAGTGGGCTAGGATTCCACAAATCCTAACTGGTAACCGGTTTTTAGTGCCGGCAGCCCTTTTAAGGTGGCACTGGGCCGCCCTCAAGTCAGTTTCTACAGTTTCTATTTTAAGGCCCTTTTCACTGGTCCTTCAAGATGAGGCCTTTAGCTCGCAAGAACGGAACTTACAGGGTTCGCAGGGGCCCTGCCACGTAGTGCGCTGGTGCACCTACTTGTTGAGCGACTTCGGAGGGAACTGGAACTCTCCACAGGAGATGGTGTCCACCGCGCTGAGCGCCACCCTGACCACCTGCTGGCACTGAAGGCTGATGAAGTCATACTTGCAGATGAGCAGTGACTGATCGGTGACCAGCACCAGCCGCTCCTTCTCGTTGTTCCAGTGGTCCACCCTGGAGGGGAGAGGGACCGCCTGTCACCAGGGCCCCCGCCCGCTGCCCACCCGGCGGCCGAGAGGCGAGGCTCCCACGCGCACTCGCGCAGGCTTACTCGGTCAGCAGCCACACCCCCTGGATCTCGCCGTCCTCCACGGGTCGCACGACGGCGCGGATCTCCTCCACCGCCTGCTCGATGGTGCCGGGCCGGAACACGAAGTACTCCTTGACGCGGGCGCGGCGTGTCGGGTCGTGGACGCTCAGCGGCCACAGCGTCTGGCGCAGCGGCGTGCTCGTCCCCGGCCGGCCCGCTCCCGCATCCTCGCCGGCCGCCAGCAGCGCCGTGGGGCTTGTGCCCGCCGAGTCCACCGTGTCCCGCAGCTGCAGCATCGCGCCGCCGCCACCCGCCGGCCCCACCGACGCGGCCGCCGCCCCGGCGTCCGTCCCACCGCGCCCCGCCCTCGCCCGCCCCGCGATTGGCTCGCTCCCCGGCCGTCTCCTGCGATTGGCTGCAGCCCGCTGCCGTTCAGAATCACCGAGGCCCCGGGCCGGAAGCAGCCGCCACGCGTGGAGCCACTTCCTGTTTACTCGGCAGGAAAAGGTGTAGGTTGCCGGGAGGCTCCAGACAGAGGACCAGGAAAGGACGGCTCGGTCTTGCACGCGCGGAGGGCGGGGTGGCGCGAGGGGCGTCGGCTCTACGCCCTTCCCCTTTTCCAAGGTCACGGTGCGTGCGTTTCGGCGCGTGGCGCTCCGCGGAGGTGTGCACACCGCGGGAGGGGGGTGTTGGCATCTGGGGGTTGCGGGTGCTTCGGTGTGGACCCCTCAGATGTAGGAGTCTCAGGATGAGCTGCTTGCCTTGTGTGCACGCATCTCAGGTGTGTGGCATATCGGATGGGCACTGGGGGATGTTGGTACCTAAGGTGTGGACATGGACACCAGGGCCACCTTGGGTGTGTGGCTTTCTAGGGTCTGTGCACACTAGTAGTTGGGTGTGTGCGGGGCATCTGTTCACATTGGGCATGACGCCCACAGGTGAGTTACCAAATCACAGACTATGCCGCTGTGAGGGATTTGGAAGAAAACGTTGGATGATTCTTAGGCCTCGCAGCTCCTCCCCGAAAGATAAATCCTCCTTAGCTCTCTTCATCCAGCCCAGCCGCCTCACAGCGGGATCATGGCTCCCTTTGGGTGGATGGTGTATGTAATCGCTTCATAATGGGCATGACGCCGGGGCACTCCATTTGTCCAGATGCGCGACACAAGCCTGGGCTCTGCTGTCCTTCCGAGAACCTAACTGACCCCCATGTCACCCTGCATCTCACCGTCCCCACAGGCTCCGAGGGCTGTGCATCCACGACAGTTTAAACCTTCACCCAAGTGGTCAATTCTGACTTCCCCGTCTCCGTCACGTTTCTTCTTACTCCCTCCTCGCCCCCAAAGCCTTTTACCTCCTATATCCTGTGTTCACCTGGCTCCGGACACCCTCCTGAGAGAGACTTCAGTCCACCAGGGCTCTGGGCTTTTTGCCTTGTTTGTGTTGTTATAGCCCTGTTTGCACCTGTCAGTCTGTTCCGTGCCTGTCAGTGTGCACAGGCGAACGTGGAAGCTGTACTTGGTAGGGAGGTTTGTGGATCGAGTCCCTTCCATGACTGGCACTTTGGGCTCTCTAACCATGGCAGAGTTCCGCCTACTGTTGTACATGCTAGACTTGGGAGAAGGGTTCCGAGTGAACCTGTAAGAGCCCAGCAGCCTTGGGACATCAGAACTGTCTCTGGAAACTCCCCGCGCTGGAACTTACTTGGGGACCACACAGCATTCCTCTGTAGTCACTCACTACTACGTATCAGCCCTGGCAGTAACAAGAGGTGCTGCAACACTTTAGTGCTGAGATTGCACCGCGTGGGAAGTGTGGCTGAGAACTGCTTCTCCTCCTGTAGACTGCCCCCCGTGTGCGCGCGCGTGCACGCACCCACCCACACACCTATGCTCTCACTGTAGGCCCAGTCTTCCTCTGTCGATCAGTACCCCAGAGCAGCTCTGCGATTGCTTGGGCAGCCTAAGTTAGTGGGGCTATGGCCACTGCCAGCTTCCTGCTCCTGTCTCCCGTCAGGTTCTCTGTGTCCTTGTCTCAGTGGGGCCATCGTGTCTCCTGTGGCTGCTGGGAGTGCTGAGTGAGCCAGCCCTGTGTTGCTGTATCTTCAGAGATGTGCTCTCTCCAGACAGGGCACCAGTGACCCAGCAGAACAGCACTTCTACACAAGGGTAACTGAGCATACTGACCGTACTGGGCTCAGCTGTGGGAGCAGAGATGAGGGGTTACTTGTAGGAATTGTAGATGACCCCCCAAACAGCTGCATCACCAAAAGACCGCCCCAGCATACGTGATGCCCCCCCACTCCACCCCGGTTCACCTTATACCCTTGGTGAATGCAGCTGGGACAGAATTACAACAGAGGGGGCCCCGAAAGCTGTGGCCAGAATCTAAGGGGAGACTCTAACAACCTTTTCCCACCTCTCTGTGTGGGATGCTCAGCAGGCTGGTACTTGAGTGTCCCATTGTATGCCAGGGCTGCTCTGCTCCTGGAGTCAGGCTCTACACTCTTAACTGAGCCTCTGCTGGGGGCCAGCAAGGTTCCAGTCGGCTTCCCTCGCTCCAGGTTTCACGGGGCAGGGGCTGCCATGTAGCAGTTCCCTCTAGAATCTGGAGGAAAGCTCACTAACACTGGGAAGTCCCTGAAACTGACCAGTGCAGAGCCCTGCTCCTTGCAGGGTTACATAAGTAGTAGGAACCGCTGAAGGAGACTCCTGTCCATCCAGCTACCTACAAGCCACTTGGTGCCAGCTTTAGGAATCGTCACCCATGCTAGGATCGGCTTTCAGTGATGCAGCCGCCTGTGAATTGTCCATGTTCTGACCCCTCACCCATAGCCCTCTAACCCCGATAAACCCACTGGTTCACCAAATTGAACCTTGGTAGTATCCTTACCAAGGTCTGCTGGCAGGTCTTGCCATACCAACACAGGACTAGCTAGAACTTTGACTCTTCCAAACCAGTAGCCATGCTCTGGGGCCACCCCAGCCCTGTGCCTTGGGCTCCTGGATAGTGAGGGAGGTGAGAACCAAGCTACCCCTGCCTCCTGTGTGCCTCCACCTACAGTGGGCACAGTTCTTCAATTTCATAAACCAGGGAGGAGCTGCACTGGGGCAGCAGCTGTGTGTCCTACCCAAGGCCCAGAGAGTGGCAGCCTTTGTCCCAAGCTCATACCAGCAGCGGAGGGCAGAAAGTGAGCCACAGTGTGAGAATGTTCTGCCAGGGCCAGAGCTTTGGGGACCAAGGCTGTGGGGTTAAGGTTAGCCGGCCCTGGCCAAGTTTGAAGAGAGACAACAGGATGTGGACACTCGGGACATCCTGACCCATGCCTAAGACTGGTGGGAAAATGGCCCCTTCTGTTTGGGACAAAGTGTGGAGCAACTAGATTGGGTGCAGAGAAACAGGAATGGGGAGCATTCAGAGCCCCTGCCTTATGGGTTCTCGGAGGAGCTAGAGGCTTGGTAAAGATGGTTTAGAACAGCAGGGAATAAGGGGGGGGGGATACTGATTAGGGACAGTGTGGAGGTGTGTGTGTCTACATTTGTTTTGGGGCCATGGTGGGTGCACTGGGGTACAGCAGTAGCCCCAAAGGAGCATCTGCCAGGAACACTTCCCCATCTGTAGAAACGGGCCAGACTGGCACAGTATGTCGGTGTTGGCAGAAACCACCAGGCCCCTGTGCCAGAGAGGAAGAACTCTTAGGAGGAAAGCCATGTAAGGTGTCTGTGAAGTCCGGCTCCCACAGGGTGGTCAACAGTGTGCCTGGGTTGGTGGAGCTAACGGTCAGCTAAGACAATATGGTCCAAAAGTCCTCTAGCAGTCACCAAGACATAGGTTAGATTCAGGAGTGAATGACAGCCTAAGACGGCTTTAGCTCCAGACCTGTAGTCGTCAGGGCTCGTCAGCCTGCAAGACCTTTTATAGTGTGGCTTCTTCAGAGAATCTAGTTCACAGTGCTGAGGTCCCTGGGACACTGGTAGGAACAGCTGTGATGACATAGATTCCCACACGGGCTCCTGTCTGTGGATATGGGGTATGAGCTGGGCATCCATAAAGCTGAGAGCTGGCAGAGGAGGGGCAGAGGGTTAAGGGCACATAAGACAATTGCAGCGCACAACGCCTGCCTGCGCTCTGTGTGCTACCATACAGTTCGTGAGCTTCGGGCAAGGGGCTGGAGGTTGAAACACACAAACACAGAGACACGGACCTCTAGTCGCTGGTAGGAAGCCCTTTACTCAAGAGCACCACGGAGGCTTATATACCCAACAAGTCAGGTGGGCCAACAGGTGAAAACCTTATTCTCTGATCCTCAAGGCAACACGTGCTCGTGAAGCAGAGCTGGTAAACAACTTTGACACAGCTTTCAGTAACTCAGATCAGAAGGAAAGGAAAGATCTCTAGCAGGGAAGAGCAGCTAGAGGCCAGGACTCCAAATGGTCCCAACAGACAATAAGCAGAAGTCATCCCGTGGTATGCACACATCTAGGGTTTAAGGTAAAGCATCATGGCCCATTTTCAGTGTGAGGCCATCGAAGAATCACAGCTAAGAAGGTGTTCTGCACCTGTTCCCAGCAGAGGGCACGAGCACCTGGAGCCTGCTTGTCCAGGCGTATCTTAAGGTTGAAAAACCAGACTATTGCCATGACAAAGACCATGTATCAGAAAAGGGGAAGATGGGGAATTGGGGGAGGGACAGCAACACTCTGCACCAGCCTGTGGGGGAAAAGGGCAGGAATCTTCAGATTGGGAACTGTGAAAACCGTGACTTCACAATGCGACATCTGCACACTGACAGCTGGCTTCTGCAGACGTGAAAATAAACCTGTCTCGCTTTGACTACCAAGTTTCTGGTATTCTCGCTATGAGTAAGGACCATTGTAACTCACATGGGGCTGCCAGGACAGACCATGGACTGGCTTGTTGGAAGCAACAGAAGCACAAAGTGAGGTTCCTGAGACCAGAGGACCAGAACGACAGTGTGTGTTTGCAGGGGGTGGGGGGATTTAGCAGGTAGGGAACTCCTCTGACACCTGGGGACACATGTCTTCCATTGCCCTTCCAGCTTCCTGTGCTGCTAGCCACTCTGGGCGTCCCTCAGCCTGCGGCTGCCTCTCCCTGTCGGCTCATTTGTAAGGGTTTCTGATGTATTGGTGCAGGCCCACCCGAACAGCCTCCTCTTTACCTGGTCATCATTGAAGACTCTGTCTTCCAAAGATGATCAGTCACCAATACTTGTTGGGATTTGAACATATCTTTAGAAGATACAGAATTCATCTGGTAGCGGTGGATTCATCCAGGGGCAAGTGGTGAGCACTGCATTTAGATGACCCCCACGTGGGCACACAGGTCAGGGGCAGGGACCAGGGGCAATGATCAAGACTAGGAGGAGACTGGTTTGGGGCTCCAGAGCTTAGGTTGGCCTGAGGCCCAGTTCCCAAAGTGGTCAGCAGATGGCGCAATGACCCACACTCAGCCTGCCCGGGGAGGCCCCAGCTTCAAAGTTTGGCAGACATGAGGTCTTTTTTAGTTTTCGAAGACAGGATTTCTCTGTAGCTTTGGAGCCTGTCTTGGAACTCGCTCTGTAGACCAGGCTGGCCTCGAACTCACAGAGATCCACCTAGAAGCACCACTGGAAGTCGTCACAGGAGGCTGCAACAGTTCTTTCGATGTTGCCCTTAGTCATTGACTCAAAGCATCCACAACGGATTTGCAGGTAACCTTGACAACGAACCTGGTTCCCAAGCTGGAGAGATGGCTCAGCGGGTAAAAGTCCTTGCTCCCACACTTGAAGACCTGAGTTCAGTTCTTGAGAGAAGTAACTCATGCGGCTTGTCTCCTGATCTCCACACACTCTGTAGCACGCACGCATGCACGCACGCACACACACACATTTTTAAAAATCAGTCAAATGCATACACACATGAGAGAAACCAGCTTCTAACAACTAAGGCATACAGCAGGATTGTGGGCATAAAGATGCCAGCTCCAGACAATGTGGCCTTATGGGAAATCAGCCTGACTACAGCCCTGGGTGGTCCTCACAAACTTTCTATGGTAATTTTCTAACAACCACCATGCCACCAGGAGGATGATTTTACTCTTTGTCCCACTGAGTCGAAGAGGGTCTCTCTCTGGAACCAGCCACAGTTCCAATATCCACCTGGTCCAGTGAAGAGGCCTGGGCTTAAGCCAGGTGTGCCTAATAGTAGGCCTCCATGTCCCTCAGATGGCCTCAGAAGGACCTCTGTGGGTTTCCCTTGCCTAAGTGGGAGGAATCTGCACCAGGAGATCTTTTTCATTCATTTATTTCATTTCATTTATTAATTCTTGACTGTCCCAGGTTTTATGTAAGGCTGGGGATTGAACCCAGGCCTCTGTGGATGATAGGCACAAACTCGGTCTTTCTGTCTCAACCTCCATCGTGGAGTACTGGGGTCACAGACAGGTGCCACCACACCTGGCTGTGGAGACAACCTCTGATGTCACCTGTTAGAAGAAGTAGCCACGAAAACCCAGTCAAGACGTGAGCTTATTTTCTCAGGGTGGTGGCCTTTGGCTCAGCAGCTGACGTCTCTGGAGCTGCAGAGGATTCTCTCTCTTCCAGCTCCTGCAAGATGCATCCGGCTGCAGAGCAGGGCAGCGGAGCAGGGCGGCAGAGCAGGGCTGCAGAGCAGGGCGGCGGAGCAGGGCGGCCAGCAGGGCTCTGGGAAAGGAGGGAGCGGTTTGCTTTGGAAATTAGCACTGTGGTTTGAGCCCTCTCCCTCCCTACATTATTTTTCCTCCAGCCAAAGACGATTTTAATTGTTTCCAGCAGAGAACGAGACAATAACAATGAAAAGTATTGTCTCCTCAGGGCACAGCTCTGCAGGCCTTTAATCAGAGCAGCTAGTAGGGGCAGGCAGGGCTCTGTGAGTTCAAGGCCAGCCTGGCCTCCATAAGGGAGTGCCAGGACAGCCAAGGCTAGTGAGCATTTTTTTTAAAAGCCCATTTTAGACTAAAAAGAGAAGGTTATTTTCTAGGTAGATAAAAGAAGCCACAGCTACGACTCCTGTCTGTCTGGGACGGACACTGCTAAGGACTTCCAAAGTCTAACCCTGAGTGTCACCACACTGCTAAGTGGGAGGCATGGTGACAGGGTGGGCTGAGGAAGGGAAAATCGGAGATCCTAGGACGCATCTGCTGTGGCAGTGGGCTCGGGCCTGGGTGTGAATGCTGCACATTCCTTGAGAGCTCCTGGTTAAACATATATATGTAGGCCGGGGTGGTGGCACACACCTTTAGTCCTAGCATTCAGGAGGCAGAGGCAGGTGGATCTCTTATAGTTCAAGGCCAGCCTGGTCTACAAAGAGAGTTCTGGGATAGCCAGGGCTACAGAGAAACCCCCGTCTCAAACAAAACCAAATGTGTGTGTGTATTTACTGTTTTGCCTAAATGTATATCTGTGTACCACATGTGTGCCTGGTGTCCACAGGGGCTCAGAAGAGGACATGGGATCCCTTGGAACTGGAGTTACAGAGAGTTGTGCGTGGCCATGTGGGTGCTGGGAATCGAACCCAGGTCCTTTGGAAGAGCATTAAGCTCTCTTAACTATTGACCTATCTCTCTACCCCCAGAAGTTCAAGGATTCTCACAGGTAAATCCAATCTGTACCCCATGAACGGACTGAGCAGACCCTGAAGTGGAAGGTGACATGTGGCTAAACCTGAGTGGGCCACCAGCCTGCTGAAGCCAGCAAGTGGTCTTTCAATACGTGCAATGTCCACAAGGGGGCGCTGCGTCAATAGTCCAGTTACTGTCAATAGTCCAGTTACTGTCAATAGTCCAGTTACTGTGGAAATCCTGCTAATTCTTAAATTAACACATTTAAGGCAATTACAGATAAATTCCAATGCAATTTGACAGGAACTGGACAGATTAACCTCCAAACTAATTTGGAAGGATGACCAAGAATTACCATTATATAAAGAACGACCAAGTTCTTATAGTGCTGACAAGATGGCTCAGCAGGAAAGGTGACTGTTGAAAATCTGATGAACCTGAGTTTGACCCCTGTGACACAGGTCAGGAACAGTTCTATCGCATTGTCCTCTGATCCCAACACACACTCTGTGACACATGCACTGCCCAATAAATGAATAAGTCTAATAAAAAAATTAAGAAAAAGAATACCGATATTACTTGCAGGGAAAACCAAGTTACAAACTTCAAGGACCTACATATGCAGCTGTGTGAGCCTTCGCCCAGAGCTATCACAAACATCTCCATGGCCAGCCCTTGCTGGTACAACAATCCGGGATGGAGTCGCTGGAAATACTCAGAAGCAGGTGCTGTTTGTGTCGAGCTAGGAGAATGTGGTGTCGGTGGTAGCCAGCGGACCGGCTAGCTGGCCATATTCCCTTAACAGCAGACACTGGGATGAACTCCACATGTAAGAAATACACACAGCAGACTCAACAACAGAACACGCAGCCGTCTTTCTGAGCCAAGTGCTTATTTATTTTTATACACAGGTTTACATAAGGATATTACCATGCACATACTTAATGAACTTGGAGCAAGCTCCTTCCCCTCGCTCCTCTGCTCATTTCTGAGGGACGGAGGGACCTACTGAGTGCATAACTCCTGGAACTAGTCTGCTTCGTTAACCGCGTTATGACTCATTCCAGCCCACGATACAGTTTCAAATAATTATGCCATGAAAAACCAGCCAGGTAGTTAAGTTTTGGAGAATATTTGTTATGTTTAATTCAGTAGCTGTAAAAGAAAACTTGCTCGTTGTGAGTTATAAAAGTGTATGAAACAAGCTGGGCGGTGGTGGCACATGCCTTTAATCCCAGCACTCGGGAGGCAGAGGCAGGTGGATCTCTGTGAGTTCGAGGCCAGCCTGGTCTACCAAGAGCTAGTTCCAGGACCGGAACCAAAAAAACTATGGAGAAACCCTGTCTCGAAAATTAAAAAAAAGTGTATGAAACACACATGTGCAGTCTGTTGACACACGTGCACCCTGAGTTCTGCGCTCTGTGCGCTGGCACCCAGTTACCGAGCTTCGGGCAAGGGGGCTGGAAGTTAAAATACACAGACACACACAGACAGAGAGACAGCAACACGGGTCATCCTTGAATTCCCCAAGAATGCCCCCTTTATTGTGTTCAGGGGCAGATTATATAGAGATAGCCAGGCCCCAGCCAAACCCACCAGAAACCACTCTCCTGCCATCAGGAACTCCTAAAGGTCTCGTGCTCAGAGCAGCTGTAGGCACTCAGATCAGGGGATTACAAGAAATTCAGGATCTGGGGTCTCACTGCTCCCAACACACTCTGATTTCTAGTTTTGTGGGGTTTGTTTTGTTTTTGTTTTTTGAGATAAGGTCTCAGGTAGCCCCGGATGGCATCGAACTTGCTGTATAGCTGGGGATGGCCTGTTCTGCTCTGCCTGCCTCTACCTCCCCAGTGCGAGTGTGCACCACCACACCTAGTTTGTGTAGTGCTGGGGACTGGACCCAGAAAGTCATGCAGGATAGGCAAGCACTGTACCAGCTGAGTCATAGCTCTAGGTTCTGATTACTTTTAAAATGACAAACTCTTAGTGTCCTGATTACTCAGCGGTTGTACTGGGAATTAGACACTCTTTAGGCAATCAGATGCTCACAGGAGCCAGAACAGACAAGAAAAGGGTCTTTTGGTCTTTCCAGCTAATACCAGTCCATGTTAAATGCTTTGCTTGGAAATCTGAGTGATGCTCACACAGGGTTATGGGAGCCAGACTCCAGACAACACCAGTCCATGTGATGGGCTTTGCTTGGAGACTACAGGGTCCACCTGCCTACATCTGACCGGGAACAAGGACTCTGGGAATAGTGGACAGACCCCACTCTGTCTATGTGTATTCTTCCTGCCTTAAATGACAGATGGGCAAGGACACACCTGCCGTGGAAGGGGGTGCGCAGGTGTCTTACCCTAACCACAAGGAAGCGCCCCACTTCCTGTCTGCCTGACCACCTGACACCTGCCAGGACTCTTCACACAGCAGAGAGTTGGTGCATGGACAAAGTTAGAATAACCTAAGGCCAATAAAACTTTGATTCAGGAAAATTAAGTTGGGGGGGGCTAGAAATTCATGCACTAGGCCATGTACTTTTGTAAAATCAGCAAAAATTATTTCCTTCAGTATTATGTTTCTTCAATAAGGTCCCCTCATTGGTTTCAGGAGACTAAACACCCAGACAGAACCCCACCGAGAGATTCTCTTTCTCACCCAGGACCACCTTCTTCCCTCTGATGACCAGAGACGATTGTGGGGTGGAGTCCTCTTTGGCTCACCCACCCCAGATCCTGGTCCTGGGGCGTGGTTTAGCAAAGGAGGCGGTGAGCCTTTTCAGGGTCCGGGTCCACGTGTGCACACTCTACTGACCGCGTGCGCATTCATGAGAAAGTCAGCTCCTGGAGAGAAAGGGGTGCTTAGAAGGAACCAGCAGATGGGCCCACTGCAGTTTCCGACTTGGGGAGACAACCTTGACTTCCCTGCAGTGGAGGCCCCGAACTGAGGTGGGGTAATCGATGATTTCTTGGGTGCAGACACTTGGAAGGCCAGTACTTTAGAGTCACCCAGCGCTTGAGTCAGCCTCTACTACTGAGATCCAGGGAGGAGCCCGTGATGGGCTCAGGCAGAAGAGGGAGATCTGGTCCAGAACAGAGAAGGGCAAAGTAGGGTCCTGTCCTGTTTGGGGAATCAGGTAGCAAGTTCCAGGACCCCCCTCAGCTGCTTCCCCCCTCCCTCCCTGAGGCCAGGGTCCTGTGCTAGTGCTCAGATCTGCAGGTTGTAGTATTGTAAGCAGAGGCTCTGCTCCCTTCGTTGTCCCCATGGCTCTCCACTTGGGCCAGCTGTAGGTCTGACTGGCAGTACCCACGCCCATGAATGTGACTGCTGCCTTCTGAAATGCGAGTGAGACGCTTTGCTCCTCCACTTCCAGGTCCCTTGGCCAGAGGTTCCCTCAAGCGCTTGCCATTAGGGAGAGGACATTGGAACACCTACCTCACGCCTCAGGGAATGGTGGAGGAAGGAGGTCTTCAAAGGAGGGCAGGCTAGGCCTACCAATCATGTAAACGCAGGCGCTCCTCTCCAGGAGGCGAGCAGGGGCGGATGCTCACACAACTGTCTGCAACCAGTGAGGTCCCTTACTGTGCCCTTTTGAGACAATCCCAGCTCAACTTTCAAAAGGTGTCGGGGAAGTCCTGGCCCCAGAGACATCATGTCTAGCGCTGGACAGTCTGGCCCTAGCCCTCGAGAAAGTCACATCAAACCCAAACCGGAATTAAAGGACAGCAGAGAGCCCGGAGCAGGGAGTGGCTTTGCCTTCTAGACCTCTGTGCAGGTTCCTGGTGGGACCTACACGCCCACTCCACCCCATGCCACCGACCCAAAGCACTCACACAGAACTAGGAATACAAATGCCCAGACGGTGGTGTTACCTATGTCAGTACCCAAAGGAGGTGCCCAGAGGCACACAAAGGCTGCCCCCCTGATTCCTCCCTACTTCTGGGGCAGCGGGGGCGGGCGCAGAATGAGGGGCCAAGGAACGGTGAATGCAGCGTTGGTGGAGAGAAGTCACGGACGCGCTTACCGGGGTCCCAGATCACGGTTAAGTCTGTTTGCAAGGTGTGCAACATTCAGGTCGGACACCTGGACGGGACCAGACCTGGGACTCTCTGCCGGAGGTGGGCAGAGAACGCCCAGAGGATGCTCAAATGGAGACAGAAAAGCAAGCTTAGTTTTGTGGGCTGGATCAGGAGCCGCGGAGGGGAGGGGCTGGAGTGGGGCTGGAAGTGGTCTTTCTCTATTGGGACAGTGTGGGCGGGACCGAAGGCGGAACGGGCGTGGCCTGGGCTGGGGGTGGGGCCGAAAAGGGGCGGGAGCCGGGGCGGGGAGGGGGTTGGGGTCCGGGCGGGGGGCGTGCGGAGGGCGGGTCTGACGGCTGGGGCGTCCCGCTCCGAGTTCGCTCTCCAGCACTCCTGGCAAGTGTCTGCGAGCGGAGCGCGAAGTTCTCGGCGCTCGTGGCAGCTGAACCATCCGCACCTGCGGCGACCACGCGCCCCGCACCTGGTGCGGCTCGGTTGCGGCGTCCCGCTGTCCGCCAGGGCATGGCGCGCGTGAAGACTGGGTCTCGCGGCCGCAAGGGCCGCCTGTGAGTCGGCGAGCAGAGGACCGAGTGGGAGCGCGATCGCGCGCACGATGCCTGTCCGGGCGGAGGCGAGAGCGGCTTGGCGCGCGGTGGCCCTGGCTATGCTGCTGCTCCCCACCGTGCTTGCAGCCGTTCCGCCGCGCCCCCCGCGCCCGCTGCAGCCGAGCATGTGAGTAGCGCGAGTCTCGAGGCTCGCGGTAGCGACGCTGACCCGAACAGAGCTCGGGGCTTTGTCCCTGGGGCCCCAGAACAATGGGTTCTTTTGCCTTAACCAAAGAGGAGACGGTCTAGACGTGGGGTCCAGGGTTGGATATGGGGCCCTCGAGGCTGCCACAGGACCCCCAGTCTCCCGGCTCCCGCCTCTGCCGTGAGGGTCCTGCAGACTTAGGCGGATGCTGAAGTTTGGAGAGGTGAGGAATCCAAGCCCCTGCGGTGCAGAGTCCAGCTGGGGGACCGGCTTGGAGGCGGCCGAGAGGAAGCCGCCTGGTCCCACTTCCTCCCCAAGCTGGTCTCCTGGGGTCTGGGGGCCTGCGCAGGGGCGGGGGTGCCCAGAGGGGGCTGCCAGAACTGGTTTGTGTGTTAAACACGTGCGCTCTGGGGCCTCGGGAGAAGGAATTTAGTTCTAGAATGAGCAGGAAGAGAGGGTCAGGGAGCCAGCGGCGACGGATTTAATTTTGAAAGATGATTCCCCAATAGGCTGGTTAGCGGTCTCTCTTAAACTGCAAAGCGATCCCTCTGTTGGCCTCAAAGGAAAACCGGTGCGAACTGAGCCCAAGTGGATGAGGTACAGGGATGAGAGGTATACGGCCCCCACCTGGCCCTTGCAGGGTGCAAGATGGGGCCTTGTAAACTTGGCAGAGCTGCTGGGGCTGCATGGGGAGTGGAAAGACCCTAAAAGCCTGAGTTGGGGCTTTCTCTCTGCCAATTAGAGCACCCATTCAGCCACAGAAGGGACTTGCTGCTCCTGTCCAGGACTGGCACTGGAGGATCCACCTCATACTTGACCTTGAGGACAGAGGCGTGGCTGGCTCGGGGGGGGGGGGGAATGGGGGAACAAGTTTCTCACTGGGGCAGGTGCCTTCGGGACCCCCCACCCTAGGTCTTGCCTTTGATCCTGTGGCCATTACAAAGGAGAGCTGGTCTGAGTTGGGGACGTCTCACCCGAGTATGGGAGCAGCATGGTTCACGTCTCTTAGCTGTGCGTTTGCCCAGAAGGAGCTTCAACCCCAGGACGATTATATCGCAGTTAGCTTGATGGGCTAGGGTTGCCAGCCTGCCCGCCCCTTTTCATGATTGAGAGGGGCAGCAGACACAGGCTTCCTGAAGTTCTGGGTGGATGGATGCAATCTGGCACATGTGGAAACAGTTGGTCGCCCTGTATGGGTTCTCCTCCCAGCTCTGTCCACTCCTGATGATCTCCCTGGGAGTGGAGCCAAGGCCTTGCTGCTGGTATCCTGCTCACCTGGGCCCAGGAAGTCTTCAGCTGTTGAGAAAGTCTGAAAGGGTAGCGGGAGAGCCTGCCTCTTCCTGCTTGATGTGTTTTCCAGAGTCTGCCTTCCCTTCTTCCTGCAGTGGGGGCTGCACCTCTGAGGCGTGTGCCCCCACTTCCTGACCCTTGTGTCCCAATGGGCCTCTGTTCTTAGACTGTCCATTTTGGGTGGGTCTGAGTTCCAGGTTGGCCAGAAATCCTGGCTGTCTTCCTCAGAACTGCATCTCTCGGGCGTCGGCACATGGGTCCTAGCTGGCGGGGCCAGTGAGGGAGAGATAGCCTTCTGGACTTTGGAGAAGGAGTGTTGGATTTGCTGAGCAGACAGCAGGTGGAAGGAAGCCCGTGAGGACCTGCTTCCAGGGGTGACATTGCAGGTCTACTCTTAACTCCCCGACACTCAGAGCAGCAGGATAGAGGGGCTGGGAAGGCAGCCAGGGCCCTAGAAAACACTTCTTCCTGGCTGACCCTCTCCACCCTGCTTGCCTTTCCCCCCTCTGAGGCATTCTGATGAGCTGGCAGGGCCTGGTACGGCTGCCACACCTCTTTGGCCAGTGTTCATGAACTGATAGCTGCAGTTTTCATGGTGCGCTGTCCCCCTGCCCATTGCCCCCTACACCTGGTGTGCAAGCCATGGCCTTGGTGGGTTCCAGGGTAGGGCAGCTCCGACTCCCATCCCAGGTGCTCTCGTGAATCTGCAGAAAATGTGGGTGATTCTCTGGCTGCTGTTGCCTGGGGGGGGGGTGCTCAGATTCAGTGGGTAGAGCCTGGCTACCTGATTGGTTTTTTGCCTCGAGTGACTTTTCAGCTTCGTGGAAGCTTGGCTTGGCTGTTTCATCTGGAGATGGGAGTGACTGCCGAGCAGTGCAAGGCTGGTGTGGATGGCTGCGTAAGGTCTTCCTGCAGCCCCGGTGAGGATAGAGAGAGAGGCTGCCTGGGTGCTGAAGCTCTGAGTCCCGGCTGAGACCATGCCACAGTGTCCATACACAGCTTCACAGCACAGGCTTCTCCCAGGCAGAAGCCCCCTGGGCAGCTATGCTAAGAAACCCACCAGGGCTTTGGAATCAGCTAATGACTGACCATGACCCCTCCTACCCCAGGCAGGTCCCTCCGAGCTCAAGTTCCGTCTTGCAAGCTCTTTGGGCCTCCCGGCCCTGAGGGTTTAAACAGCCACATTCTCCATCTGTTGTGTAGCCCCTAATGCCCCTCTTCAGGGTGTGGGGAAGCTGACATGGTGAATGGCCAGATGTCCCAGAAGACAGGAGGTGTTGTGCCGTGGTCGGGGGAGGGGGCAGAGCAGGGGAAGGAATGCATGTCTGCTGAACCTCCTGTGACCATCTTGTGCCTGGTGGGAGGCCTCTGAGGGACTTCATCTGCCTTCTCACAGTGTTGCTAGGCCCCTAAAGCCTCACACTTGCCGGTGTGCCAGCTGTACCCAGGCCAGGGGAAGTATGCTCAGAGGTGAGCCATGAGGCCAGATGAGGGAGGCAGAGACAAATCATCCTCCTGAAACAGGGTCAGGCTGGTTATAGAGACGGTGTGCCTCCCACTTCCACACCTTGGTAAAAGGTGCCATTGCCATGAACACCCCTGGCCTCTAGCTCCTTCAAAGACTTCCCGGAGCAACATTCCACGCTTCAACAGATGGCTCTGCAGCTGGGCTGAAGTCCCCTCCCTCTGCTGGCCCTGGGTCTACCTTGTGGTTTGGGCTTTGCCTTTCCCGCCTCGGTGAGAAGCTACATGCAAATACAAGAAACAGAAAGACACCTTCAGCTCAGTGTTTGCTGGGTTCTTCTGGGGCCTGAGCTAAGGCTGTCTTTTTGTCTCTTCCTTCCCTTCCTCTAATATCTAGTATCCCCCATCCTCCACCATGTCCCTTTGCCTGCACTTCCTAGGAGAGGTGCTGAGCCCAGCTTGTGCCTCCCCGTGTCCCTGTTAATGTCAGTTAACCACCTTGGGGGGTCCCTGTAAGAACTTCGAAGCCTCTGGACTGGTCTCTTGTCCATGTGGCTTCCTGCAGACCATCCTCACATGGTGGGGGATGGTGGCATTCTCTACCTGTCATGGGTGTCCTTATGCCTGCTCTGCTGCTCTCTCGGGCCTTCGAGAGGCACAGAGCGCAGGGGCAGGGTTCAGAAGGCGAACAGAGTGAGCATGCAGTCAGGGAATGCGACTGTGTGACCACACTGGAGCAGCTACCACCTGGCAGGAAGGGTTCTAAGTGGTTAGGGAAACAGACACCCAGTGTCCCCTCTCCCAGGCACCACCTCCTGTTGGTCCTCCAATCAGCTGCACTTACCACTAGCCAGAGGGCAGGTGTGTGTGTGTGTGTGTGTGTGTGTGTGTGTGTGAGAGAGAGAGAGAGGGGGGGGGGGCATATGATCAGGGGTTCCGTAGAGGGCACTATCCAGTGGGCACACCACAAAGTGGAAGCCACAAGGATCAAAAGGCCAGGACCCAGGCCATGGAATGCTGAGGGCTTTCCCTGTGTGGAAACTGCTGGCCTTGTGCAAACCCTTGCCCTGGTCTCTCCCTGTGTCCCAGCTTGGGATCCTCAGCCCACAACAGGCTCTCGGAAGTCTGGGTCCCCCATTCCTTAGCTAGCCATCCGAGCAGCACAGAATCTCAGCAGAGCCCAGGAAGAGGAGGGGGTCTTTGGTCCAGGTACCATGTCTGGTTGGCAGATGATTCAGGGGAAATCACTGTCACCTCCTGTCAGGTGATGAAAGCGGCCAGCAGTCCCCATGGGCTGATGCCTTGAAGGTGCCTGGTGTCAGCATGGGGGAGGAGGAGGGTGGTTGTGGTCGTGGTGTTTGTG
Source organism: Alexandromys fortis (assembly GCF_014885135.2). Classification (NCBI taxonomy): domain Eukaryota; kingdom Metazoa; phylum Chordata; class Mammalia; order Rodentia; family Cricetidae; genus Alexandromys; species Alexandromys fortis. Next base: position 1,136,385 of record NW_026067961.1, on the reverse strand, counting down.
CTTGTTGCTGTCATCATTGTCGTTGTGGTCACCGTGGTCGTCTGTCTCCCTAGGGATTGTCTCTGTGAGGTGGCAGAAACCTTTCCCATCTGACCCTTCTGCTTCGTCCTGTCTGGGATTCTACCTGGCCACAGAGAATGTGTTCACAGTTAATAGCGCACACGTGGGGTCCACAGCATACTCCAGGTCCCACTGCTTTGGCCTGGCACCCGAGAGTCCTTGCCCTGCAGTCACCCCAGACTTGAGATGGCTACCTCCTGCCCTAGACGGGACATTTGGGAGACTGGGGAAGGTATCATGGGACTGGGAGGACTCAGGACATGTGACAGTCCTGCGCCTAGGATTGCTGATGGCTGCAGTGCTGACTCTGCCCTGCCTGTGTTGTGACTGATGGGAAACTAGGGTTTAGATGGTCTGGTGTCATGCTGGCCAGGTGCAGACCCTGCTCCAGGCTGCGAGCCCTTGATACTGTGGCTGGGTGGTGCAGACGCTGCTCTAGGCTGGGAGCCCCTGATGCCATGGCTGGGAGACCCTGATACTATGACTGGGAGCCTCTGATACCATGGCTGGGCAGGTACAGTCCCTGCTCCAGGCTGGGAGCCCCTGATGTTTGTTTTCTACGGACATCTTGACTGCAGGTGGTCCGTACACTTCCCCGAGGGGGTGGCTTCCCATGCAGCAGAGCCAGGGAAAAAACAAAAATAAAGGCTTTTTGGTCAGAACATCCGTCTGGGGGTGGCTGGTCTAGGGCCAGAGCTGCTGGTTGGCGTGGTCAGGGTCTCTTAAGTGCTGGACTTTGGACAGCACCCAGCAGTCACTGAGAATGTGGAAGTCACTTGGGGAGGGGTGCCTCATTGGGCATGGGATGGAGGCAGAGGTCAGGGCAAAGCTAAGAAAGCATCTATATCCCCTAGCAGGGACCTCCGCTAGGGTGGGAGGAATACCCTGCTCACTGTGTATACCGAGGATTTCAGGCTCTGAGCAAGTTGGAAAGTGACTCTGTTCCGTGTGCGTGTCCTGTAACCCTTGGTGCTCGGGATTGAGCTCAGAGCCTGGCCATGTGAGGTACTCACCTGTTTGCCAGGCTTGGTCCAATGTAGTGGGTCTTGTCTTCTGTTTCATGACTTGCTTTTGCATTCCTTGGTCTCTCGGGGGTACAGGCTTGAGTGAGCCTGAGCTTTGTGTTCACTGCTTGGTGAGCGTCTCTAGATTGCTCTTCTAGTTGATTTTCTCTCTGAGGGCTGGAGCCTTTTCTCCCTTTGGTTTGCCTGGAGGGCTGTCTTAGGTCACCCACCTTTGGCACTCTGTGCTCCCCTTTCTGGCTTCTGGGACAAGTGAAGGGCAGAGACATAAGAAGAATCACTGCCCTGGGTATGGCTGGATAGTGGCCAGAGTTTTTGGTTTTCTCTTTCCTAATTCCTCCTTGAGCCCATCCTTACTCCTGGGTCTTGTCCACATACCCCTGTGTATTCTGAGAATTCAGGGGAGACACTGAGGTAGCAGGGGTGAAGGAGGGTGTGGAAAGAGCATTATTCTGGGGACCTGGACTTGGGGAGCAGCCTGAGCCCCGACCAGGACTGTTCAAGGGATGGATGACCCTGCCTACCTTGAAGATTCTTAGGGACTAGGGCAGTGCCTCGTACAACACAGGATCCTGGCAGAAGATGCTGTGGCCATCAGTCCCTCAGTCCCCTTGTCCTGGAGTCCAGAGTAGATGCCAGGCGGGCATTGTGCTGTGGCCCAGCCATAGCTGAATGCTTAGTATAGCTCTGGAGGCGTGACTGGTGCCAGCCAGCTGTTGGTAGTGGAGAAGTTGAATGTCATTGTCCTTCTTTCCAGGCCCCATGTGTGTGCCGAGCAGAAGCTGACCCTGGTAGGCCACCGCCAGCCCTGTGTGCAAGCCTTCAGTCGCATCGTGCCCGTGTGGAGAGCAGGCTGTGGGCAGCAGGCATGGTGCATTGGCCAAGAGCGCAGGTACGTAGTGAGCATCCTGGTCTAACGGGGGAACAGTTCTCAGCTAGGACTGCAGAGTGACCTCTAGGGTCAAACAGCTTGGGCTGGAGCCCCACCTTGATTCCATCTCTCATCGAGGATGTGGTCTCTTATTCCCAGACTCTAGAAGGCCTGCTTGGGCAGGTCCTGGCCACTTATGAGGGTAGGGAGGAGCCCTGGTGGTGGTGGGACCTTGCAGGGGAGGTGTGCTGATTGGCCAGAAGGTAGAAGCCCTGCTCAGCCAGCTGAGATCCCAACTGGAGATGTTTGCCACCTGACCTCTGGGCCCAGTTCCCAAGCCCATGAAAAACTTATTGCTCAATGTTTTATTTAAAAATCAAATCTTAAGGAGTGCCTTTGCATAGCTCTCCTCCACAGGGCCGAGGGGAAGCTGGGCAGTGGGAGAGAGCCGTGGAAACGTTGGGTGGTAAGGGCGTAGCAGAGTTGGCTGCAGCCCTAGCTAGGTGGAGGTGTGTGTCTGAGGAGTCCTTAGCTGGGCAGGGTGCTCAGCAGGGGGAAGCCTTTAGTGTTGCCTGTTGCTGCTCTTGTGGGAGCTGGAGTTCATGGGGTACTTGGGCCTGCTCTGCCTGGTCCAGGAGCTCCAGAGGCCACTCAGAATTCAGTATTTGTTTGTCGTCCATTAGGGCTGGTGTAGAGAAGAGATGGAAAAAGTACAGCCGAGAAGCCTTGTTTCTCAGGGACTGTGTTTGGTCTCCTCACCCGGGACAACCAGGGTGATGCCCGAGGTGGTGGGTGCTGTGGGGTGAGGTGCTGACCTAGACGGGGTGGGGCATGCGGCTCAAGTCTGCGAAGCATAGCAGCGCCCCTCCCCATGGAATGACATGTGGCAGGTCAGGAGACTTAGGAACTCAGAGGCAGAAAGGGAGGTCTTGACCCGGCCTCAGAGGTTGACATTTGTGCTTTTTCCTTCCAGCCCTCACATGGCCATGGGTGCACATGCTTATACATGCTTATACATGCTTATGAAGCAGGGCTTGGTCCACTAAGCTTGTTTCCCTGTCCATAGCGTGTGAGAGACACTCTGTTTGGAAGCCACTGGGGCCCTGAGGCTGGAGACTCTGTGGCAGTCAAGGTCTATAGGTTGACAGGGTTTCCTATGTGGCTGATGGCCTCCAGCATCATGGCATGATGTCCTCTGATATCTGGGAGGGCCACACTTCCCTGGCTGTGCACGTGTGTTGGGGAGACAGGACATTGGTGGGTAGGTGTGGGGGAATGGTGTATATGGCATAGTGTCGGAGTCAGGGTTTTCTGGATATCTCAAGAGGGCTTTATCTAGGTTCTGGGATCCCCATCATACTGCCCAGCTCAAGGCATCTGGTGCCCTTCACCTACTCTCTGGCCTGTAACATAGACATTCAATCCCGAGGTTGGGGTGGGGGTCCCATGTGGCGTTTTGGGTTCTAGGTGGGGACCAGGGCTCTGTGGATGAGCAGCTGTTTACTATAGTTGAGGCCATTCTCTGTGTTGGACATAGGCCTGTTTCCCTCACCCATCCTGCTCTGAGGTATACCTGAGTTGTGTGCCTCAATGCCTACAGAGGATGAGGGGGTCCCACCAGCTCATGGGGATCAGAACTCAGTAGTACCCATTCCAGCCAGGCCCACCTCAGCTCTCAGTATACAGTAAACACAGGCATGCTTGAGGTCCTGAAGTCTTTTTGCTGTCTCTCCCAAGCCCTGGGAGATTCTCCCATCCTCATCAGGACAGCTGATCTTCCAGTAGCTGCCCTGCTGTGCTGGCCCCAGCCCATACCTCTTAAGAATCCAGCCCCAGGACTATCCACCCCCTTATCCAGTGTGCCTGACCCTGTGAGATGTTGCTTCTTTTCCACTAACTGTGACTGGGTCCTCATCTCTACCCGGAACCCTCAGGCCTGTCCTTCTTCCTGGCTCATGAGCAGAACCCACACTGGATTGTAGTCTGAGGTTGGCCTCGGTGGAACAGGTGTTTAATATGGAAATGAGGTCGGAATGGGATGTGGGGATAGCGCACAGTGGTCTCTGGGACTGGGCTCGGCTAGTAGGCCCTATTGTCAGCCTTGCTGGCCTTCCAGCCAGCTAAGCCTGTAACTCAGTCACGTGCCGAGGCCCCCTGTGCAGTCAACAGTGGGCTCCAGTGCTGTCTAAGCCCTGAAGGACTTCACACTGTAATGTCGGGCATTGACCACGGTGTGGCCATGCTGATGTGGAGGCTTCTCTGTTCTGTCTTCCTCTTTCTGATGTTATATGTGTGTGTGGTTCATGCATGTGAGTGTGCAAGATGCGTACGACGGGGTGTGACCACGTGTGTGCACACGGAGGTCAGAGATGTCACCATCTCTCCCGCTCTTCCTTACTGTCTTGAGGTGGGTTCTCTTATCGAGCTGGAAAAGCACCATTTTGGCCAGGCTGGATGACCAGCAAGCTCCTAGTGCTGGGGATATGTGTATGGTAGCCATGCCCAGCTGTCTACATGGATGTTGGGGGTTCAAGCTTATGTTTTCTTACTTCACTGAGCCATTTCCCTGACCCCTAGTGATTTTTTTGTTTTAGTTTTTGTGGGATGGTGGTTGCGGGGGGGGGGGGGGAACCTCTCCTCCTGAGCTCCTGTGTGGCCAGCCCAGGCAGAGCATCCCAGTTTGGACTCCGGGTCCTAGCCTTCATCTGTGTGCGTGGCTAGGCCGAGAACTTGTTCTGGTCTCAGTTTTCCCTTCTGGATTGGCCTGGGTGAGGCTATAGTGATTGCTTAGGCCGTGCCCCACATGTGGCTGTCACCTGGTGGCTCCTGGCACCATCTTTTGTCTTAGAGTCATGGGCTTTTGGTGGCGGTGTGTCACCTCATCAAAGACAGGTGAGGCTGTCGTGACACCTGAGAGCATCTCCCTGTGAGACCAGACAGACAGCCAGGTCGCCAGGCTAGGAACTCTCCAGAGGTCCTTTGAGGGGCGAGGGAGGAGTCCTTTAGAAAAAGAAAGGAAGGGGTAAGAAATGGAAGGTGGCAGGTATTCAAATCATGGGGTCATAGGCCCTCTTGGAAAGCCCAGCTTGAGTACTATGGCCTCCATTCCGACCTGGTCCCAACAGCCTCCATTCCGACCTGTTCCCAGAAGCCCCCAGCCCTACAGGACTAGAGCCCTTGTGAGCTAGTGTTTGTTATCTGAAGGTGAGCTGAGTTTGGTTCTCATGGCTGCCTGGCCTCTCCAGAAATTGTGTCCAGGGGGAGCTGCACATAGCCCAGCCCTGTCTGCAGCCCAGGCAAGGGGATAAATATTTACGATGGCCAGACTCTAGTGCTCTGTCGCTGCCAAATATTGTTCATGCTGTGGTCGGTTTCATGTCCTGCCAAGGGGGTATTTTGTAAAGTGCTCCGAGACTTTCTGTGTGCCGAGCCTGTGTAGGAACACACACTTCCGGGAAGTGGCCTCAACCTTGTTTATTGGGCAGAGCCCAGGGCCACATGGCTTCCCGTGTACTGGACCAGAAAACACAGTCTGGTTTGTTGCCTAGAGATACAGCCTGGGCCACCTGACCATTCCCAGGGCCTTAAGTGCCCTTGACCTTGTGACCGTGGGCCTCGCTTCTGGGCAGGAGGGTAACCCTACCGCCTTAAGGGCAGTTGGCACTGCAGGCTGGAGACCAGTCGGGAGGCTGGAGTCAACCATCTCCTCTTTACCTGTCTTTCCTCCCCCATCTCTGTCTCTGGTTTCTCTCTGTCTTGTTCCTGGTCTGCGGCTACAGAGACTTTACAGTCAGAGGGCTCAGGGGCACCGACCAAGCTGTGCGTTTTGTGCTCATTTCTTAGCACTGCTGTGACAAATGCTGGCAGGTCAGGTGGCTTAAAAATGGCTTTGGAGGAGTCCGGGGAGATGGCACAGTTGGATAGAAACTTGAGTTCAGATCCCCAGAATCCATCTAAAAAAAAAAATGGTAGGCATAGCATCGCAGTTGGTGAGTACCACAATTCAGTGAGAGCCTGCTTCAAAGAAATAAGGTAGAAAAAATAAGATTGAGGAAGACACTCAATGTTGTCCTTGCCTCCACATATATAAGACACATGCCTGTGTACCCACACATGAGACATAAAAATGCAAAAGACAAACCATCTTTTGAAGCTGGAATTCCTATATAGTGGTGAAGTCCTGAGGGAGCAGCTGTCCCAGCCACCAGTCTGGTGCCACTGGCTGCCCTGTTGTGTCTGTCTTGGGGTGTCACCAACTGCCCCATCTCTGCACGCTTTCCTTCCTGTATTCTCAGTACGGCATGATTCAGTGTGCCCCCGTGTTAACTGATGTCAGTACAGCACTATTCAGTGTGTCCCCGTGTTAACTGATGTCATACGGCACTATTCAGTGTGTCCCCGTGTTAACTGATGTCATACGGTACTATTCAGTGTGTCCCCATGTTAACTGATGTCATACGGCACGATTCAGTGTGTCCTCATGTTAACTGATGTCATACGGTACTATGCAGTGTGTCCCCATGTTAACTGATGGCACCTTACACAGACTTTGTTCCCTGGTCAGTTGCCATTATAGGCAGGCATAGATTTGGGGGAGTCAGTGTTCAAACTCGGTATCAGAAGTGACAGACAAAGGTATCAGACTGGACAGAGCTGACAGCCAGGAGCAGCAGCCATGTGCCTTACTAGTCACTCGAGTGAGGGAGGAGTCTGTGTGGCAGGCAAGGTGGGGACAAGATTCCTCCCTGAATAGGATGGAACCACCCTGTGAAGAAGGCAGAGACCTTGAGGGGAGGAAGGAGCCAGGCTCTGGTGTCTGGGGCATTAGCTCCCTGGGCACTTCAGCCTGCTCAGCCCCCATTGGCAAGGACCTATCTTCCTATCTTTGGGGTGTTCTGAGAGCCCAAGTGCTGGCCCTGTAATGATCAACACACCCTTTCTCTTCTGTTCCAGGACTGTCTACTATATGAGCTATAGGCAGGTGTATGCCACGGAGGCCCGCACTGTGTTCAGGTGCTGTCCGGGGTGGAGCCAGAAGCCTGGCCAGGAGGGGTGCCTCTCAGGTGAGTGCCCATCTCTCTCAGCTGGTACTGGGCAGACTGAACAGAGGCATGTCTAATAGGGAGCATCTGCCTGGCTTTGACTCTCTGGGTACTGACCCATACATAGCTTTTGTCCTCTTGGTCCCTGCCCTCAGTCGCATTAGAGATCCCAGGGACTCCAGCACCACAGTTCTGTCTGCCAAAGACTGTTCGAGCAGAATTCAAATGGAAGGGGCAGTGGATTCTCAGAATAGTCTGTAGAATCGTGTATGTGTGGGGGGTAGAGCTGGCCTGGTTCTGGCATCAGAGGGAGGAAGGCAAGCCTGAGCATCTGGCCATGCCAGGGACAAAGGAATAGGCTCCTAGCCATGGAGCATGGCTATTGTGGCTGCTGGAGAGGCCTTGGTCTGCAGGTATGGGACAGGTGGCTAGCAGGCGGGTGTGGGGACCAGTGACTGGCAGGTATTTATAGGGACAGGTGGCTGGCAGGTGGGTGTTGGGGATAGGTGACTGGCTGCTGAATGTGGGGACAGGTGACTGGCAGGTGTTATAGAGACAGGTGGCTGGCAGGTGTCGTGGGAACAGGTGGCTAGCAGGGGTCGAGGGGACAGTTAGCTGGTAGGTGTCGTGGGGACAGGTGACCAGCAGGTGTCATGGGGAGAGGTGGCTGGCAGGTGTCGTGGGGATGGGCCAACAGGCAAGAGTGGTATTCCTCTAGAACAATCATCCTTAAAGTCACTGGGGTGTCTGGGAGCCACACTCCTCACATCAAAGGTTAAGCATGGTGGGCTTCACGGTTAGAGACTTAGCTGCTTGTCCTGAGGTGAACTCTAGTGAGAAGTAGGGAAGAGAGAAGGGACGGTTGGTGATTTTTTTTCCAGGAGGGAAGTGAGTCACTCTCCGGAAAGGAGCAGAGGGAAAAGGACAGGAGGCCAGCTTGGAGGTGACAAGACTGGGATGCTGTCCAGCACTCCTCAGGTTGGGGTGTTCTGGCCCAACACCAGTATCTCCCTTCCCTCTGTGCCTCTCTGGAGGTGTCTGATGTGTCCCCTTCTTCCTGTGGCTTATAATTGGGGCACAGATATCAAAGTCTGGGGCCCCTGGGTTTCTGCTGTGAGGCGGGGGCTCCCTGGGTCTGCCAGGGGAGGCACTAATAATGGGATGGGAGGATAGGGAAGCATCGGGTGTGTGTGGCTGCATGGGAGGGAGAGGGGGCTTGAAGGCTTCCAGGGACAGGTGCATGGATAGGGATGCTGTGGGCAGGATGGTGATGGTGGGGTCGGGGAGGGGAGCAGGGCAGCCTGTAGCTAGCCCTGTGTCCCCTCTGAGTCTTGAGCCGGTGTCTAGTGAATATCCCAGGGCGAGAGTGGGCAGAGGCAGGCCAAGCCAGGCTTGACCCAGCTGTACAGGCAAGACACGGGTGCTGGCTTTTGTGGGCAGGGTGGGTCTGTAACAAGGCTGTGGGTATAGCTTGTCTGTATGAGCCGGATGTCAGGCTGTCGTCTGCATGCGGAACTGTAAAGTGTAGGCAGACCTTTTCTGTGTCCTGGCAGTCGCTCCAAATAACCACACAGAGACTTGTTACTTGTTATAAATGCTCAGGCTTGTTGCTGGCTAACTCTTACATTTTAAATGTTCCCATACTTCTTATCTATCCTCTGGCATGTGGCGGTACTTTCTTTCAACATAGCACGTTCCTCTTGTTTCTGTCTGCATCTGCTTGAGACTCCTTAGACCCTGCCCATCTTCTTCCCAGCATTCTCTGTGCCCCAAAAATCATGCCTAGCTATTGACCAATCATCTTTTTATTAACACTGAGAGCAACGCATTTTCACGGTCTGCGGAAGGATTATCCCATAGGACAGAGAGCTCGGGTGGTTGTAACTCCCAGTCTGTGGCAGAAGTGGGTACGGGAGCAGGGCCACCCAGCACTGGTGAGGCTGCTAGTGGTGGCAGGGGGGCTCTGGTTGTCACATGGCCTGGGAGCCACCGCAGGATCTCCACCCGGAGCCCGGGCTTCCTTAGTTGTTTGTTTTGAGGCTTGTTTTCAATGGAGGGCCCCTAGTTACATGTCTGGCCTTGTTTATTTAATGGTCGCGGCCGAGCCTGTGATCCAGCATCTCTGTCTCCGGATGCTCTTCGCCTTCCTTGTTTATCACAGTCTGGTTCCCATCCTTGAGGGGCCGGAGCAGGTGTGAACCTGGGCCTGTCTCCTCCCCAGAGGCGGGAGATCCAGCTACTCATTGCTGGTGTTGGGGCTCGGGGCTGGCAGGGACAGCACCTGCCTTGGGAGCCCTTGGTCTGGTGAGGAGACTATGTTGTGGCTAGCGTGGGACGGGGTGTGGAGTTGAGGCTAGGCAGGTGGGGGACATCCTGGGGTGGCTATTGGCAGGGCAGGTTTTGGTCATGGTGTCTGCCCTGCATCATCAAGTTGGTGTTACCCTCTCACCACTGTCTTTCTGGAGCTGGCATCATGCCGGGAGCCACAGCCTCATGGTCAGCATGGCGGCTTCTCTGAGGTCCTGTTAGTGAGACACTGGGCTAGGCAGGGCCTGACCCAGGCGGGAATGTGGGGCAAGTGGCTACTAGTGGGCTGGACACCTACCCTGTGTGAACCAGGCAATGGAGGCAAGAAACTCTGGGCTTAGTTCCATCCCTGCTCCTGTGACCTGCGGTGTGTCAGTCCCCAGGACCTTGGCAGGAATGACAATGCCCCTCTCAGAACCATGGGTGTAACAAGTGACGTCCTGTCTACTACACAGTCGGATCTCTGGCAGGGTCTGCTTGTCCAGTTGTTATTAAAGGAGGCCAAGATACCTGTTAGCAGCGGGGCAATAGCGTACAGGGTCACTTTGCTGAGGGTTCAGGTGGATCTGTGTCAGCTGTGAGCTCCAGGGATGGAGTCGCCTGGCTCTGCATTTCTCTGTCCTGTAGGCTAGAGACCCTGGGAAGCCCCACACCAGCTCGGCTGTGTGCTTTCCACTGTCGTGAGTGAGACCAGGACAGGAACAGGCGGATAGGGCTTCTGCCCTAGAGCAGAAGTCTCAGGTCCTCCTCAGTGGCTGGAACCCCTAGATGTTCTGGCTTCTCCACGGTCCCCTTAGATGTCCTGGCTTCTCCACGGTCAGGTGTGAACATAAGCAGCTTCCCACAGTTCCCTCCCAGCCAGTGTGCCCGCAGGAACAGTGAGAACTAGGTGGGCTCAGGAGTCCTCATGCAGCGGAGAGAGATGCTCCTTTATTTCCAGCCTCCCCGTTCCTCCGTCACCTCTAGCGTCCCCCACAGAAGGGCAGTGCCCTGGCTGCTAAGTCCAGCCCTTCCCTAGCCATTGTGAAGCTTCCTTGCTCCGTGTGACCTGGAAACCGTAGGAGGACAGTGTCAGCCTCAGGGTGCTCGGCAGACCACCCTGTGTTTGTGTGTGGCTGATGGAGGGATGGAGGCCAGAGAATGGCAGGAAGCTGCTAATCGGGCTGTGATTTCTCCCAGGTCCATTTATGGGGTGGTGGCTGGGAGGTGACCAGAAAGAAAAAGTGCTGGGTGGGGAGTCGGGGGTAATTACCCAGCTTCCCGAGAGCCCTGATGGCCCCGTGACGTGGATGTGGCTGACCCTGCCCCTCCTGCTAGTCTGCCTTCTGCTTCCCGTTCCTCTGAATTCCACTCTTTTTTTTTTAAATAACATAATTATTTATTGGTTCTTTGGGAATTTCACATTATGCACCCCAATCCCATTCACCTTCATATCTGCCCCTTACCCCTACATTGCCTCCTAAAAGGAACTCCCTCCAAACTAGTTAACAACAAAACAAACAAAAACCACCTTGTTCCTCCATCTTTGCAACACCTCTCCATCCATCCTACTGGCCTTGGGAGCTATGGTGTGTCACCAGTATACCCTTTTGTCCCGTCAGCTCCACCCACAAAACGTTCACGGCACCGAGTCATGGTCTGGTTCAAGGTATCTGGCTCGCCATCCTCTCTGGACCCTCACTGGCCCTGAGTCACGCGGGTCCTGTGGAACACAGGACATTCTCACCCTCCAGCAGTTCACAGATGGGGTAGCGGTTATGGTGGGACAACCGAAGGCCCAGGATATATGGGCCTGGGCGGTCGCTGAGCTAGTTGGTCTAGTGGATCCAGGCATGGCCCTCCATGGCAGTTCAGGCTGGGCTATCACCATGGCCCCAGTGACATCATAGGCCACCCAGATCAGTATGTCCCCAGCTGCAGGAAGGCCCTCAGACACCAACATGGTCTCAAAAGGTTGACCACACCCTGGACATCCACAGAGCCCTCAGTAGTAACAGGAGCCATGGAATATCAACTCAGACACTGGCTGTGGTAGGGCCACTGACCCAGGCCTGGCCCTCAGTAGCAGCCCAGGCCTGGACGTCATACGACACCTGTGTTGCAGCACAGGCCACTCAGATCTGTATGGCCCCAGCTGCAGCGTGACCCTCAGCTCCCCACCTGCGACAGCCCAGACCCTGGGTGTGATAAGGGCCACGTTGAATTCCACTCATTCCAGTTAGGTGGTTCATTTTTCTTGGACCCTCCTAATGTCTAAGCCAGAGCTGCTCAGGAACTATGTTGGGAATTTTTCTTTCACTGAAGGAGGGGAACATATATATGTACACAGCCAGCAAGATGTCTGCCCTTAACAGCCGATCTCCAGCCCTCTGCATCCTGTCCCTGAGACGGACCTGCAGGGGTGAAGCACTGGCCTGTGATGAGGGAGCTCAGCTCGGGGGAGTGTGGACCCAGTGTGGGCTATGGGGAGACAAATGGCAGGAGCTGCCTCAGCTCCGTGGAGTACGAAGGACACTGTGAAAGACATCTTCAAGGGAGTCCAATCTCTGTCTCTCCCTGTCTCTCTCCTTGTCTCTGTCCCCCTGACTCTCTCCCTGTCTGTCTTTCCCTGTCTCTTTCCCTGTCTCTCCCTCTCCCTCCCTGTTCCTCTCCTCCCTCTCCCCCTTCCTCTCTCTCCCTGGGGTCCACAGGCTTCATTTCTGTAGGATATGTATTATGGCTGGTGTCCCAAGACAGACTAAGATAGTGTATTCCAAACGGAACACAAGGGTCATCTTCAGAAAGAGAGGCACCATCTCAAGGCAGCACAGTGCCCCAATATGTGTGCTAGTAAGTACCAGCGTGGGTGTGCTGCTCCACAGTTGCCATGGAAACAGAGGAAGTATGGGGTGGGGCACATGGCCTCCTGGGAGGGTGGACAGTTCTGAGTGAGAAGTGAGGTGGCTGAGCAGTAAGAAAGCAGGGCAGGGAGAAGCTGGAGGGTGGGGAAAGCTCTTTCCAGGTCTTTGGTAGCCTTTGTGTGAAGGTGACCGTGTGTGTTCCTAGGTAGGAGTAGCAGGGTGGGGGGGGGGGTAGGAGGTGCGGTACCAGGAATGGAATTAGCAGAATGAATGGGAAGGGTGAGGTCAGGGTGGTGGAGGTAAGGAGTCTCCTGTGGCTGTGGCAATGATGGCAGCTGGGCATCTTATGTGACTAACTCTTCTAGAGTTGATATCTTAGCTTCATTTTCAAATAAAAAAATCAGCCTAGGGACTGAAGGGTTGGTGTTGGTTCATTTTTTTATCAACGTGACACTAGCCACAGTCATGTAGGAGGAGGGAAGCAGCTCTGTGGTGGGTGTTTTCTTGATTTGTGATTGATGTGGGAGGGTCCAGCCCACTGTGGGCAGTGCTACCACCCCTGGGCAGATAGTCCTGGGTTGTTTAAGAAAGCAGATTGAAGCCTGGTGGTGGTGGTGGTGGTGGTGGCGCACACTTTAATCCCAGCACTTGGGAGGCAGAGGTAGGCGGATCTCTGAGTCTGAGTTCAGCCTGGTCTACAAAGTGAGTTCCAGGACAGTCAGGGCTATACAGAGAAATCCTGTCTCAGGAAGAAAGAAAAGAAGGAAAAGCATGCAGATAGAGCAAGGTGTAAGTCTGAAGCGGTGAGATACCTCCATCGTGAAGAGCAGAGGGGTGTGTGGGGAGATGGCCACCGTGAAGAGCAGAGGGTGCCTGTGCAGGGGTGATATACAAGCATGCTTCTCAGGGGGGAGATGTACACTCATGCTTCTCGGGGGAGACATACATGCATGCTTCTCGGGGAGATGTACATGCATACTTCTGGGGCGCATGCATCTCAGTACTCAGCTCTCTGTTTTGTTCATGAGGTGAAACGATGCTGCCTACATTCTGGATCTTTCCACCTCAACCCAGTCGAGAGAGTCTCTCATAGGCGCGCCTACAGGCCAACACAGTCCAGACGTTTTCTCAGTGAGGCTCTCTTCCTGGTGACTCCGGCTTGTGCCAGTTTGTCATGACTAGCCGTCACAGCTGGCAGCCATGATCTGGTATCCAGGGCTTGTGCCAACCATGCTACCCCTCCCAGCTGCTGGCAACCTAGATGTCCCTGGTGTCCGTGGCACGCGGGCTCATTGCTCTGCCTCTGCCTCTGTCTATGTGTGACCTCCTAGTTCCTACTCCATGTCAGGACACTCCAGTGTGTTTAGGAGCCACCCCATTCCATGTCTTCTTTCCATCTTGATGTTGACCCTGTTTTCAAGCAAGGCCACACTGTAAGGTCCCTGATGGGTATGAGTCAGGTGTCACATGGTGTTACCCACGGGGCAGAACAGAGAAAGCACAAGTCAGGGGTGGGGAGCCTGGACTGCCATGGGGACTGGGATACGGACTGGCGAGAACCCTCTGTCCAGCCCTGAGAGGTTCTGGGATGTGGTCAGAGTAGCCAGGGGGGAGAGAAGCCGCTGGGCAGATGGCAAAGGAACCCAGACCCACTCTGCCTCCCAGAAGCTGTCCGCCCAGGACCTCCCTATCCCTGCGTGCACTTTGTATGACTAGGGGAAGAGACTCAGGCTCTTGGCTCTGCTCAGGTGACTGCAGTCTGGAGGACATGTGGTGTGACCACTCATCCTGACCTTCCCTGGCCACTCCTGCCTCCTTGGGTAGGGAGGGTGGCATTGCCAGGCTGTCCAGGAAGAGGCCAGGCATTTTCTTAGGAAAATCCCTAGGCAGGTGGAGGGACTTGTCGCTATGGGAACCAGGAGGCATGTGCCTCTGATCCTATTCACCACCTGTGGTGCCAGCAACCTGGACACTTACAGCTGGACGTCAGGGGATGAGGTTTGGGCTTGGAAGTCCAGCTGTTGGTGCATCAGGCAGGTGGCTCCTGCAGGTCTGCTTTTCCTGGGACATCCGGGTCTCTGGCTGGCTTGTCAGGGATGTGTTAGAGGAGCTACAGGAAGGCCACTTGGACCCCAGCTCCCTCTGCTTCCTGCCTCAGCATCTGCTTTTCCTTTTCTGTTTCCGATCTGGCTGCTTGTCAGCTCTGTGCTCCAGTGTGGGAACTGGACGCTCCAGGTCCTAGTTCCTGGGCTTCTTTCCCTCCGCATGCTCCACAGAGCCCACGGGCTCCTGATGCGCTACTGTGACCTTCTCTTGTTATTTCCTTTAAGAACCTCAGGTCACCCAATCACAGAGTCCCCCTTTAGGCTTCCATGGTACAATTTCCAGGCATGTCTACCTAGATGCCATCCACCCAGCTGAACCAGCCATACTCTGCCTCGTATGGCTTCCTGCTCACAGAGATGCCCCGCCCACTGCTGGCCATGTAACCACGTGCTCACTTGTATGATATAAGCGCTCATGCATATATGTGTCCTGTCACAATCCCTGTCTTAGTCAGTGTTCCATTGCTGTGAAGAGACACCGTGACTATGGCAGCTCTTATAAAAGAAAGCGTTTAGTTAGGGCTGGCTTACCTTTTCAGAGGTTTAGTCCATTATCATCTCAGCAGGAAGCATGGTGGCATGCAGGCAGACATGGAGCTGGTGAGGTTGCTGAGAGTTCTACATCCAGAGCCACAGGCAGCAAAGAAAGAGTCACTGGGCCTGGCTTGGGCTTTTGAAACCTTAAAGCCCACTGCTAGTGACAGGCTTCCTCCAGCAGGGCCACACCCACTCCAACAAGGCCACACCCACTCCAACAAGGCCACACCCACTCCAACAAGGCCACACCTCCTAATCCTTCTCAAGTAGTCACTCCCTGATGACTAAACATTCAAATATAGAGTCCATGGGGGGCAACCGTTCACAGCACACTCCCACACATGCCTACAGTTACACACCTTCATGGACCCACACCTGTTCACATCCACAGCGTGCATTCACCTTAGTTCAGAGTCTCGTACTTATACCCTTGACCCTGTGGGACTCCTTTCTCCTCCTTCCACTCTGAAAGGGGTCCCACATGGTTGATGTCCCTGATAGAGAGGAGGCTGTTGGGTGGGGTGAGTGATCCGGACCAACCCAACCAAGTCTCAGGTACCAGCAGCAGGGACAGAGGGATAAGCAGGAAGGCAGCCGGGGCTGACGCTGATCCTGGGGTGAGGAACTAGGGGTGGAGCAGAGGAGACACTTGGACAGCCGGTCTCTGGAGTGTCCTCTGGCTTTGGGGGACGGGCAGTGCCCAGCCTTCCCTGCACCTGCTTGGACTTCAGAGGATGAGGTCTTAGGTCCCCTCCACCTGACCTTGCATTTCAGGTTCCCCTGAGGGAGTTCTGAAGGGTCTCTTGAAGTCAGCAGCTAGGAGGAGGTCCTGGAGGCGGCAGACTTCCTGCCAGGACCCGGCCCACACTAGGTGTTCAGCGGATTATTGGTGCTTTTGTAATTACCGCCCACCTGTTACTATACTTGGATGCTATGTGTTCAGTTTTTATAGTTTGGTTGTCAACAATGCCTGCTTGTTGGTTCTATTCCCTGCTGTCTGCTTCCTCTGCTCCATGCTGGGGACTGAGTCTAGAGTTTTGTTTGTAAAGCAAACACTCTACCACAGAGCTAAATATACGTGTGCACGTGCGTGAGTCACACCACACACACACACACACACACACTGCCTGTTTTTTAGCCATTGGCCTCCCATTGGCTTATGAGGTGTGGTGCCTCATGGAGCTCAGGCTAAGGTCTGATGTTTGTGAGGGATCCTCAGGTGAGGTTTCCCCAGGCCTCCATGTTAGGGGTCTCAAAGGGTACCTGTCCACCAATACAGCCACCCGTGGCTTCAGTGTCAACCCCTTGGAGGGCACAGGGTGATGCTGCCGCCGTCTTGTTGTCCTGACACAGTGACCCACTTAAGTACTGTTTGTTTGTTTGCTTTTGTTTTTTCCAGACAGGGTTTCTCTGTGTAGCCCTGGCTGTCCTGGAACTTGCTCTGTAGTCTAGGCTGGCCTCAGACTCTGCCTGCCTCTGCCGTCCCAGTGCTGGGGTTAAAAATGTGTGCCACCACTGCCCTGCATAAGGTCTTCATTTGCTGGTCCTGACTCGGGCTTCTCCCTCGGCCGGAGAATGTGAGCCTGAGCACCCATGCCAGCCGGGATTCCCCATTCTCTCTTGGCGCTGCCAGGAGTGTGTATTCTTGGGTCGATGCACCTTTTTGTCTCAAAATCAGGGAGCTACTGTCATCTGTATGTGCCCACCTTTGAATGTTGGTCCTCTCTGTCCCCTAAGATGACATGGCGCATTGCCTGGCCATCATGATGATTTGTCTGCTTTCTTGGTCGGCAGACACCGTTTCGTTGTCAGTCCTGGCCGAGATCAGGTAGAGCTGGGACCTGCTTTTGGGAGCCCCTGGTTCAGGGCAGGTTAGCTGTCACCCCACCATGGGGCAGGGGCGGGGAAGCAAGCTGAGATCTGGATGGGATATGACAGGCAGGGTCACTGTACCCCCCGGGTTTCCGTGCCGCGTCAGTGGAGTTCTGCGGAAGGGTTTGTAAGTGTGGAGGCCAAGATGAGCTGTATTCAGATGTTAATAAAGCCACTGGGTGAAGAAAGAATTGGAAAGCGGGAGGCATTTGCAGGGGCAAGAAGTGGTGGTGGTTCCACCCGACACGGTGGCTGTGGAAACAGGTCTCCCGAAGGGGTGTGGTGTGGCGTTGGTGGTGGGGTGTCTATACGCTCTCCTGAGCCTCTCGGTGCACGGTGACAGCTGACAGTGATTCGGGGGTGTTGTGCACTGGTGCATTCCCACTAGTGCGTGGATTTGAGAGCAGCTGTGGTCCAAGGGAACCTGAGCAGGAAGAACCCCAGGCGGCTGGGGTCCTGGTAGATCTGTATGTGTATATTTATATCTGTCAATCATCTATCACCTAGATCTCTATTATCTGTCTGTCTGTCTATCCAGCTCTCAAACTTGCAGTAGAACCAATGAGTTTGTGTCTGCTGTCACTGGATAGAGGGCCCAACCTTTATAGTTGGTATTTTTAGCAGCGACAATCAAGTGGAGCCCACAGGGATGAGGCAGTGGGGTCTGGTTGGGATGTTTAGATGCTGTTTCTTTGTTTTTTTTTTTTTTTTTTTTTTTTTTTTTTTTCGAGACAGGTTTCTCTGTGTAACAGCCCTAGCTGTCCTGGAACTCCTCTGTAGACCAGGCTGACCTTGAACTCACAGAGATCCATCTATCTCTGTGCTGGAATTAAAGGTCTGCGCCACCACCTCTCATCTTAGGCACCATTTTTTTCTTCTTCTTTGTTTCACAATTAGAGGCTTCTCCAGGGAAGGAGTGGGGAAAGGTCTGGGAAGGAAACAAAGGGGCTCCTGAGGGCACAGTGTGAACAACGGCCTTTAATATGAACTGGGCTCAGCCTGAGAGAAGCAGGAAGACGCTACTCACCTTAGAGGCAATGCTTCCATCCCTGGGAGAGAGAGGGACCATGGTTCCCCAAGCCCTGCTCTAGACTGAGCACTGCCAGGTACAGTCACTGCAGGTAATTTGACTCCCTTATTCCTTTGTTGTCTGACTGGTACCCGCTCTCCATCCAAGGTGGCCGCCTTGCCTCTTTGGGAATGGAGGTCTCTGGACATCAGGAGCCTCCTACTTGGTGAAATAGCAATCTCGGCCTGCTACTCTGGAGTAAAGATTGTGGAACCACAGGCTTTGGTTCTTTGCTGCTACCCTGATGTATAATCAGGTGGCTCCTTGGCCAAGAAGGACTTCCATGTATGGGTCATGGGTCACGGCAGGCTTTGGTACCTTGTGTACATGAGTTAAGGTTTTGCTCTACCTAGAGGTCCTATTTAGCTGTGATTGGGTGTGGCCATGACTGGGGGATACTTCAGGCTACAGTGTGTGGCACAGGACAGCTTGAGCTGGGGCCTGTGACTGGTAAACTGGACTGGCCATAGCCCAGGATAGTTTTCTCATGCCTTAAAGAGCAGGGGGCGTTCCCTTCCTCTGTAGGTCTGGCTCGCAGTGTGGGTGACTTAGGGGCCCCTGCCCACAGGCATCTTAGGTCGACGGGACGGATGGCTGGAGCGACCACACATGGTTCCCACTTAATCAGTAAAGCGGGAGGAGGGATGTCCTGCCCGCTGTGGGTCTCTCGGGTCCTTCTGACCAGCCATGCACACCCTCACCCACCAGGATTCCGACGTCCTTCTGTGTGTGGTCTGCTCCATGTGGTGGAGTGGGCAGCACCTCATCCATGCCAGTGTCCGCTGGTGACCTGCACTGTGCATGGCTGGCATTGAATAGGGAAGACACAGGCGGAAACTTGTGCCCAGGCTAAGTTGGCAGTGCACTGAGCCCTGTCCCTCTCCTGTGTCCATCGTGGCTGCCCTGTAGAACCACACATTTTTGTGAACCAAGGCCGAACCTGTGCACTCCTCAGTCCGAGAAGCCTTGTCTTGGAGACTGCCCTTGGCCTCAGTTTCCTCACCTGTGAGAGGTGGGCTGATTTGCTGGGTCTCAGGGGCGCTTGCATTGGAGAGGCCAGCAGTCAGGGTGGCATTGTTCTCCAGCTTGTTCTCCAGCAGAGCTGAATGTCTTCAGGGCTTCTGGGTAGAGGTGGGCCGTGGGCCTAGGAAGGTTTGGAATGGAGCAGGGGTCAGGAGGGGAGGGGCAGCGGAGTTGGGAGAAGGGACTGTGAGCCACTGGGGCAAGATTCTCAGGAGTCACAAGAGGGGGTCACTGGTGAATGTCTGAGGTCTCCATGGCAGCTGGTGAGGTTCTGCCACTGTGCCAGAAGGGAGACCCAGAGGAGTCATGAGGCTGCCCTGCCGGTGAGGGGGCACGATGCTTGGCTGGGAAACTCCTGGGCGGCTGTTGAGGCCTGGGCCATGGGCTGAGGCTCAAGGGTGCCTGGTTCTAAACTGGGATAATTGATTGATAGACGGAAAGCCACTCTGCCAGCTGCCCTCAATGCTGCCACTGTCTCAGGGTAAGAGACTGGCCCCTTCCTTCAGGTCCAGATGCCACCCAGGGCTGCTTTTGGCCCTCAGCCTGAATCTGGCCTGGGCGTGGCTGCCCTGGGACTCTAGCTGGTGTTGGGGGGACGACCCTGTTTCTCTGGAGAGGTCTGGGAAGGGCTCAGGTCCTTCCTTGTCCTCTTTTACACGCAAGTGGCCGTGACCTGGCTGTGGTCGAGGCTGGTTTCACTAAACACCTGCAGCAGGGTCTCTGTACTGAGGCCTGCAGCTGTGATGGTTTAGCTCGAGCTGATTCCTTGGAGAGGGAACAGCCAGCCTGACCCTGATCCTTGGGCTTCGGTTCCAGGTTCCCATGTTGGTCCTCATAGTTGTCTCTGGGCTCAGTCAAACTCCTGTTTGGGGCCTACAGTCGGCTCAGTGAGGATGATACCTGGGGTGGGGGGTAGGGTGCTCTTTGTGTTTGCAGATGGACCCCATCACTGGGTTATAGGCTGGCTGGGAGGCCCTAGCTCTCCAGCCTCCAGGGCACATGGACCTGCTGAGGCCCAGAGACACTCTC
Source organism: Alexandromys fortis (assembly GCF_014885135.2). Classification (NCBI taxonomy): domain Eukaryota; kingdom Metazoa; phylum Chordata; class Mammalia; order Rodentia; family Cricetidae; genus Alexandromys; species Alexandromys fortis. Next base: position 1,116,608 of record NW_026067961.1, on the reverse strand, counting down.
TGACTGAGTGAGCCTTGTGCTAGCTGCCTGAGAGGGCTAACATGTTCTCCCTCTGGGGCCTGTGCTATGCTGCGCAAAGGGCTGCCCAGGAACCCCTGACAGGGGATCACGTCAGTGTAGAAGGAATGGACTTGTTATCACGTGATCCCAGGTGTTGGGGTGCCGGGGTCCAGAGGCCTCTTGGCTTCCCCCCCTTATTGAGCCACCCTCAGCTCCAGGCCATTAAGGGCTCTGGGCAAGAAAGATCCCATGCCTGCAGCCCGCTTGCGTTCTCCTTTAGACTCAATGTAGAAGCTTTTGCTCATAGAACACGACATGGAGACTTACTAATGACGAAAAGTCGACCTATAGCTTAGGCTTGTCCCACCAGCTCTTACAACTTAAACTGACCCATTTCTATCCATTTGTGTGTTGCCTTGTGGCTTTTTTACCTCTTTCTGTCTTGCACCTCCTGTTTCCTCCTGCTGGTGTCTCTCCTGTGCCTAGATATCTTTCTGACTAACTATTGGCCATTCAGCTCTTTATTAAACCAATCAGAAGGTATGTTGGCAGAGAAGCCTGTGGATAGAGGTTTCTGTCCTGCCCAGTACCGCAGCAGGTCAGTCCCAAATAAACACAAAGAGGTCTACATTAGTTATAAACTGGTTGGCCTAGTAGCTGAAGCTTCTTATTAACTAATTCTTACATACTACATCTTAATCTATTATTCTTGTCTGTGTCAGCCATGTGGCTTGGAACCTTTTTCGGTGAGGCAGTCACATCTTGCTTCCTCTCTGTCTGGGTGACAACTGCAGATTGAATCTTTATTTTTCCCAGAATTCTCCTGTTCTCATTGCCCCACCTCTACTTCCTGCCTGGTCACCTCACCTATACTTCCTGCCTGGCTACTGGCCAATCAGCATTTTATTAAACAAGTACAAGAAATAATCTTTTTTTTAAATTGAGTTTTATTGAGCGCTACATTTTTCTCTGCTCCCCTCCGTACCTCTCCCCTCCCCTTTAACCCTCTTCCATGGCTCCCATGTTCCCAATTGACTTAGGAGATCTTGTCTTTTTCTATTTCTCATGTAGATTAGATCCATGTATGCCTCTCTTAGGGTCCTCATTGTTGTCTAGGTTCTCTGGGATTGTGATTTGTAGTCTGGTTTTCTTTGCTTTATGTTTAAAAACCACATATTAGTGAGTACATGTGATAATTGTCTTTCTGTGTCTGGGTTACTTCACTCAAAATGATGTTTTCTAGCTCCATCCATTTGCCTGCAAATTTCAAGATGTCGTTATTTTTTTCTGCTGTGTAGTACTCCATTGTGTAAATGTACCACATTTTCTTTATCCATTCTTCCATCGAGGGATATTTAGGTTGTTTCCAGGTTCTGGCTATAACAAACAATGCTGCTATGAACATAGTTGAGCACATGTCTTTGTGGCACGATTGAGCATTCTTTAGGTATATACCCAAAAGTGGTATTGTTGGGTCTTGAGGAAGGTTGTTTTCTAATTTTCTGAGAAATCACCATACTGATTTCCAAAGTGCCTGTACCAGTTTGTATTCCCACTAGCAATACAGAAGTGTTCCCTTTAACCTACAGCCTCTCCAGCATAAGTTGTCATCAGTGTTTTTGATCTTGGCCATTTTTACAGGTGTAAGATGGAATCTCAGAGTTGTTTTGATTTGCATTTCTCTGATGACTAAGGATATTGAGCATTTCCTTAGGTGTCTTTCAGTCATTTTAGATTCCTCTGTTGAGAGTTCTCAGTTTAGGTCTGTACTCTTTTTTTTTTTAAATTGGATTATTTGTTCTTTTGATGACCATTTTCTTGAGTTCTTTGTATATTTTGGATATCAGACCTCTGTCTGATGTGGGGTTAGTGAAGATCTTTTCCCATTCTGTAGGCTGTCATTTTGTCTTGTTGACCATGTCCTTTGCTTTACAGAAGCTTTTCAGTTTCAGGAGGTTCCATTTATTAATTGTTTCTCTCAGTGTCTGTGCTACTGGGGTTATATTTAGGAAGTGGTTCCCTGTGCCAATGCGTTCAAGTGTACTTCCCACTTTCTCTTCTATAAGGTTCAGTGTGGTTGGCATTATTTTGAGGTCTTTGATCCATCTGGACTTGAGTTTTGTGCATGATGATAGATATGGGTCTATTTTCATTCTTCTACATGTTGATATCCAGTTATGCCAGCACCATTTGTTAAATATGCTTTCTTTCTTTCACTTTATATTTTTTGCTCCTTTGTCAAAAATCAGGTGTTCTAGGTGTGTGGATTAAAGAAACAAATCCTTACAGGATAAAAACGATTGTCCCACAACAGACGCCCATCTTCTTAGTGCACAAAGGGACTGTTCCACAACATGCCACTTTCTGCAGACGCTGTTGCCAGTGGCCTGTAGTGGCCCTGAGACTAGGTAGGTCAAGACCATCTCTGCCCCAGGTGGAGGAGAAGGAGGAGTGGGTGGCTTTGCTTGTGGGAACTGTGGTCACGACAGGTATGGCTGCCCCAGGTCCCTCTGTTGTGCTCGGCTCTACCGTGTCCTCCGCACAATCCCCATCTTTTCCCTCGTCAGCAGGGGCCGGAGCAGTCCTGTTTTCCCAGTGAGTCAGTAATCGCCAGGCTTGCCCCCCTCCCCTGTCCCTGACAAAGGCACTCTGTCTTTGTCTGGAATGGCGGTCTCCCAGGACTGGCTTCAGGGACGGGTGGTCTTCTAATGACATAATTACAGCAGAAACACAAGAGGCCAACTTGTAGGCACGGTGCTTTTGAGCTGCCTGGTCCTGGCATTGGCAGAGTGATGGTTGCCATTTCATGTGATTGGCTGTGTCCAGGCGCCGTAATAGAAAGCTAGAAAGCTCCTTCTCTAGGGATGCATGAGGCCTTTGGGTCTCAGTGCTGTCCCAGGCTAGAGTCCCCCATCCCCTGTTTTCTTCTGGTCTCTCTGGATTCTTCCCCCCAAATTGGACATGAGAAAAGACTCAGTGTTCTGACTCCTTTTGATTTAGTTCTTCCCTGCCTCAGCCACAGCACCCTGTCCGAGCCACTGTGGAGACTGTCCAGATACAGGACAAGGCCACCCTGGTGTGTGCCTTGGTGCCGATCACACCCCGAGAACAGGGGTGTCTGCATTGCTTGGGCTCTGTGATGGCTGACCCTTCACCCCCATGTCTGTCCTCAAGGCTGGTGGAGGTCTGGCTGGGGTCATGAGACGCTGGGTTGTGAGGACCTTGTGGCCAGGAGCCCTGTACCCCTTGAGGTTAAGGGACAGCTGGCAAATGGTTTCCTGGCTGCTGTTGCCCCAGTGAAGCATAGCTTCTACCCACTTGCAGTGCCCTATCCAACACCCTTCACTGGTCAAGCTGAGAGCGGACACTTTTGTCTTGAGCAGAAGAAAGGCTGGACCTAGTTGAAGGGAGGGGAACTGTGGTTGTCCAGGCATTAGATGGAGACCCCTCCAACCTCTCTCTCCTGGGCCTCATACCCCCATGACCCTGCCGTTCTTCAGCTGGTGGAGGGCCGCCCAGGGGTGACCTTCCAGGAGCTTCTGGGAAGCATGGAGGAGATCACAAGTCTGTTCTGAGGTGGACATGGCCTGTGTGGGAAGCTCCCCTTCAGGAGGGACCCATGTGCCGTGTTACAGACACCGAGGGACACACAGGTCAGGTACAGGAGCAGTAGAGGCTGTCCGAAGGGGTTAGCCTACAGCTGTGGTTGTAGCTTCTCACTTCCAGGGTCCTGTGCAGCATGGGCCCGGGGACAGCACCTTAGGGCGCCATGACAGCTCACACTGTGCACCTCCTCCCGCTGGGCTCTCACCCCATGGGCTGCAGTGCTGTTTCCAGGGCCCCCATCTTCCAGCCAGATGTCCCTAGAAGATCCCCTTGAAAAGCAAAGCAAGCTGTGTCACGGTGTGTGCTCTCACCAGGGGTCTACCATCCAGGCCGGTCGGCCTGGTGCCCAGAGGACCTGTACTCAGTGTTCTTGTCACTCAGGGAATCCTCAGGAGCCCTGTATGGCAAAGTGACCCTGCTTGACTTTTGCCCAGCTTGACAAGCCTGCAATCTGTGTGGTCTGCACCCAAGAGAGCAGGCAAGGCACAGCCTGTGACTGATGCAGGGGGAAGCCACCCATCGTCCATTCTAATTCTCAGAATGGCTGCCAAGAGACTTGGGGGTCCTCTGAGGCTACTCAGGAGCTAGTCTGAGGCTAACCCTATCTATATGTCCTGTGCCCCAACTTGGCAGAGCACACGAGACCTGTGAGCAGCTGTGGGCAGCGGCTTCCATGAACTGGGAGCTCGCGGCTACTCTGCCAGAGGAACCAGTGAGAGCGGAGAGGGGCTTTGTGCCCTCACTCTCAACCTTGAGTCTAAGGAGAGAAACTGTTTTCCCATAGTGCTCCGGGCTTCAGCCTGCCCTGGAGTCCACATAGGAGCCAGTTCTAGGTTGTGCGTGCCGGGGATTCCCATCCATGGAGCTCAAGTGCAGCCTGAGCCGTGATACAGGATACAGAGAACGCCAGGAGTCCCTGCTGGTGTAGAGTCCCCAGTGGGTTCATAGGCTGAGCCTCACCCAGCATTTGGACAAGCGGGACAGCCAGCCACCCTGTGCCTCAGTTTCCTCCCTGCAAAAGAAGAGGTGGCTGTGAGTCTGATGGACAGTAAGTGACAGGCTTAGTGTCTGATTACAGACTGAAGGCAGGCTCTTCAGAGGTCAACAGAGGGGTACGGCCTCCTCCCAGTCTAGGCTGCTCTCCTGAGCTCTGCAGTCCCATCTCGCAATCCTGATGCCCAAGGTCCCTGTCGTGTGGCTCTGAGGTCCCTTTCCCAAGGCACTGCCTGACCTGTGGCCATCAGCCCTTAAGCCTTAGGCCTGCCAGTCCAGGTGTTTCCACGCCTGCTACCCTTGTCCCTGGAATCAGTCGGTACTCTAGGCTAGCCCACTTTACCAGCCCCAGGTATTTTAAAGTGTTGGACAGACCTGGGGGCTCACAGCTGTGGGTGCCTTAGGCGGGAAGGGATCCCAGAGCTCCCAAAGTGAGTCAAGGATCTTGGGCTATGAGGTCTGTTTATAACTCTTCCTGGAGGCAGGAGGTGCCAGCTCCTTCTAGCCAGAAGGTACATGTTTCCCAGAGTGGCCTGGGAGCTGGTTCCATTCCTGCTCAGACAGCAGAGGCCAGCTCGCATCTTGTCCTCGCTCTGCCCGTGCACGGCCACTCAGAGCCAGCATCGTCTGGGGAGGCAAACCTCGGAAATCTGCTGATGGCTCATCTTCGGGATTCCTGGGGCGCGCGCGCGCGCGCGCGCGTGTGTGTGTGTGTGTGTGTGTGTGTGTATGTGTGTGTGTGTTTGTTCCTGTTCCAGCAGGATAATTAACAAGGCATCTGCAGGTGGGGGAGCTGGTAGCCGCTCCCCAAATCTGCGTTCGGGTCTCAGCCCCAGGCATTCCAGAGCACGGCCCTGCCCTCTGTGCCCAGTGGTGCCAGGCCTGTACACCATCATGAGGATCCAGGCCAGCAGATAGCAGGACAGGTTCCGTGGGAGGAGGGGTAGCCACGGAGGTGCTGACAGTTGCATAAATGGTTGGCATCCAATCAGGGATGGGCGTGAAAGAGCGGCTGCTGCCCAGGTCATGCCTAGGCCAGCATCTCTGTGGAGCCAGGAGCGATGGGGAAGCTGCTCCTCATGGTGGGCTCAAGGCTCCTGAATCTGGGGGCGGGGGTCTAGTGGCTGCCTATAGCCACAGCTCTCGGGAGGGAGGCTGAGTCCTCGACTTAGGTAAGCTTCTTCTGCTGGGTGCAAGGTTTCAGTAACACCAGTCTCCAAGACCAAGATGGGGTGAATGAGCACAGTGGACCCCAGGCACATTCTTGTCTCCTGGGTGGATGTGGTTGCCCAGGCCAGAGATCCTCCGCTTTCCCGAGGAACTGTAGTGTGAGCCTGGAGGCCCTGAGGCCCTAGGGCAGAGAGGCCTGCAAGCCCATAGCCGTTCAGTTTAACTGGGCATTTTGGAAGATTCATAGACAGTGGATACCACTGTGCTAAACCCCTCTGTGGAGATTGCTCAGTATCCATTTGGCAGCTCTGGGCTAACTATCTTCCTTCAGCCCAGGCCCCAGGTTCCTGGTCTCACTCCCTCAGCCCTAGCTTATAATACCTTCTCGACCTGCCTTTTCCTCTAGACTGCCTTGGAAGGCCTGACTCACCCTACAGTCTGTCTGATACTCCAGGGCTAATCCCAAACACTGCCAAGGAACTGCGCTCGAGGAAAAGGGAAGGGTGTGGTTTGGCCTCTGGCCAGTGAGAATGACATCATCTCCTTTCTACCCCCAATGTGTTTGGAGGCGCACCCCAGGACGGTTGCATGGAAAGGAAGTGGCTCCGTGTCCTGGGACACCTCCCTTTGTGTCTGGGCTGTGCCTTGGAACGTGCACGGTGCAGGGAAGCTCCTTGGTTTTGACTGGGTCCTCCGGGCCTGTCATCTACCCAGTAAGAGGACCAGGTGCAGGTTAGTGGTCCCTGGAGCTGTTCTGCCTTCCCGGTGAACTATCTACCACAGGGACTGCAGCTTAGTGTGCTTGCCCCCTAAACTCTATCCAGGCCACAGCTATGTGTGCCTCTTTTACCCTTTAATCTTCCTTATTCCCTGACCAGCTGTGGGCCCTTGAGGCCTCTCCACGTTTCCCAGGAGCATCCCCACCCCTGAGAGCCTTCGTGTGTTCTCCCTGGCTGGCTTGTCCACTCTAGTCCTCGGCGGCTGCATTGCTCCTGGTGGCATCTGAGCACCCCTTGGAGGCTGGGCACAGTGAAGGCACAGGGCCCTCAGTTAAGGTAGCACTGAGAGCACATGACACTAGAGATGGCCGTCCCTCAGAACGTGGCACTCAGAACCCGTGTGACCCCTGGGCCCACAGAAAAGCCTCTTTGCAGCTCCACCCTCTCAGGGTTCAGTCCAGGCTGCCCCTCTGTTGAGTTCTGTGTGTATGGTCGTCTTTATAGGTCTCGGGTGTCCCCACAGAACAGAGCCAGGCATTCTATGGTGTTTGGGGCAGATGAGTTTTCCGTAAGGTTCCCCATCTTGTTCTGTGGATGGGGAAACTGACATTTGCAGGGGCGACACCCAGACGCTGAGCTCTTTAGGGGACTTTAGTCCACACTCTGAACCTAGGGAAGTGTGCAGGGCTGAGCTGGTGACTTGCTTTTCCTCAGTTGAGTTGCAGGGCTGTTGTGGACCGTGGGCGGGGACTGGGCAGCGGGCTCTGCCCTGGCTATAGTCTGCCCCTGCGTTCTCCTGGTATCGCACACACATCAAAGTCATCTGAATTCTGGGGGGGGGGGGGGGGGGGCTTGCCTGGAGGCTTTTCTGTAGCCATGGTAGAAACATCCCCACCTCTTGGCCCTGCCCACTTAGGGTCTTCCCGCCGGACATCAGACCAGTTGCTGAAGACTTGAACCTGGCCCTGGCCAGGTGCTGTTTGCTGTGGGCCACTGGGTCTATAAGCCACAGCTGGAGGGAAAACAGGATACAGAATTTGCTGGGCAGGGTGAGACGTCAATGAAGGATCCTATGGATCCCATAGCTAGACAGTGGCAGGAGTGGGAATGGTTGGTTGGGTACCTGTGACCACACAGGGGAGAGCAAGGGGTTCTTGTCACTGTTTCCAGTGGTCAGCCTCATGGTGGCTTGACTCTCCTGTTGTTATCCTGGTTGTTGCCCCCTGTGCCTCTGGAGGAGGCACCTAGAACTTTCAGTCCCAACTATGCCTGCCCTCCTTGGGGTTGCTGGCCCTTTATCCCTTGCTGCCAGAGCTGGGGCGCCCAGCTTTTCACTCCTCCCAGACCTTTCCCTGGGTGGCAGGAAATGTTGGCAGAGGAATCCTTAAACAGCTAAGTCCAGCCCTGGGCTTAGATTTAGAGGTTTACAGATCCTCTGCTGGACGAGCTCAGGGTCCCCCACTTGCCTTGTATTCAGGGTAGTGCACTGGTGCCCCCTGGTGGCAGTAAAAGGCTAATGCAGGCTTATGGCTGCCTAGGATTTAGGGTCATTAGCATGCCTAAAAAAATAGTCATGACACAGGCAGAGCGGGCGTGAGGGCCTGTGCCCTGTTGGCCTTCATTTCTGCATTTCTCACCTACTCTTGGCAATGTCCAACAATGTCCACGGTGATCTGATGCACCATCTTCCCAGGACTTGGGGACAGTAGGAGAAATGGCAAGGCCCCGCCACACACACACACACGCGCACACACACACACACACACACACACACACACACACACACACACACACACCTCCCTCTCATTCTCCCCCAGGCAATCTCTTACTGGATCTCACCAGGGTTTGGCAATCCAGGCCAACCCAAGCCCTTTTCCTCTGCGGTCTGCATCATGACATTTGAAGTAATGGGGGGAGATACCTGGATACTAGAGGCAAGGAAGAGGTTGGGCAGGGGTTCTGGGGGGATGCTAAGGCAGTTCCCCCTTCATTTCCTCCTCTGCATCTGTCTGCATCTCTGTGTGTATGTGTGTGTGTGTGCACGTTCATGCCTGTGTCTCTTTCTGTGTGGTTGCCTTTTCACAGAGACCTGTATCCAGCAGGAAGGCAGATGGGACAGGACACTCACAGAGACACATGGCCGTCCTGGGGCCAGTACTACTGCGAGGTCAGGGCTAGTCAGCATGCAGGGAGACTGAGAAAGGTGTGGTGGCACCGGATGAGGGCGGACAGAAGTACTCAAGGGGGGTAGGCCTCTACAGTAGGCGTGGGTGGCCTCTCTGGAGAGGTCTGCAGCCAAGTCTGAGCTCCTGGGATAGCCAGTGCCCTTCTCTAGAGCAAGTGTACGGAGGAGCTGCTGCTCTGGCCATCTGTGCTGGATGGGGCAAGTCAGATGCTGTCCAGAGGATCAGATGCATGCAGCTCTCCCTTATAAACTGGGAGAGTGTGCGCGAACAGCTGGCCAGCTCCGGCTAAGGCTGACACCCAGGGTGGGTTCCAAGCCAGGCCCAGCCTCATCCCTGGTGGGGTGCTGAGCTCTGCTGGAGGGAGCCATAGGAAAGTGAAGAGCGCCCCCAGATCCTCCAGTTCTTGGCCCAGAAACTGAGCAAGAGGCAAAGCTGGTCATAGCTGGTCATCCAGACCACGAGGAAGACATGGGTTGAGATCTTCCAAGACCCGGGAGAACCAGCAGTCAGTGTCCCTGGCAGAATGACAGAGGGAGACAGGGACAGACAGTGAGGTAAGACAGAGGCACAGGCAAGCAGGGGGCTCCCAGCATGCCCGGCCCCCAGTGCACTGCAAGCTTAGGCCTGCTTGGCTCTGATCTCGCTGCTACAGTCCGCCCGCCCCCTGGCAGAGAAATGAAAGGCCCGGAGTCGGAGTCATGGCCATGGCGGCGAGTGAAGACCTGGACACTTGGGGGAATCTGAGGAATGTTCTTGGCATCTTCTGAGCCTTTTACATCTTGTCTTGTTTTATGGAAAAGAAAAAAAAAAAAAAAAACCCAACAACCCCAAAGCCATTCCTACAGTCTTGGATGCTGGTGGGAACCTGACTGATCTCGGGGAGGAGTGGGAGGTGGGGGGGGGGGATGCTGGGGAGGCCTCTGCACCCCTGGGTTTGGGTCATGGCTCTGCAACTGCTCCAGTCATCCCCACTGCACAGAATCTTACTGTTCTGTGAAGTCTGTCTCTCCCGCTGGGCAAGGCCTTCCCTTGGAGCGGCCTCTGAGAAGCTGTCACCCAGGGCCACCTCTGTGCCTGGCCTAAGGGTGGAGCAGGGAGCCTGGGGCTTGGCTGTGCCTTCCAGAGACCCTGGAACTGTGGACAGGTGTGGGCCTGAGGGCACTGAGGCCCCAGGAGGGAGGCCATCTGTGGAGAAGCCTCCCTGTCTCAACCAGAGCTATTGGCCAGCTGCTCCTGTAGCCACCACAGGGGGAGGCCCTGTGGTTTTCCTAAAGAGGCTACCCAGTGACCTTGGATGTTCAGGCAGGTGAGGGAGGCCTTTTAGGCTATTTGTAGATCACCATGTCTTGTCTTCAAGTTGCTCTGGAGACTATGGGCCATGGGGTGTTTGTGAGAGGTGGTGTGTGTGTCTGTGTCTGTGTGTTGGCTCCCACCTTTCCCTCCAGCTTCCTGTTGGAAAATTTTGAAAGCCCAGCTCATCGATTGCATGGCTCCCTGACATGAACTGATCTGAGCTGGCTACATGCATGTGCTTCCAACTTCTAACATTCTGGAAGAGGAAGAAGCTAAAAAGCTAGAGCTTGGGCAGGTGATGACCAAAGTTCCATCCCTGGGAGCCACGTAGTGGAAGGAGAGACCTGCATCCCACAAGCTGTCCTGACTTTCACGTGAGCACCGTGTACGAGCGTTCACACACATACGTGCCCAAGATGGACTGTAGGAGATCTTTCCGATCTAGAGAGAAAGGGATAGGAGGGGGGAAATGCGGAAGGCGGTGGACACCAGGGACTAGAGAGAAAGGGATAGGAGAGGGGAAATGCAGAGAGCGGTGGACTCCAGGGACTAGAGAGAAAGGGATAGGAGGGGGGAAATGCGGAGGGTGGTGGACTCCAGGGACTAGAGAGAAAGGAATAGGAGAGGGGAAATACGGAGGGCGGTGGAAATGGTTCTGTCAGCCTCAGAGGACCCGTGTCACCGTTACCTGCTCAAACCCCTGGAGCGTGAAATACCCCATGTGTTCCTGCAGAGCTCAGACCGTGAGCCTGAGGCAACAGTGGCATGATGCCCTTCTACACAGTGCGCCCCCCAATGTGCTGTTGATAAGGAAGCTGGAGAGATAGCTCGAGAGCTGATAGCACTGGCTGCTCTTCCAGAGGGCCCAGGTTCAATCCCCAGTATCCACATGGTGGTCCACGATCCTCTGGAACTCCAATCCCAGGGTATCCAACATCTTCTGGCCTCCAGGGCACCAGGCACACATGTGCTGTGCAGACCTGCATGCAACCCAACACCCATACACATGCAGTCATAACAAAGCATCTTAAAAGTAAGGAAAGAACTGTGGGTGGAAAGGAAAGGGGACATAAGGAACTCTGTATTCTTTGAATTTTCCTATGAACCTCAAACTGTCCAGAAACAAAAAGAAACAAACAAAAGAAAGAAAAAGGAAGGAAGGAAGGAGGGAGGGAGGGAAGGAAGGAGGGAAGGAAGGAAGGGAGGAAGGAAGAGAGGGAGGGAGGTAGGAAGGGAGGGAGGGAGGAAGGAAGGGAGGAAGGAAGGGAGGGAGGGAGGAAGGAAGGAAGGAAGGAAGGAAGGAAGAGGAAGAAAGCAAGCAGGACCATCCAGGTGACTCCGCAGGTAAAGGCACTGAAATCATGAGTTTTGTACCCTGAACCTATGTAGTGGAAGGAGAGACCAGATTCTCATGAATTGTCTCAGATCCCCTACATGCACGCTGTGGCATTCACTTGTATCTGTACGTGCACACGCACACATGTACGCATGCATGCACACGAGCTTGCAGGCACACATAGTCATGGGTCTTCCTGGTTCTCTAGCTATAGATGGCTGTGAGGTACCCACTGTAGGTGCTGGGGATGGTACTCAGATCCTCTGAGAGCGCCCCACCCCCACCCTCTCTGTGTTCTCTGCATTGCCTGCTGCTTGTGTTCTCTGGGGATCCACTAAACTGATTGGGTCTCTGCCTGTCTCCTCTCTTCCACGAAAGCTGTTTGGTTTGTAGCTGTGGTCATCACAGATGCTCACACGCTTATGAGAAAGGGTCACATGCTGAGCAGATGGTGGTGTTGGTAGCACGAGGCTCACCGTTCCCCGCAGAGCCACCCAGGGCAAGGGGGCAGTTCTTAACTGGCTTCTCTGTGCTGTGAAGCTTATTTTAAGGACAGACTGAGCACCCTGCCTTGTGCACACATGTTAAGGTCCAGTGCTTTCCTTCTGCTGGGTCCCAAGCAGCACCATTGCACAGTGAGATGTGTTTTCACTTCCAGATGCAGGAGTGATGGTGAGGGGGTCTTCGGAGGTCTTCCTGAAGGAAAATGTAGACGGGCCCCACCCACCACAGCCAGCATTTAGGGAAGTGACCCAATCACGTGGTAGAAACACCTTTCCCATGCAGAAGGGATCTTTGTGCCACCTTTAGGTAGCACACTTGCCTGTTTTGGGAGGGGGAAGCACATGTGTGCTATGGCATACACACACACACACACACACACACACACACACACACACACACGTCACTGGCTCTCCCTGGAGCTGGAGCTTCTGCCCTGAGGATGGATGCTCCTTCCAGAAAAGCTTCCCCAACAATGCTCCTCTAGGTCCTTCCACTTTGGCTCTTCTGCTCAGGTCCTTTTCTTGCCATCCCATGATCCTTTGCTGCACCCATCTTGGCTGGCATGGAGTCAGGCCTCCCAGTGCTTGCCCTGGAGGGGTCGTGATGTGGATGGCTTCTCATCCTACTGCCAGCCTGTGTGTGTTAAGGTGGGCAGGGTCTGGTGGGAATCAGTCTGGAATGTTCAGGCTGCCCCGAGCTGGTAGGGCTCCTGAACCGAGATAACCACCACCCCAGTAAGGTATTCGGGTGGTGGAAGCTAGGCTTGCTACAACAGCGGCTCTGCTGGGCCCCGTTCCCCCCCTCCCCCTGGTCTGGAAGCCAAGGGCAAGCTCAGCCCAGAGCAGTAGGCAGAGGCTGCTGTGTACGGACTTGTCTCTTTCCCCGCCTAGTGACAGCGTTAACTTCTCTGGTGCCGTCCAGACTAACACAAATGGGAGATAATTGAAGAGTTCCACCTCAAGTGGCCCCGGAAAGATCACAGCCTGGCCTTGCGTAGCTTCCCAGGGTCTCACATGCATGGGTTTGTGGCCCCTTTGCCCTCCCTCAGACTCAGGTTGGACAATCTCACCTCACCTCATCTCCCTCCCGCCCCACTCGCGGGACCCCTCTCGGTCACAGAGAACGCTGCCAGGCAACCCAGCAACCTCACTTGTTCCAGCAGCCCAGCCCTGCTTTGCTGACGCAGCATCACACATTCAGAGGCCCTAGGGGTGGTGGGAGGCATTCGTCTCAGGGGCCAGCGGTGCAGCAGCTAAGCCCTGGGAAGCAGAACAAGGAGAACATTTATAGCCTCACCTCCAAGGCCCAGAACATGCACGTCTCTGGAGGCCTGCACTTAGCTGTCTGCCTGTCTCTGACTGGGGGCCTCCTGCCTGCCAGAACCATCATCTGTGTGCAGCCCCACCCAGGTCCTCTAGTGCAAGATGAAGGCTGCTGCGGTCAGGGTTGTCCTCTGGCCACTGCTGAGTGTCTCTTGCAGGACCTGCAGGCTATTCTGAGGCCTAAGGGCTGCTTCCCTGGGCTTCACTAGGCAGACAGGAGGCTAGGGTGGGATTGCCCAAGGTGGGGGTGGGGGCTGCAGGCTGCTTTGCTTTGCAGGAACTCCCCCACCCCTGTGCACCTCCCCCACCCGTGTCTGTGCTCCAGTCCTGGGGGAGGTAACGGAACACAGAGTTCCATCCTGTGAAGTCTCGGATATAGCATTTACTGTATGTGCTACATAAAGCCAGCATGACACTTCCTGCCTCCAGGGAGTTCGGAGGGCTCTTGGGGTCAAGGTTATGGGCCTTTCACAGGGCTCTTGATTATATAGGATGGGACCTTCTCAGCCATAATCGGAAAAGCAGAGCATGGGCTCTTATCCTGTAGATACAACCCAAATCTCTCTGTGCCTGGGTCACCCAGTGGCAGGTAGAGGGGCCTCTGCTGGCTTAGACTTTGGTCAGGTTCGAGGTTGTAGTTGTGGGTCAGTTCTAGTGTACCAACTGCAGACCCGGAATGGGTGGGCCAGGTTCTTCCCCAGGTGGGGATAGGGGACCCTCTTTGAGCCGGGTTTCCTATGAGCCGCATGTGTACACAATAGCTGACAACTGTCTTCTCGAGGGAGGCACAGAGAGGTTTGTCCTGCCCCCTGCCACTCCACCCTGCAGACACTTCCGAGAGCCCTGCAGCCTAGCCTTGGCTGTGACCCCAGGGGGGATGTGATGCAGGTAACAGCAGGTGTCTGGCCTGAGAGCAGCCAGTAGAGCGAGTTTCTTGTCTGCCCTGTGGGGGTCCCAACATGTTTCCTAAGACACTCAGCTCCTGGGGCCTCCCATGGTTCGCAGGTTCCCCTATAACCAGGCATGATAACCAGAGGCTTGGTTCTGGCTGTCTTGGGCCTGGGTTAGGTAGGACCCAGGGCTATGGTGGCTTCTGATCTTGGTCTGCATAGATTTACTCTAGTGACCCGTCTAGGTTTTCTTGTGGTGTGCTCCTGCGTCCACGGTGAGAGAAGGAAGGACCACAGAGGTCTGAGGATTATCACAGTCCTCCTGCAGCCTGGAGGTCAAGCCAGCTCAGAACTCTTGCCCACGGGACCCCTTCTGAGCTTCTGAATATCTATCAAAGCACCATCAGGTGTGGGGTGCCCAGGGTTCAAGAGGGCACTTGTGCCTGGCATGTGTGGGTATTGGGGTGTCCAGGACTGTGAGCTATGTCCAGCTCAGACCTTCATCTGGGTACAGGCAGGTGGCCTTGGCTCCAGGGAAACACAGAGGCTGCTTCCTGCAGGTCCTGGGAGAGCCTGGGGACGTTCTGAGTGGCAGCTTGGTGGTTAACCAAATGGGTGGGTGATCTCTTTTGAGTGGTCCTGGGCGGGTGAACGTCCCATTGTTGGGCCTTGCCTATAGTTCTGAGAAGCGGCCCTTGGTCCCGCCTGCTTTAAGGCAGTAGATAGGAAAGGCCCAGAAGATCTTGGGGTTCTGCCTATCCTATCTGTGCTCTGATGAAGCATGAACAAGCCAAGGGGTATGGACCAGCATCCCCCCAAGCCAGTGACTTGGCACCTAGTATCCCTAGCTGATCTCAGAGCCCCTGGCTTTAGGACAGAGGCTTGGAAGATATGATCTATGTTACCGTCTTGAGAGGGAGAGACTGGCCGTGATTCGCTAAGGGTCCTCTTTGGAGGTACGGAAACCAGGCAAGGTAGAGAAGTAATGTGGCCTTGGAGGCAGAGTTTGGAATGACGTGGGGGAGAATGGGAGCTGGGGGCAGAGAAGGAGGGCGGCCTGAGAGTCTAGAGGGAGTATGGCCCCCTTGCCTATGCTCTGATTTGGCTCAGTGATAGGGTTATAGGCTTATCAACTGTTAGAGTTGAGAGAGAACAGAACCATTGTTTATGCTACCTGGTTAGCGATATTTTGGGAAAAAAATATTTCTATGAGTGTTTTCCCTGCATGTCTATATGTGCACCACAGGTGTGCTTGGTGCCTGCGGAGGGCAGAAGAGGGTGTTGGATTCCCTGTAACTGGAGTTACAGACCGCGTGGGGGCTGAGAACCAAACCCGTGTCCTCTGCAAGAGTAGCCAGTGCTCTTTAACACTGACCTGGAGTCAGGCTGGGGCTTCAAGGTACCCTGGAATTAGAGGGGCAGTTCCCGTCACCAGCTGAACAGCAGTACTAACCACCCCGTCACTGCCATCACCCTTTCCTGTATCCCCAAGGCTGGCACAGAGCCCCACTGTTTTCCTAAAAGGATCTGTTTCCCTGTCCCCGAGGCCAGACACCTGCATTTGGCAGGGGACATGGGAAGAAAGGCATGGCCATATCCTGGGGATAGGAGCTGGGGGGAGGGAGTGTGTGGGTGCTCAGTAGGAGCTGGGGGGGGCAAGCGTGTGTGTGCTCAGTAGGAGCTGGGGGGGCAAGCCTGTGGGTGCTCAGTAGGAGCTGGGGGGGCAAGCGTGTGGGTGCTCAGGAGCTGGGGGGGGGCAAGCATATGGGTGCTCAGCTCCACCCAAGCAGCACCCCTGAGCTCGTTCAGCCTGGAGAGCTGAGCGGGCATGTCGGCCCTGCAGAGCAAGCTTACACAGAGATTCCCAATTGTCCCACTGCCCCTGAGGGAAGGAGGGGCCCATCTGGGCTCTGAAGTGGAACATTCCTGGGGAGGAACGTTCTTCCTGGGGAGGTAGAAAAGAGGCCCAGCCAATGCATCTTGCCCAGATCAGAGTCTCCTGGAGCATTGTTGGCTGAAGGGATGTCCCCGGGATTGTCTGTCAGTCTGGCACAGCAAAGTAAGGGACTGCCCACCTACCCCCAGGGGAGGGGCCTTGCTGGACCTCCCAGGCTCAGGATTCTCTCTGAAGCCCCTGGTACCTGTAACCCCTCGCCTTTCTTCTGGAGCTCTGGGTGGCTGACTCTAGGCCAGCTGGTTTGCATCAGCTCTTGGATGAGACTCAGGGAGCAGCCTTGGCCTGTCTGGGTGACACCTGGCTAAAGGAAGATGGGCTTCTTGGCCTCATTAATCCTGGCTCCTGACAGGCAGCCTGAGGCTTCAGGTGGGGAGACCTGATCAGGTAGAACTGTCCCCACAGGCCCATGAGTTGAAGCCCTGGCTGTCTCCCCTCCCTGGTGGGTGTGGACAGCCCCTTTGGGTGTCCCAGCCCATGTTCCATAGAGCAAGGCCTCCTGGTCTGGGAAGCTCTTCTTTATAGGCCTGTGTGTGTGTCTGTCTGTCTGTGTGTAGGGGGTGGGGGTGGTATGTGTGTGTGGGATGCGTGGGATGGGTGTAGTTGGGGGGAGGGTGCATCCTTTGGCTGAGTCCTCTCCTTTTGTGTTCCTCCCAGAGAGTTCTAGAGAGGATGTATTGCTATGCCAAGAGCCCAGATATGAGGTCATCAGTCCTCTACAGCCGTGTAGTGAGAGTAGCCAAGGGCAGGCCTGGGTCTCACAGGAAGGTCCCATAGGTTGTGAGTCTCTTGCTCAAGGTGGGAGGGCTGGTGACCCTAGTCTTAAGGGAGCCCACACGAAGGTAGGTGGGCCCTCCCCTGTACCTTTGGAAGGGGACTGTGTCCTCTAGCCCAGCATGCTAGTTAAGTGGGCCTTCTTGCTAGTCCTTAGGGTTGGCTGGGCTCCAGTCCTTGGGCCAAGCCTGAGCTGTGGGCAGGATGGACCTGGGGGCCCCCCAGGTGGGGGATTGGTGGATGCTGCCTCCAACTCTGGGTTATCCGGGGAGCAGAGCTAGGTGGGTGGGGCAGATGGCCTGTCCATCAAGCTGCCCTCCCAGACTGGGGCTCCTGTTTTCTTGGCTGTCTCCCTTGCCTTCTTTTTAGGTTCCCCCACTCTTCCTGGGCTCTGCTCTGGGCCCAGCCCCAGATACTTTAATGCTATCATGTCCTCATGGCCCTCTGGGTCCTGGTCACTAGTCTTCTCCTCAGAACCTAGGGCTGCCTGGGGTTGGGGGAGGACAGGTGAGGACAGGGTCATAGGCAGCATTGTGGCCAGGCTTGGATTCATGTTTCATCCTGCCTCCAGCTGGGGCCAGGATGCTAAGCAGGCTGTGTTTTTAGGGGTAAAGTGGGGTGTCAGGAACTGAGAAAGGTTCCTGGGTCGTACCTGGTGGTGATGCCCAGCTTGGAGCCCAGTGCAGGTTGGTGGCATGCTGCCTACCCTGGCCTCACATCTAGCGTGAAGTGGGGGAGGGGATACACCTTATAAGTACCATACCCCAGACAACGACTGTGGGCCGGGATTATCTCCTGTGTGAGGGAGCCACAGCCTCCCCTTCTCCCCAGTTTCTGGCCTCTGCCCTCCATCCAACTCCCCTGATGGTCTCCTTGCACAGGACATTGTGTAAAGGTTGCCTTCACCCTGCAGAGTGGGAGGATGTGTGGGGCAGGAGAGACCACAGCGTCCTGTCCTTGGCGGACTGTTTGCTAGAGACCCCTCTGGGCTGGAATGATACGGTGAAGCCAGCCTTGACAGGAGGAGAGGAAGGGCATCCTGGGGACATCCGTCCCCAGGGGAGGATTCCAGACCCGCTTGCCAGAGGTCTGTCTATCAGACAGCGGCTGTTGAGGGACGTGTGGATGCGGACCAGTTCAGGGCCAGGTCTTGTACCATTCTCAGTGTTTTTCCAGAATTGCTCCTCCAGGGGGAGGGGAGTTTCACACCACACCTCCTACTGACGCCCTCACGGCCCTGTCACTCCCAGCAACCTCCACCCTAGATGATTAATGACGGCCAAGTGGGCCAAGCACGCGGTCTGTCCCCTGGGGTCTGCGCCGGCCTTGGCTGTTTGTCTGTGCTTCCTAGGACTTTGTTTTGTTCTCGGCAATGGGCCCCTATGGAAGCCCCACCATGCGTCGCCGTGTTAGGGGGCTGTGCCCAGGTTTGGCAGGACTGGATCTGTGGGACACCTGCTCGGTGGGGATGCTGTGTGCGTTAATGCTAATGCTGCCGGCTGTCACACGTGAGCCACACCTGAGGTCCTCACAGCCCATCTGAGAACCCTACCAACGTACCCGTTAGCATCTTGGGTTGATGGACGTGCAGGTGAGGCTGTGCCAGCCATTTCAGGCTGGTTCCCGAGATGCCACCGTGTCTTCATGGCTGGGCACTCATTTATGTGTAGAGCCACCGCACTGGGGCCTGAGCTGTAGAGGGACCCAGGCCCCGCTTTTTGCTTTGCATTAAAATCCCCAAAGCAGTGGGCACACCTGGCAGGAAGATCGTCTCTTTTTCTGTTTAAATTGAGGTGAACCTCACATCATTAAAAAACCAACTCTTGGGGCTCAGGTTTCAGTGTCACCTGGCGTGTTTCTGCACTGTGAGCCATCACCTCTTACCCTCCAGTGCTTTTGTCACCTTGTGGACAGCCCTGTCTGCCATCATGGTGGCTCACAGCACCGGCTCATCGTCTGTTTTCTGTGCTTTGTCTCGACTGATAGAGTGGTGCAGTGTGCAGCCCCCTGGGACCGGTTCCCTTTCACTCCTTATGACCTCAGAACCGCAGGGGGCTGCCGAAGGACTGACGTTGACATGGGGACAGTAGAGCATCGGAAAGAGGAATATGGAGGTATTTCCTGGGGTGTCCTAGTGAACTGTGGAGGTGTCTTAGTGAGCTGACATGTGGAGGTATTTCCTGGGGTGTCCTAGTGAACTGTGGAGGTGTTTAGTGAGCTGACAGGGGTGAGGGGAACATCCTTGGGAACTGTAGAGACATCCTAGTGAACCCTGAGTGGACTCAAGGGGCCAAGGCCCCGGTTTGTTGTTTTGTTAAAGGCGCATGAGGGTTGCGTATATTGTCTTAGAATGACCATCTTTAGTCATCGGCCTCAGCATCAGGGGTGATGCCAGCCAGGACTGCAAGGGCAACTACTTGGTGGGACCTCTGTGCTAGGCTCTAGGTCTGCCTCCAGTGGATTATGCTATGAAGGGTCTTGCTTCAGGTCACTGTGTGTGTGGATGCCAACGTTACGGTCTCCCAACTGTGTTGGTTTGAGAGGATTTCATGAAAGTTTCTACCCAAAGCATGAAAACCCTGTCTTTGCAGGCCACCACCCTCAGGAACAGGTGATGACTGGGACATATTTATTAGTGCTATGGAGGGCAGGGCAGACCTCAAAGGGCATGCAGAGATGGGACAGTTTACACACAAGTGATGGGGGGGCTCTATTGAACGGTTTACTATAAACTGGAAGTGCAGCATGGGGGCCTCTGAAATGCCTCCATCATCGCCCAGATGACCGTCTGGTCCTGCTCTGTGTATAGAAGGGGGCTCAGCACGGAGACCTGTCCACTCTACCCTGCTCTCCTGGTGTCTGGTTGTGGCAACGATTGTCGTAGCTTGGGAGGGAGTGCTCTGCCCTCTGTCCTGGAGCTCTTATGCATGGAATTTATGTGGCATTTGTTATTTCCCGTAGCCCCCGTGGGCCTGGGCTGGAGACAGGAACCCTGAGATGGGTGGGATCAGATCTTCTCTGAGGATTATGTGTCCAGTGTGGATGATCCCCCAATGCAGGTGATTAGGGCCGTGGGGACCCAGCATGGCTTAGGCTAGCCCAGAAGCGAAAGGAATTTCTCAGGCATTCTCGGGATAGGAGCCCCTAGCCGCTGCTATGGTAACAGGGCAACAAGTGTCTGTCCCAGGTACCAGGCGCTGTGACTCATTGATGTGCCAAGCTCAGGGCTTTTTCTGTAGACATGCGGAGCGCCTGAGGCTCTGAGCAGCAGTGGGCATGCTCACTCTAACGCCCACTTGACCGCGGTATGGCCTTGCGAGGTTCCCTAACCCAGACCCAGGGCCCAGACAGTACCATGAGAGAACCTTGGTCTGTGATCCTGACCTGCGAGTCCCCACTGGCCTCCTCTCCAGCTTCCCACACAGTGGTCTGAACGACAGGACAGACCTAGAAGCTGCGTCGTGTCTCATATCCTGGCCAGCCAGCCTGGCTTTGGTGCTGTCTCCTCAGGCCAGCAGACAGGGGACACTAGGTACCCCAGCCATGACCTCTGCTGAGACTCTGTGTAACTTCCCAGGAATTCCTAGGAAATTCCCACTGTAGACTTCGCAGGGTGGTGGCTTTGTTCCAAGATTCCAGAGGCAGCTGGCCAGTGTCCTTTGGCCACCGCTGTCCTCACGGGACTATGGGTATCTCTGAGGCCCTTAGCTTAGCCGAGGGAAGTTCTTCGAGGGACCCTCCTGAGGAGACGTGAAGAGATTCTGGGCCACTGGGCAAGCTTTGAGCCAACTCAGGCCCGAGAGTGCCCACACCTGGTTCTGTCTACGACCTGTATGTCACTGGGGTGGGGTTTAGTCTCCTTCCCAGCAATAGCATGGCAGGTAGAATAAAGGCTTAACCATGTGTGCCTGTGACATGTTGGGGTACCCGTTGCCCTGAGCCTTCCTAGAAACTACAGGGGACAGCCTAAACCTTTGGAGGTAAGTGGTTGGGGACACTGTGGTTCAGCTTCCCTAGACTCAGCTGAGGCAGTCTGACCAGGCCAGTGGACGGAGGCCCTAGATCCCGACTCAACACATTCATGAGGTTCTGACACCCCCTAACCTCTCTCAGAAACCTGGTCCCTTAAGTCCCAGGCTAGCCACATCGGGTGGCAGTTGAAGCACCATTGCTCCTGGGTAAGCCTGAACCCAGAGTTGCCGCCTGTGCTCTGGACCCTAAGAACTGGTGGAGGAAAGGGAGCCACGGGCTCAGAACCTGGCAGTCTGGGTCCAGCAGCTTGACTCTGTGTTCACTGCTTTCCCTAACCTGACACGGTGTCACCTGGTCATGACGGGAGCCCAGAGCTGTCCTGGTGGGACCAGAGTGCTGAGTCTCTTGGCAGAGTTCTGGCAGCTACGAAGAGGAATCACGTGGGGTCCTCTCGCTGCAGAGCAAAGGGAGTTTGGTTTCCTTGGAAAGCCCAGGGCTGCACAGGTGGTTCACCAGGGCACACAGGATGCTCCAGGGCTGCACAGGTGGTTCACCAGGGCACACAGGATGCTCCAGGGCTAACACCACTGCTTGTGGCTGCTCCTAAAGGTCAGATCCTCGTGTCCTGTAGACACGTTACACTGGATGCAAAGAGAGCCACTTCCCTGGGTGCTTGGGTGGAAGGGGAGGATGGCAGTCTGACCCTGGGTCAATTTATTGGGTCCCTCTTTGAGGGTCTGGCTTGTTAGCTGATATTCCCCTAACCCTTGGGGACACCGAGTTTCCATGGCCCAATGCTCATCTGCTTTTCTCGCCACAGATGTCGACGAGTGTGCCAATGCCAACGGGGGCTGTGAAGGCCCTTGCTGCAACACCGTGGGTGGTTTTTACTGCCGCTGTCCACCTGGCTACCAGCTTCAGGGCGATGGCAAAACCTGCCAAGGTAGGATCTGTCTGTTGCTCTGCCCTGAGGAGGGGAGGTGGGAGCCAGGGGCAAGCCCATGCTAGTCCTAGGTGCTAAATCCCTATGGGGGAAGAGCCACATCCCTGTGGATGCCGGGCGACCCTGATAGAACCTTGCCTGTCAAGGACTGTCGAGAGGCCCGGGGCTGGAAGAAGCTTGCCAGCTCTGAACTGGCCCCCATAACTCCGCCCCAATGTTGCTGGCAGGCTGTCAGCAAAATCAAGACCAGACAGAAGACGGTCCTGGGGAGACACAGGGAACAGAGAGGGGAGGGAGCAGGAGGATGGAGGAGGCCCCACTGTCCCCAGCTCCTCATTCTCTGGCTGCCCTGACGTCTGGACTCACGCTGGTTTGAACAGCTGGGCCTCCCGGAGTGTTTGGGGCCATCAGTGGCCAGGGTCAACAGCCTGTCTCTGCTCGCCGTATCAGATGGTCACTGTCATCTTGTGCCCTAGAATGTCCTCAGTTAAGTGTCCCACTGTCTCCAGCCATCCAACTGCCCATCTGTGAACCATCTGCCCACAAGTGGGGGCCTAGTCTGCTGGTCATGGGGTTGGGAGAAGCATTGAGGCGGGAGTGTCTGCTCTGCGTGGGACATTCTAGAAGAATGGATTCCCATGTTCTCCTTCTTAACTTGTTCCGACGGCCAGCAGGAGGTTGGAGGTGGGGAACGTTGCTGTGACCTAGGGTCGTGCCCTAGCTGTGGGGCAGCTCTCAGTCTGTGCCTCCATGTGTCTAGACTAAAGGGAAGTAAGTATGGGTTTGGGGCCGAGAGTTGGATGTCCCAGGAGGGCAGTGCAGGTCAGGGTTAATGATTGCATCTGTGTCCCCATGCCTGTGTAACCAGTCCCTGATGGTGCCCTCACAACTGAGACCCCGGCTTGCAGGTCCACCTGGGTCCCATCCAGAACTTCCTGGCAGCAGAGATTTGGGGCTTGGGTTGGCACCAGTGTTAGAGATGGCTCATGATTTGAACTGGCTTATTAAGTCAATTCTAGGGAGCAGCTTGCCGCCCCCATCCCCTTTCTTGTGTCTCTGTGACATGGCTGTACATAAGTGTGCAAGACCTTCGGTAGCCCATCCCCCCCACTGTGACGTGCAGGCTTGTCCTAGGGAGATTTTCTGGTCCCCATCAGTCACAGAGCCTACAGAGCCTTCTTCATTGCCGCAAGCCTGGGGTATCTCCCTCCGAAAAGAGGGAGTGATCGCTAAGCTGGTTTAAGGAGCAAACTGAAAGACTTGGTACAGATAGTTTGCTGTGAGCCAGTTCACCTAACCAAGCACTGGCTATACCCTCCCCCAAGTGGTACCTGCTCTGCAGCTCCCTTTCCGTGACCGCTGCTTCTTGGCCCAAGATGGAATCAGGCTCCTCAGCCCTATGGCTTCCTAGATGGGGCTGTGACCTAGGGTGCCTGTCCACTGCCCCTGGAGCCTCACCTTTCCTGATGGGGAGTCTGAAAATCCCCACTCTCCAGTGACGTACGAATGGCCAGGTTAAGGGCTCTGCTGGGCAATTGAAGACTCCCGGCATTCCTCTGGTCTGTCTTCTGGAATGCATGGCGGTTATCCGTATGGATATCTCCCCTTGTGTAAGAACTGCAAGCTGGGGACAGACATCAGCAGGAGTGGCTGCTAGACCAAGCCCTGATCAGTCAGAGTGCCTGCTGTCCCTGGGGCCAGGCCGCGAGCAGGCATGGGAAGGCCCAGCATAGTCACGGAGACACCCTAGAAGCCCCTCGCATGGACGTCAGTGTCAGGATGAAATGGGTAGGTAGGTTCTTTCTGTCTAGCGTGCCTGCCCCAGCTTTTGGTCAGTTGCTTTGGGGTGATGCAGTTGGTCAGGCAGATCTTGGCTCTAAACTGACCCCATGTTTCTTACAGCCTAGGAGAGCAGGGCGGAAGCTCTGCAGTGGGGTTCCGGGCAGGTATGTGTAGGGATGACCCCCCCAAGGCCTACAGAGCCCCAGAGAAAGAATTGCTGTCTTCTCATCTTCTCAGCCCATTCACTTCTGTCCTTTCCGGGAGAGGGGTGCTCTTGGGCGTGGGTCATCTTCCTCCCAGAAGCTGGAGTTTGTAGTGTGTGCTCTAGAGCTGGTGTGCTGTGTTGATCGGCCATCCAAGTGGGACATGGATGTTGGGGAGCTGAGTGCAGTGCCAGCAAGCCAGCCTCCACTTACAACCCCGGGCAGGAAGCAGAAAGAAGGCAGAAGAGGGTGATGACCCAAGACCAAAGCGGGCCATCCATGGGTGCTGCTGGACTTGGGCCTGGCTCGTGCCAGGCAAGCAGCTTACCACTGGGCCGCACATCCCCTCAGCCCTCTTTGAGACAGGGTCTGACTAAACTTCCCAGGCTTTCCTGGACCTCACTCTGCGGCCCAGGAGGGCCTGGAACTTGAGATCTCCCTGCACCAGCCTCCTGAGTAGCTGGGATTGCAGGCCTGTGGCCCCAAGATCACTTCTGTTCCTTCATGAGACATTGGAGTCTCTGTTTGGATTCCCCTAAGGGTAGACCAGGTCTTTGCCTCTGACAGAGGTGGGTAGAGGCAGGAACATGACTACAGGGTGGAGTCTTAGGCAGAGGATGGTTTGGCCTTGTAGCACCCGCCTTCTCTTTCCTTGCCTCTTCCCGGCCCCAGCCCCTCCTCCCCACCTCCCCACCTCCCCACCTCCCGTGGGGTTCATGCCCCAGCTCTGCGAGTTTGGGATGATTGGAGTTCTAAGTCACCTCATGGCCAAGGGCCTCCACCATGAGCCAGGGGCCTGCTGTGCTTTCTTTGTTCCTTGCCAGCCCGGCCTCCTCTGGCCAATACGTGAGGCAGCAGAGCTCGTGGGGCGCAGGCTGCCTGCATGTGTGAGCACAGGCTGTAGGAAATGAAGACATCCCAGGAGGAAAGGACGGCCTTGCTTGCTCACGCGGGGAGGTGTGTGCAGAGTTGATGGTGGGGTGAGCCCAGAAACCGCTCTGAGTGATGAATAGCTGCTGTAAAACAGAATGCTGGCATGGGAGTCTGGCCCGAGGTGTCTTGGCCCCGGCCCTGAGACCTGGTCCAGGCTGGTGTACGTCATGTGTTGGGAGGCTCTGCTGGAGCCAGGGCCGAGTCCATTCAGCGGGACTGGGTGGTCTGAGTGACACCAGCCACTGCTTCTGCCCTGCTGGGTGGGATCCGGTCTCTGTTCTGGACTGGGCCTGCATAGGTGGACCCAGGCCCATGTATGATTGACCTATCAGGCTCTTCGGTGACGCTCATTTTGTTTAGTGTGTATGTATGTGTACATGAGTGTGTGTAGGGGAAGAACACTCTGTCTTGTTCTTTAGATGCTATCAGCCTTCTTTTCTGAGACAGGCTCTCATTGGTCTGGAACTCACCAAGTAGCCCAGCAGCCAGTGAACCCCAGGAGTGTCCCCGTCTCTCCCTTTCCAGATCTGGGGCTGCAGGTTCACACCACCACACCCAGCCCTCATGCTGATGAGGCAAGCACCAACCGAACTGTCTTTCTTCTCCCCAGCAGAGCTCCTTGCTGTACGTTCCAGGGCCCTGAACGCATCTCCACTTCCACGAAGTGTCTGTGGCAAAAGCCATCCCAGGACTCACCTTTAGTGTCATGAGGGTGGAGCTTGGACGTAGTCCCCCGCTAAGATGTGTGTCTGGGCAATCAAACAGGACAGATAGGACTCACAGCTTCTCCACTCATTAGAGGATTCAAGGAAATGCTTAGAGACCGGGGCTGGCATCATTCCAGCAGATAGCCCTTCTCTTCCCCCTCAGCCGTACGGCTTTAAGGGTAGAGCTGGGGTTACCATGGAATGTTCACGAGACGCCTGTGGGTGCCAGCTCTTCGTGGACACTATGTCATTGTCCCCAAGGAGGCTCCCCCAAACCGAGGTTCCCAAGAAGCCCGTCTCACCCACTCTCAGCTGTCATAGTGACTCCAGTCCCATTTCTGTCACACCCACCAATGCAGCCTTGTTGCCCGAGAGCTCCGCCAGGTCCTCTCTGTCCCTCGGGAGAGGAAGGAACGTGGGAAGCGAATCGCAGTTCTGATTAGGAAAGGCTGACAGCAGCTGACCCAGGCCAGCTGTACTGGTCCACGGGAAGGGCCAGTGCTGCTGCGTTAGACCCCTATCCTTGTGCCTGATGCCTGGGGTAGCTGCATGTCTGCGCTAGTGCCTTTTCTGACCCTCTGGACCCCGGGAAGCAGTACTGCTACAGAGTCTCCCCAAAGTCTTTAGTGCCTGTGGGTTTTGTACTCTCTGGGGGTAGCCTGGCCTTAGTGGATGGGAAGAGCAGTGAGAACTGACCTAAGCCCCCCACTATGCCCTTGGCACTCAACAGGTACCACGTGGGTCAGTGCTGGGCCTCTGCTGGCCCAGGTCCCTCTCCTTCCCTCAGTTGTAGGGATTTAAGGATAGAGCTGGGATTGTTAGAGACTGTTTCTGAGAAGGCCATAGGCTCCAGTCCTTTGTGGACACCATGTCATCTTGCTCAGACAAGCGGGAGGCGCCTCTCAAGCTTCACACACTATTAAAGCGCTGAGCTGGAGGACAGAGGGGCAGTAGTGACTCGGAATCCCAAGCAGGGCTGGTTCAGAGCAGCCTCAGGAGACCCCCCCAGGGTCCTGTGCTCAGCTGCTCGGGTGGCTCCTGCTCCCTCTGGAGCCTTCTCCATTCTCCCAGGGCCTTTGGGACATGTTCAGTCCCTTTCTCTCTCTGGTCAGCAGTACCCGGCATGTAGCTGACATTTGTGTCTACCAATGTCCTCTGTGAACGTGGATGCTAAGTTTACTCTGCAGTAAGATAATGTGAAGGGAGGTGGTTATAGGAAAGTGCAGAGGGGACCTGCCACTCCAGTCATCCTCTCCGGACAACCCAAGTGCCATTTATGAGGAAAAGACCTCACCAGATGCCACTTCTGCTGGCTTCTGTCCTGGCTCTCCACATAATTCTGTGTCCAGTTGGTTCCTGCTGTTGGTCATTCACCAAATGAGGCATTTAGTTAGTTACAGCAGCGAGAATGGCCTGCTGCATGGTCAGAGGCTGAGGCTGGGGAATGTGGCCACACACCCATGGGCCCTGGGGTTAGGCATGAACCTGGCCTTCTGGCCACAGCCATAGCCCTTCTGCCAGGGAAAGAACTGGGGCTTCCCCAGTCCAGTGTCCTCTGGATACGGCAAGAAACCCAGCGGCAGGGTTTCCAGAGACGCCCATGGCCAAGGCCTTCTTCCTCCGTCGGAGGTGCTCAGAGTTGAAGGTTCTCATTTCCCATTGCTGGCTCACGCTCATTCCTCTAGTGAACAAACTGGCAAGTAGACTCTCTGTGGAGGCCAAGGCAGGAAAGTAATAGCCTCCAAGGTCCATACATTGCCAGTACAACAACAACAGTCCAGAGGCCAGTCCCTCCCTCCCCCACCCAAAGTCACCCCAGGGTAGGCAGGTGGAGCCTCTGGCAAACACCAGCAACCTTCTTGGCAGAAGCCCTGTGGGCTCAGGCAGACTTGCAAGAAAGAGGTAGACATAGGAGATGAGGTTTTCGTCCCTGAGTGCCGACTGGAGACAGCATGCGTGGCTCAGGGTTCCTCAATCCTGGGGCTGGGGCTGTGGTGTTAGGCATTTGCCTAACATACACAAAACCTTGGGTTCAGTCCTCAGGGCTATGCAAATTTCGTGGTGGCTTAAACCTACAATCTTAGACTTGGAAAGGGGATGCAGGAGGATCAGAAGTTCAAGGTCATCCTCCTTTATTTTGGAGACCAGCTTGGGGTTATAGTGACTGCCTCCCCGCAAAAAGAAATTTAATAAATAATAAAGCTGCATTCTCAGACTAAGCCCACAGAAAGGAAATAGTGGAACGGTGGACCCTAGAGCATTCTAGGAATTCTGGCTGGTCTCTGGGGTGAGAAAATGACCATCAGATGATGTAGGCAAGATCTTGCTCTGGTTCTGGAAGCTTCTGCACTGGACTGGGGGCCTTCTGGGCTGGGGAAAGGGAAGTTCCCAGCACCCTCCTCTTCTGTCCTCCTGGTATCAGCTGGCCTTCCTGGATTTACTCCCTGGTGGTCTAGGTCTCCTCCTGAGCAGAACAGCGATTGCTGGATAGCAGGGATCCTGAGCTGCCTTACAGAGTGGCCGTGTCTTGTATAACCTAGAACAACTCATTTCCCTTTATGTCTCCTGGAAGTGAGGTTGACAGCTCCTCCTGGTTAGCAGGTGGCAGGGCATATAGGCTGGGTGGCAGTCCTAGGGTGGGGTGGGGCAGGGCGGGTGGAGTGAAGCGGGACAGGAGAATCTCTTCCCCACCTCAGCAATGTCTCTCCTCCACTATTGTCCCTAGCCTCTCTTCCCCCACTGGGCCAGTCTCTTAACTCGTTCCTGTGCAACTGTGTCTTCCAGCAGCTGTTTGTCTTGGTGCATTTGGCTTGAATGATGACTGCACCTGCCGCCCGGGGCCTCATGGGATACTTTTCCTGCCTCTCTCTGCCTCTTCCCTAAGGCATCCTGAGAAATGAGTCTAAGCCCAGACCCCCTTCCCCCCCTCAAGTTCTTTCACTACCCCACTTCAGACTTCTGCTGGGCAACTAGACTCTTAACACTATTGAACCTCCAGACCCCGGAATCTCATCCTAGAATCCTTTACAGTTCTGGAAGTCAGTTTCGGGGACAGCAGGATTGGAGAAAAGGCCTGTGACTGGCTGATATGAGGGGACATGTACCACCTAGGGCCAGTGTAGGGGTTTGAGGGCATAGGGTGTATATACTTAGGAGTGGGGGAAACCTTGGTGAGTCAGAGGTCACTGCTGTGAATCATACATGGATGCAGACTGTTTCTCAGAGTCTGGGTAGCGTGTAGATGGTCTGGGTAGCGTGTAGATGGTCTGGGTAGCGTGTAGACGGTCTAGGTAGTCTGTAGACAGTCTGGGTAGCCTGTAGACAGTCTGGGTAGCCTGTAGACAGTCTGGGTAGCCTGTAGACAGTCTGGGTAGCCTGTAGACAGTCTGGGTAGCGTGTAGACAGTCTGGGTAGTCTGTAGACAGTCTGGGTAGCGTGTAGACAGTCTGGGTAGCATGTAGACATCTGTGGGTATTGTCAGGGCGGGGAAACAGTAGCATCTAGGACCTCCTGCAGGTACCCAGCAGGAGCTGGCTGCCAACCTTGGCTCTAGCATCCAGCAGATGGACAGAGGGGTGACCAAAGGGGCTTCTGGGCCATCAAGGTAACATCCTTGTTGATCCTGTTGATTGTTCCACAGTCTGCTGCTGCCTTCTACCCTGCTGTGGGCCAGGCCCTGGGATCCAGGCACTCTGTCCAAGTCTCCCAACTTCACTGACTGGTAGCCAAGCCTTTTCTTCCTCATTGCCTAGCAATTTGCACCTACCTGCTCATATGCTCTGACAAAGCTAATCGTGTATTCTTTAAAATGTTACTTTCATCCTGCCTGCTCTTCCAAAGGTCCTGAGTTCAATTCCCAGCAACCACATGGTGGCTCACAACCATCTGTAATGGTGCCCTCTCTGGCCTGCAGGCATACATACAGACAGAATATTGTATAAATAATAAATAAATAAATATTTTTAAAAAATGTTACTTCCAAAGGCCAGGTCAGGCCTTCCTCAACCCAGGAAGCTTCCCAAGTCCCACGGTGTCAGTTTGTCCCTTCTGTGAGTGTGATGTGACACTCAGGTCCCATGGGCCCAGGGAGACGACTGACATCCCCTAGGGTGTGAGTGTGTCCTTGGTAGGATGCCATCAGACAGTTCTGGGTCTTATACAACCATAGGGAGAGAGATCCAATAGCAGATAGCCGCCACCAAGAAACTGTTCGCACTCTGTGCTCGTACGGTCTGAGGTCCCTGCGTGGCTCTAGGTCTGGGCCTTGTCATGCCTTGCTGGCATTATTCTGGCACTGGGGTCTCAGGTGTTTTGGGCGGGTTTAGTGTTCCCTAGGATGTATGGCTTCTGGAAGAGGCTGTGAGTCAAAACTGCTCTCCCAAGAGGCCCTCCATCTGCAAGGACAGGAGCCTCTCTTATTTCCACCTGGTCCTGCCAGGAATGGCTGCAGGCAGGAAAGGCAGCTGGCTCTGTTCTCCTTCCTCGGCTTGGGTGAGGAGCAGAGACCAGCAATGGATTTACCAGAAGGCTTACTCAGAATGGTTCCAGGAGGCACAGCCAGACCCTGTGTGCTCTGAGGCCAGGCGGGGGCCCTGGTCCTCTCTGCTCCTGAAATAACCTCCACACAGCACAGTGGGAGAGAGGCTGGGAGGGATGTCGTGGAGTCTGTAGGGAAGTGAGTTGAGTTGCATTTGGCTGCACACCGCAGACTCACCTGTTCTGGAGGTGAAGGGTCAGAAACAGCCAGCAGGTGCATTCGCTCTCTGGGAGGAGGGTCGAGGGTCAGGGAGGGGGTGTCTTTGGCTTAGAGGCTGAGTTCCTCTTTCCCATGCAGGTTCTAGCCACGCTCTGGTTTTGTTTCTGTTGCTCTGATGAAAAGCACATTAGGCTGTATGGTGGTGGCACACTCCTTTAATCCCAACACTCCCGAGACAGAGGCAGGCGGATCTCTGTGAGTTTAAGGCCAGCCTGGTCTATGGAGCGGGGAGTTTCAGGGCAGCCAGAACTGTTAAAGAAACCCAGTCTCAAAAAACAAAGTTACAAACAAAAAGCAGACTGGAGGAAAGGGTCTATTTTATCTCTTAATTCCTGTTTAGAGTCCTAGTGGCAGTTCAGGCCCCGCCATAGAGGAAATGGCGCCTCCTGCACCAGGCTGAGTCTCGTGCCTTTGACTCAGTGAAGACAGTCCTCCAGATGT
The DNA here is from genome assembly GCF_014885135.2 of Alexandromys fortis. NCBI lineage: Eukaryota > Metazoa > Chordata > Mammalia > Rodentia > Cricetidae > Alexandromys > Alexandromys fortis. The sequence goes on along the minus strand of NW_026067961.1, from coordinate 1,086,124 downwards.
CCCCATAGGCCAGTCTACACAGACAGTCCTTCATTAAGACTCTTTCCAGGTGGCTCTGAGTTGTCTGTCTGGTTCTTCTCCCGGCAGCTGGAGATGCAGGTGGAATGAGAGCGGCAGCCCACTTTGCTCGGTCTGCAAGAGCTGTCTGCCCCTGTGCTGGGCGTGGAAGACGCTCCCTTCAACTCTCTTAAGGTCCCCCTGGGAGCATGGCTAGACTGGTCTGGCACAGTGGGCATGTGAAGATGCTTGTGGGCATCATGGCTTATTCAACCACACACCTCACCCCACCATGGGAAAGCTTAGGACCTCAGGTTTAGATCTCAGGACTATCTGTATAGGTCTCTGATTCCTTCTTTCCTTTATATCCTCCCCCACCTGCTGTGGGCTTGGTTATTGGCTTGACCAGGCCTCCACAAGCAGCTTCACCAAGGGCTGGCCCTTAGCATTATTGCCAGGCAGGAACATGGATAGGGCAGGGAGGTAGCCTCATCTCTTAGAGTCATCTCTGAGTTTTTAGGAACCTGGGTGAGGTATTAAATAGACTCCCCTGACACGTACGCGCGCGCGCACGCGCACACACACACACACACACGCATATACACACAATATGCTTCTGTGCAGCTCTGGACTCAGTCTGCGTGGCTTGGATACTGCTCATTTCTTTGAGATTCAGTAACATGTACTTAGGTGTTTGATATCCAAGTTGGATCAGGGTAAAACCTCAGGAAAGGATTCGTGGAGAGGTTATCCAAGGATGATCCTACGAGACAGACCCACAGAGCAGGAACCAGTGGGGTCCCATTCTACTTTAGGTCTTGGTGGCCCTGGGAGATGTTAGTTCTGCCCCTCTGCCTAGAGTCGGGGCCCTCCATCTCTGAAGGAGGTAATGGTGTTTGGGGGGAGTCATTGTGGCATCTGGGGGAATCAGGACAGAGGAGGCTAGTGGCTGCTTGCGTGGGGAGGGAGCTGGACTGGCAGAGGTAGGAGTGGCCCCTGTTGCTGACACAGACATTTCACCACAGCAGGTTTGCATTGGGAAGGCATTTCCCAAACAGCATCCAGACCCCAAAGCCCTGTGTCTGGATATGTTTAGTGACACGAGGGGAGATGGTGGGGACAGTAGAGTGGCTTTGCCAGTCCCTGGGCTGCCATGTGGGCCAGGCTAGACAGATGTGGGACGTGGGAATGGGTGTCCCCACTTCAGCTAGGGGAGGAGCTAGGGTCAGTGGAAGAGGGAGTGTGAATGAGAGGTCACCGATGGTCCCGGATTGTGGAGGGCTGAGGTCAGCAGGCATGTGGCTGCTAGTGGCTAGGCCCAATGCTGGACTCCTTTGGCTTGTTTCAGACCTGGCTGGCTCCCATGACACCTTTAGGACCGATGGGAAAGGACAGGTCCTTCAGGGACCAGCTCTGGGCACTGTCACTGACTTAATGTTTAGCCTTGGGGTTTGACATTATTAAAGGGCCCAGAGCAGGGGCTCAGACAGCCTGACATCCCTACTCATGTTTACACTTTCTCCACGGGAGGGAGGTGCTGCCGCAGTCAAACCCTTATTGTAGAGGAAGAAACTGAGGCAGACAGGTGTCATGGCTGGGCACTGGGCACGGGAAAGACAATTAGGCATGGTGCTGCAGCAGCAGTTGAGAGCTCACAGATAGATCTATAAACAGAAAGCCAAGAAAGCTCACTTGAAGTGGCAAAGTCTTTTAAAAAGCCTTAACCCACCCTCAGTGGCCTACAGCTTCCAGGCAGACTATACCACCTGATCCTCTCCAGGTGACTGCTGGCTGGGGACCGAGCGTTCAAGGAAAGGGTTTATTTCAGCTTCCGCCTCTCAGGACACACTTGATGGCGGATGTCTGGGTGCTCAGGATGTCTGCTCAGAGCCGACACCTGCAGGCGGGAGCTGAGGCAGAGGCCTTGGAGGAGCACTGTGGCTGCGTGACAGGCTTTCCCTGGGGAGATGTAGCATACAGTGTCTTCTCACTCTGCATAGGGTAGCCCACAGCAGATTATAGTTGCTCCCAGAGCCCAACTGATAAACCCATGAGTTTTATCGGAGTTACTTGAGAAACATAGGTGAGGGGCTGCTTACAGGAGCAGAAATGACTCAAGGAAAGCTGTATCACCAAAGCCCACCTCAGCAAGCATGGCAGATCACAAAAGCTGGGTACTTGGAGCACTCTACACAGCTCACAGCTCAACTGGGGAGGGAGGGAGGGAGGGAGGGAGGGAGGGAGGGAGGGAGGGAGGGAGAGAGAGAGAGAGAGAGAGAGAGAGAGAGAGAGAGAGAGAGAGAGAGAGTTTTCTTAGTGCCTCAGTTGGCCTAAGCCCCATCCAGGCAGGCAGCTCCCCTGGTTTCTGCTCTCAAGTCTCTTGGCTGGTCTCTGCTTCTTCCAGGCGGCCTGTCATCTGAGAGTGTCTCGGTGACCTTGTTTACTTTTGTGAAGGAGGGGCCTAGTGAATCTGATCAGTTTCAGGGACTTCCTGAAGCTATTTTGAAGAGTTACTTTCTATCTTAAGGAGTTTGCCTACAGGATAGAATGTTTCAATCTCAGGGAACATGCTACAAAACAGTTGCAGGCTGGCTTGTTGTGTTTGCTTTTTTTGTATCATCCAGGACCACCTGCCCAGCAGTAGCACCACCCATGTTGGGCTCAGCCCGCCCACATAAATCTTTAATCAAGAAAAATGCTCTCCAGGCTTGTCTACAGGCCAAGTCGATGGCAGCATTTTCTCAGTTGAGGCTTTCCCCAGACAACTGTAGCTTGTTTCAAATTCTCTCTGGGCAAAACAGGACAGGTGAGTAGGTCTCCTACTTCTAGGGCCTTGAGTTTGGGAGGTGTCAGAGTGTGTTTTGCCTAAGCAGGGGTTTGTGTTACTTTGTCTGCCACTTGACCCAACCTGTGGCCCAAAGGATGGCAGCAGAGGAAGCACTGACTCATTGGTAAAGTGACTGTGTTAGAGTCTTTTCCTGGCTCTCTGTGAGGTGGCTGCCACCTCACCACCTCACTGCATGCTGCTCTGACTCCTAGAGTCCTCATTGACAATGGGGTACATGTTAGCAGTACCATACTATGAGAGTTGCCTCCATCCAGGTCCTGCCCACAGCATACTTATTGGGGAGGTTTCTGGAAGCACCTCAAGGCAAAGGCTTAGTGTCTCTGAGGTGTGCCACTCAAAGAAGGCAGGAGAGGGGGGCTTACCCCGCAGACCAGCAGATCCCAGACAGGCATGTCTGCGCTGTCATGCCCCAGCAGGTAGGTGATAGGGTAGGCTGGGCCCTGGATTCCAGACAGGACAGGACAGGTGGGACATTGTGGGCTTGCAAGACTGCTGCTTCCAGAGTTCCCAGATTGTTGGGCGAGGCCACTGGCCAGCACGGGCTTTCTTTTCTCTGCCATATGTAGCCAGTAGGTCAGACTATGGGTCAAAGACCTTTCCACCCCTATAGTCTGGTGGCCCAGGGAGCATTAACCCTCTTCCTTCCTGGCAGCTATGGCTAACTTAACCTGTGCTCACTGCCTATCTGGAATGTTCAGAGGGAGACATGATCACTTCTAGGAGAGCAGATTATGCTGTTATGATGTTACAGCTGCCTTCCTTTGTGGTTGCTGTCAGCAGCTTCCTGGAAGCCTGCGCGGACAGGTGTCCTGTTCTCCAACCCTGGTTCAGGGACTCCGCCTAAATCTAGAGCATCTTCCCAACAGAGAGCACCTGGTCCAAGCACCCCATCTTGTCAAGTGTTCCACATCTTCATTCAGGCCCTGGGAAGAGGGAGGGGGGTCCTGTGAGTGAGAGGGTACATCAGAAAAGGTGCGGGCTCAGGAGGGAATCTCCCACCCAAGCTGGAATCCCAGACCTGGCTGTCCATGTGAGGTGGACTACAGAGCAGCTTGAACTCAGGAGGGGCAGCCTCTGCAGACCCACACCTATCATAGGGCTGTCCCTCTTAGCTTGTCTACTCTGTTCCCAGCACTGTCCTTGTGCTAAGGGATGTGGGGACTCTTTTCAGGCTCCTTTGATGGAGCCCAGTGAAGGGTGAAATAGATGGGGACACAGGGCTTAGGGGACGAAGAAGTGGTGGTAACATCTCCATGCCTAGGATTCCAGCTTTGTACTGTGGCTTCACACTGCCCCGCCTCCCCTCGCTTCCCACCAAGCCTCCTCTGCAGGGCCTCCCAGCCTTGCCAGGGTGGTTTCTCTTCTGTGTTGGCCAGGACACGATGACTGTGTGTCTCTGCACGTTTGTGTGCGCATCTCTATCTGAAGTTGTGCATCTGTGTGTGCCTTTTGTGTGTGTGCGCGTTTGCACAGTGGGCTGTGCGTGCACATGTGTCTGTATGTGCCTGTGGTTTGTGTGGGTTTGTGTGTGTGTGTGTGCCAGCAGGAATGCGGGGGGGGGGGGCATGCTGTGGTGGGACCAACCCGGCCCTCTGGGGGTGGGTGGGCGGGGCTTAGGAGTGGAGGCGGCTCCCTCTGGAGTCTGAGGATTTGGCCTTTACCTGCAAGGGGTGGAGGGAAAGTTGAGACCATAAAGGCAGAGGGGCGGGACGTGCCAGACTCAGCGCTGCTCCCTGCCGGCAAGCTCACAGTGAGTGCCTTGGAGTTGGAGTGTTTCCGACTGTCTGTGTCTGAGCTGGGTGTGCACTGGAGCCTGGAGCTGGAGCCCTGATCTGTGAGCCCTGAACAAGATTCCTGAGCCCAGGCCGCCTACCACTCCACGGACCCAGCATGAAGGCATCCCGGGGCTGGGGAGGGCTGGCTATGCTCTGGTGCCTTGGGCTCCTAGGCAGCCCGGTGGGTGTCACTGGCACTCACTACCGCTATCTCTGGAGGAACTGCTACCCATGCCACCTGAGCCAGGCAGGCTACCTCGTGAGCACCGGTGACCAGAGGCCAGGTGGGCACCCCAGGAGCAGGGCTGGGCGGGATCAGGATGCCCCTCCCTAGCATGCTTCCTTTGTTTCTTTCTCTCTTTTAGTTTTGTTTGATATGTATGGGCATTATGTCTGAATGTATGTATGTGTACTGTGTGCATGCAGTGACCTCAGAGGCCAGAAGAGGGCGTTGGATCGCCTGGAACTTGAGTTACAGACGTTGCCGGCTCCATGTCGGTTCTGGAATCAGATCCTTTGGATGAGCAGCAAGTGATCTTAACCCCTGTGCTGCCAGCCCTCGTTTCTCTTTTTCAAAGTTTATGCCAAGCGGCGAGCACAGGGGGAGTCAGCCTGGGGAGGGCCCAACAGGTGCTTACTACTGCGGAGACAGGACCCAGACGCGTCCCGAGCAGTCAGACCTTCCAGTCCTGTGACAGCAGGGGAGGTCACTGCCCTGGAGGAGGCGAATGCTCCTGGCTTTTTGAGCTAAGCTTCCTGCGTGCCCACTCCTCTGTATCAGCCACTCTGAGTTAACTGAGAAGGGAAAAGCTTAGGGACCTTTTGAGGTGGCCTGTGTGACTATGACAGGTGCTCTCATTTCAGCCCACAGGCCTCTCAGTCCCAGGCAGCGGGGTCACTTAGAGGCTCTGGGCTTGAGACTCTGGCAGCCGTGGGGATTAGGATCCTCTTATTCTTGCTCACCCTGGAAGCTGGGATTTTGATGCTTCTGAGCCGGCCTCCCTCCACGTGGCTGTACACAGCCTGGAGCTGGGCACCCTCAGGAATGTGAATGACTTGAGGCTGTTTGCAGCTCCCCAGTGACTCATCACTCGCACCCCAGGGAGAGGCAAGGGCCTCTGGTGCTCCCTATCAATCCCTCCCAGACTGGAGATGTCCCTGGGGCGAGTCTCACTCTTCCGTGCCTGAAAGGCACCCGGGCTAGTTGGATGCTACCTGCCCATGCTGTGTCATTCTGTTTCGAGGGTCCTAATGCCCCCAGACCAGGCCAGGCTGGAATGTCACTGCCTTGTAGGTGGCACTTGGGAGCCTGTGTAGCATCAAAAGGGTCTCACTTGGGCACCACCAGGCTTTGGAGAACTTGGAGCCCCAGTGCCTGCACTGAGGCTTTCCCGGGGGCAGAGGGAGAAGAAAAGCCAGTGGATTCTGGTTTTCAGAGTGAGGACCTGGTGTCCTGGTGCCTGGCAGAGTGGCAAGGTCCCAGAGGTGTTTCCTGGAAGCCGCGGTGAAGCTTGAGAAAACCTGAAGTGCTTTCCACAGAGGCAACGTTTGGCGACTGGCTGGCCTTGACTGCTGTGTGTTGTTGGGCCAGGAACCGGTGGGGGTGGGTAAAGGATTGGTGCCCCTCGTCCTTCTGATGGCATTCTTTGTGTCTCCCGGCAGCACCACCAGCTTCGGCTTAGCAGGTACTTAGAGGCTTACCCAGCGCCCAGGGGGACTGGCCCAGGTTGGCACAGCGATGTCACCATGTGCTGCTGGTCCTGTCATGAGCGCCAAGTTCCCAGTCACTGGCCACAGCCCATGGGGGCAGAATGATTTAAAATGACTTTTCCAGTTCCCCCTGCTGGATGGCCCTTCCCTGGTACTCTTGGGGATTCAGTATGCAGTGGGTTTGCCTGTTACCAGACATAGCCCCTTGAATGAGCAGGTTCCATCCAACTCTCGAGTTGGGGTACACGCTCTGCTCTGACTTGTTCTCACCGGGTCAGCAGGGAAGTATCTGTGCTACAGATGCACCCCAGCTATCCTGCTCTTTGCTTTGGGGGTTCGACTCTTCCAAACATCTCCGGATAGCCCCGCTGCAGGCTCGGTGTGACCACAGCTGTGCTGTCTCTGTGTGGGAGGCATAGCACAGTTCTGGGACATGGGCCTGTAGGAGGAGAAATTCCCGGGAACCTGGCCTGTAAGCGTGCCTGGGCACAGATAGCGCTTGTGAGCCTGGCGTGCAGACGACCCCAGCAGGTACTGCTAGGTCAGGAGGCCAGGGTAGGAACTGTCAGCTCGTGGCCAGAGTCACACAACAGATGCCTGTACTCTGCATTTTTTTTCCCTCATGGCCACTCTTGCAGATTAGTCTCTACTAGGTGCCCTAAAGCAGACACAGGCCGGGGAGGTGTCACCCAGTTGGGAGAGTGTTTGCCTGATATGCACAAAGCCATGGCTTCCCTTCCCAGCACTGCATTAAAAACTATATATAGAGGCATAATTGTCTGTAATCCCAGCACTCAGCAGGCAGGGTATTAGAAATTCAGGACTATCCTTGGCTACATAGTGAGTTTGAGGTTAGCCTTGGCTATATGAGACCCTATCTCAAACAGTAGCAATAAAAGCAGACTAATTACCTGATGGTGGAGATGGGAGCCCCAGAAGGCTGGATCTGAGATGTAAGCGTACAGCTAACCTGGGAGAACCCGTGTTTTCTGTCTCCCAGTGCACAGAGGCCTGGACTCACAGTGCTGAAGTGATATGCCTAACCCTTCCCCTCCCCCGCCCCAGCTTGCTCTCCCTGACCCCCCCCCCCCCCCCCCCCCCCCCCCCCCCCCCCATGCCCCCCCAAGGCTGTGGTGGCCTCGTGTTTGTCAACCTAACCCAAGCCCCATCCCATGACACTGACCTTAAAGCAGTCCTGTCCTCAGTTTTCATTTTCTGAGTAGTGTCATGGGGATGAGGACCTGATGTCTTTAGGGACACTACCTACCTAGCCATGCTGACGGTAAGCACTGCTGAGCCTGAGGCTCCTCAGGTCATAGCCAAAGCTCTACTCCTAGGCTCAGCACCTCACAGGTCCTCCAAGCTGTTTGTGAACAGCTCTGTGTGGCCCACTTTTTGATGAGGCAAACAGGACTTAGGCCACAGGGTCCTGCCCTGCTTTCAGAATGTGGGTTATTTCTGTAAAAGGCGTTCGTCTTGCGTCAGAAGAGGCCTGGTTGTCGGGGCTGCAGGGCTGTGTTAAGGGTAAACCCTTCAGCCTGGGATGGACCTGCCGTGTCCAGACGCTGGCTCTTGAGGGTGGCGGAGCTGAGGGTTGGTGGTGCCGAGGGCCATGGTGGAGCCGCAGAGCTCCAGCCCAGGCTCTGTTATAAACTCGCACAATAGGTGTCTCCAGGAAACACCGTAAAGGTAGGAAGGGTTGAAGCTGGAGTCATTACACCAGGCCCTCCTAGAGGCACCTGGGACAGTGATAAAAGCCCTATCTCTGACTGGCAGATGTCACAGGAGTGATCTGGGACCCTTGTAAGGAACTGGTTGCACACAGAGGGAGGCTAGAGCGTCTGTCCCTGTCTCAAAGGACTGTGGAGAAGTGGCAGGTATGTGTGATCAGGGAGACCCATGTCCACACCAGTGTACGGAGAGTTAGCAGAGGAGTCCTGTTGAGCAACAGCCGTCTTGTGCCTGGAGGCCCTTCACAGCTTGAGAGTCTTTGTGGTCAGCAGGGCTCCCTCCCCGGCTTCCGAGGAGCATGCAGCCATGTGCAGACTGACCTGGGAGGATTGAGAACCCCTCGCTGGGGTGCTGAGTGGCTCAGAATCCTTTAACTCTTTCAGCCTGTTTGCCTTGCCCACAGTGTTGGGGGTCAGCAGTGGTGCCCAGGAACACCCAGACTGTCCAGATAGGATTTCATAGACCGGCTGTCTCTGAGGACCCCTGCATGTACCTCAGTTAAGCTGTGTGTGCCTCTGTGACCTCCCAGCGATTTAAGCTCAGGAACTAACTCCTCTCTGGACCCCGAGATAGATGTTGTCACTCCAACTCCTCTAGCAGGGTCCCTGAAACCCTCATCGCGCCCTGGCTCTTCAGTCTCTCAGAGTCTTTAGGGCCTTGGCCAGCGCCGTCGGGCCTTTGTTTCCGAGCCGAGGGCTCACGTGACAGTGGCTTTGTGGAAGAGAAGTGGGGGCTCATGGCCTTGTTTCCTGCCTCTTGAGACAGGCAACACAGAGCAGGACACCCTCTGCCTCCAGTTGGCTCTTCACCACATCCCCCTTGTTGTCCAGAGCTACCTGGTGGTGCTTACCATACAGATTCCAGAAGGGGCATCACGGAATGAGGGCCACACTCCCAGCAGACAGGTCTTAGGAAGCACTGAGAAACAGAAAGGGGGCTGCTGTGTAAACAGAGAGAGGGGTACCACTGTCCATCCCTCACCCTGCAGCCCCCCTCAGGAGCCCACATTCTCTCCTTCTGGACCCCTGGGCTGGTCCTACCCTTGGGGTTGTGTACAGCAGATATGAAAAAGACAGTGGCCCATGCTGAGGTTTCCTTTGGTAGCTCTTCCCCCCCCCCCCAGGGCATGCCAGCCATGGTAAATGGGCACCGCCTCTGTCTGGGGCTGTGAGGGAAATGGATGTGATCTGACAAGATCTGGGGTTCATGCTTCATCTGTTCACCACAATGGGCTGGTGTGTGCCTAGCTGGTAATTCCACTCTCTCTCCCTAGATGTGGATGAGTGTCGTGCACGCAACGGCGGCTGCCAGCATAGGTGTGTGAATACCCCTGGCTCTTACCTCTGTGAGTGCAAGCCTGGCTTCCGGCTCCACACAGATGGCAGGACCTGCCTAGGTAAGTGTCACCTGCCTGGGGCTCTGAGCCTCATTCTTCAGAACAACCTCAGGTCTGGGAAGGAGGGGCCAAGGGAGGCCTGAGTGGGCTGGCGTTAGACTATGCACTCAGAAGTTCCTTCCTGTGGAGCATGAGTGTCTGGGAGTCCTGAGCACACCCTGCAGGGGGGTAAAGCTCCCCCAGCTCCCTGCGTCCCCAGCCTGTGTCAGCTCTGCGGCTATGCTAAGTCTTGCTGAGATTGAGACCATCTGCAGGGGTTGATCAATCAACAGGGACCCAGGCCTGGCTAAGCTGCCACCAAGACAAGGGGCAGGGGTCTCCTGGGGTTGCGTCTGCGTGGTAGGGAGGCAGGCTGAGCCTTGGCCCTGACAACAGAAAGCATTTTTTGGTCTACAGAAGAGGGCTTCTTTGGAAGCCTGAGCTGCCACAGCGGTGAGGGGCAACCAGAGAACAGGCTCCTGGCCCCCGGCTATCTGTAGGATTTCTGCTGTGAGGGAAGGGTTTACTGGCCTCCTGAGAACACAGGGCCTCTGGCAGCTTAGAGCTAAAGAGACATCCAGAGCCAGGCGGAGGAAACTGTAAGACCAGCTCGCAGTCGTCCACTTCATAGTGCGCCCTGGGTACTCGGTCCACCCCTCCCTCTTTTTCTATGGTGTTCTTGGGGGGAGGCACCCCTACTTCCTACTTTGGAGATCCAGACAGCTTAGGCCAGTTCTGAGCGCTTGGTCTTGGCTGCTATAGGGCTGGCAATGTGCCAGCCCTGGGGGGTTGCACCCCATACACACATGTCCCAGCCTCTGTCCGCTGCTCCGCTGCAGGAGCCAGGCAGCTGCCCGAGTGAGAAGTAGAAGCAGATGCAGGAATGCTGCTATGTGTTTCAGGGTAGCTGTGATAGTGGAGCCCAGCGACTGCCTGTGTTTCAGGGTAGCTGTGATAGTGGAGCCCAGCGACTGCCTGCTGCTGGCCCTTCTGGGAGCCTGAGGCACCCTTGTCAGGCAGGATGCTCCTTAAAGAAGGGTGACCCCTGCTGCCGGCTCCAGGACAAGGACACTCATTCCCCCTGTGTCTTCTCACTGTCTCCATTGACAGTCGCCCTCACTGAAGTGCCCTGAGGGGACAGAGGACCAAGACAGGACGGGAATGCGTCACTAACAGTCAGAGAGCAGAGATGCCTCTTAGACCCAGAGTGACCGGGTGGTGGTACTGCCCAGAGGAAGGAGGCTTGAGCTGCTGGCTTCAGGAAGCCCAGGAGGGATAGCCCTTTGCCCTGCCCTGGTCCTGGGTCTACACCACCCATTGCTATGCTGGAGACAGACATGCTAGATTCTATGCCCGTGGGGCCTCAGAAGGAGGGACTCATGGCATGTGCATTGTGGACGGTCTGCATTGCCCCTGCTCCCCGCTCACCCCGTAACACTGTGTGGGTGGTTCTCAGGTCTTCTGACCCTTCCTGCCTGACACTTGGCTTGCGGGACATGGGTCGGGTGTGGAGCACTGGCCTCAGATGGCCTCTCTCTCTCTCTCATTTTACTGTAACTTTCAACAAGGGTTTTACACTGAGGCTTCCTGAGATCACAGCCTCCTGCTGTGCTGTGTCTGGGGACAGTAGAACAATGGCCTGTATCTCTGTTAAGGGACACTACTACAAACTCTCCACACTGGCTCCTCCAGGCGTGGTGGCTTCCCTTCTCTGATGAACTCTGCCTTAGGGACAGGACACCCTGATTTCCCTCTAAGTGTCTGATGGCGTTCTGGGGACCCCCGAGCATTATCTCCATTCTTACACTATGTCTGTGACCCATTTCCCGGCACCCCCTGAAGATGTGGTCCCTACTCATCCTCCATCCTCAGTGGTCTCTGTGTTCCACCCATCTGGCTGTGGGTGTTAGATTTTTCCTTCTGTGTCTAGATCTCCTAGGGAACTTCTATGATGAGCCTGGGTTTGTCAGGCTGGGTCCACCAGATGCTGCCTTCCCTGTGGGGGCCTGAGAAGGCTCCAGAGTAATTGCAGGACTTTCTGTGAGCTCCCTTCAGGAGTTCCTGGGTGCTATACCCATACCCTATGCCATGCCTGAGGCTGAGGTTGCTGAGGGAACCGCCTTGGCTGATTGACCTGAGATGCTGACCCAAGATGGAGGTAACTGGTTGTGGCTGGGAAGGTTGCCTGAGGGAGTCAGGGTGGTGATATTTGTCCTGGACCCTGTGGAGGACCCAACACAGGTCGCATACTCACCTGCAAGGCCAGGCAGACCAAGATAGGGAATGTATAAGTTCTGGCACTGACATTTTTTCTCCCTCTCTTTCTCTCCTCCCCCTCACCCCCGAGGTCTCATGTAGTTGAGGCTGGCTTGAACTATGTAGCCAGAGCTGGCCTTGAACTTCTGTTCCTCTAGCCTCCACCTCCCTAGTGCCACCATATGGTGCTCCAAATGGTCTAAGCATAGTAATAAAACACAGATTTCTGTCTCCATTTTCTTTTTATTTTATTGTGTATGAGTATTTGTTTGCATATATATATGTGTGTGTGTGTGTGTGTATATATNATGTACACACACACATATGCATGTGCCTGGTACCTGTCAAGGCCAGAAGAGGGGGTTGGATCCCCTGGGCCTGGAGTTATGAGATGGTTGTGTGCTGCCATGTGGATGCTGGGAACCAAATCCAGGTCCTCTGCAAGAGCAGCCGGTACTTTCAACCACTGAGCCTCCCCCTGCTCTTAAAAAACGAGTATTTTAAGGACTTTGCCATCAACCCACTATAGTAAGGACATTGTCCCCTGTCCTGGCTGTCACTCCAACAGGAACAAAAGGGCCCCACCTATGGCTTGGGGTGCACTGTCCTGGGGTGCTCGTTTATGGGGTGGGGATGGGGTGTCTGGGGGAGACAGCCAGACCCAAGGCTGTTCTAGCTTTCTGTGCTTGGGTCAGAGCCAGTTCCTCCTTTCCCCAGCCGTGGAAAGTAGGGCCTGCCTGGGGTAGTGGTTTGGCTAAGGGTCCAGGAGTGTCATTCCTACTTTTCCGTGACATTTTGCAGAGCTGTGAAATGGAATAGCCCCAGGCTGTCATAACACCACAAGGGGAGCCCTCCTCCCTGTGGCTTTGGTGCTCTGAGTAGCATATTCCTGTCCAGTGGCTTTTAGTGTGACCTGGACACCGACCTTGTATAGGACTGTTTCCTGGTGTCCTCTGGGTTGAAGGTCAAATGGGGTCAGTTTGAGGGGGGCCGTGGTTGTTACTGGGTTAGTCCCGTGGCACAGGTGATCTTACTTCTCTTCATCTCATACCTGTGGGCTCAGGATAGACACCCTTGGGGAGGGTCCTGCTGCCAACACACACACCTGTGGTGGCCCCACCACCAGAGTCACATGGGTGCTATGTGCACATGACTGGAGGAAGGCTGCCCAGCCCTGCCCTTGGCTGTCCCTGTCTGTGTGTATCTGGCCTTGGCAGAGCATGCTCATCCCAGACATCGGGACAGTAAAGGGCTTTACAAGCCCCCGTCTGCCCCCAAGACTCCTTCCTGACGAGAAGCCTTAAGGAAGGCTATTAGGAAAAGGAGGCTGCTGCTGGCAGCAACCTGGTTCTGGGGCCAAAACCACAGGCAGCTCAAGTGTGCAGACTGCCAGGCTCTCCTGCAAAACTCATCCCCGTGGAGCCGCAGATGCAGCTCTGCCCATGTTTCCCAGCCCTTCCCAAACCTGGCAGGGGTTACAGTTGCACAAGGGGTCAGCTTCCCAGCCTTGAGAAGCCCGAGGAAGCCTGGCCTGAGTAGAGACAGAGGGGAGGGGTGGGACGAGAGCGGCTGCTGTGGTCCCTTCCCGTCTCACGGTCCCCGTCCCGGATTCCTTACAGGGCGGGACTGCTTCCACTTGCCTTGGGGGAGCAGGCTGAGCTGGAACAGGGATACCAAGGTTCAGTGACCCATGCTGGTGTCTCATCCCAGTCCTGAACCGCCAGGGAAGAGGGCACAAACCATGAGCTGGGTACAGAACCCAGCAGGGACGGTTAGGCTGTCACACTGGGCATGCAGGGAGATGGCGTGCCACAGGGGACAGAGCTGGTGAATGAAGGCGTGCTGGCTTGACATGGGGAGAGGAATGATGGGAGGGGCCCAGTGCTGCTGCCCTTGGTCAGCTGTGGTGTCACCAAGGCCCATGCTGGTTTTGTGATGGAGCAGGTCCTGCTTACAGGACATACCTGCCTTCTAAGTAACCCACCAGACTTTTGAGCAAATGCTTTCAAGGACGGAAGCTGGGCAGTTCTTGTGGCACTCTTGAGGACACAGCTGGGAGCTAAGGCTTGGCAGTAGAAAACTGCCCAGCATTGTGGGTGTGGTGTGAGCAAGATGTGAGCTGGGGGCCTAGAGGTTGCCTTATGTACATATGTATGTATATATATATGTATATATGTATATGAATCCCCTCTGGGCTGCTGTCTGTCCCTGCCTTGTCAAAGAGCTTCCTAGGACAGACCTCTCTGGCCACTGACCATACACGGTGGGAGCTCTCAGCACCCAGAAGCCACACCAGTTTAAGGACAATGACAATCACCTTGTGACACCACCCTCCAGCTGGCCTCAAACCACCAGTCTGGTCCGAGGGCTGCATTAAAACAGCCGATGGGCTCGACTTGGCTGATTGGTTCTTGGATGGTCTGTAGTGGTGAGATTATGGGCTGGAGGCTGGAGTCTAGAGCCACCCCAGGACTGTGCCCGTCTCGTCCCTCCACCCCACGTGCTGCCCACTGCGTGGCACTCATGCTCCTGATGCGAGGCTCCGAGGCCGTGGCTCAAGACCCGAGTTTGTTCTGTAGTGCAGGTGCTGGCTCCTAAGACTGGGCTAGCACCCTTTGTTGGGGTGTCATACATCCAAGAATGTTGTACATGTTCGCACAAAGTCTTGTAGGAAATGTATTTTTTTTTTAATGAGGTCCAGGTTCTTCCTCCTCAAAGCCCATTCCTTCCTCCAAGCATGGCACCTCACTGTCCCACCCTGAGCAGTGCGAGTCCTGCTGGTTGTGAGTGGAGTTGGAGTTACAGCCCAGCTCTGTCGGAATTCAACAGGGTTTTATTTTTCACATAGTCGCAGGTCCAGGAGCAAGGTGCCAGCCTTTCTGGTCCCGGATGAGACCAGAGCCCCGTCTGTGTGGCCACTTCTGACCTTAATTAAGGCATAAAGAACGAACATTGTCATATCTGAGGGCTTCGACCTGTGTGTTGTGGGAGGGGTGCAGGGACACATAGATGTTAAGGCTCTGATATAGAGCGTCACCCAGCTACAGTCACTGAATCTGATCTGGAAGTGGGCAGGGACCTAAGGGAGACCTTGGGAATTGTAGGATGGTCCTGCAGGATTGTACGCAGATCACAGAGCCCTGCTGAGTGTGGGGTGAAGGGGAAAATGGTACCCCATAGGTACAAATGTCTGTTGTGGAGACAGACCTATCCAGCCCTGCTGCCAAGGCTGGCCTGATGTTCCCACTCCTTCAGTTCTATGATTTCAAGTGTGTCACCCCCTCCCTCCCCTGCTGAGGCTATTCCTGATGAGTATGTACTACCTGCAGGGAGGCCGGTCCCTGACCTCTGCTCCAAAGGTCACTCAGCTTTGCTTATGTCTGACCTTGGGCCTGATTTCTAGAACCATAACCAGATGTGAGCCTCTGGCCTTGGCGCTGGGCAGAGGTCTCCAGAGTGAATGTCCTACAGCTGGACCTCAGTAACTCGAGGGGCCTGGAGAAGTCCACCAGTCCCGAGTCCCAGACACACAGACCCTGGCTATTCCCAGAGCTGTGCAGCCCCGGCACCGAGAAAAGAAAATCTGTCTGGTTTAACTTTCTGGGAACCCACAGAGTGTGCTGGGTGATGCTGGCCTGGTTCCCTGCTGTGCACAGCTTGGGAGCATCTGTGAAGTCACAGTTCTGTGGAGCAAAGGGCAGGGATGGTTCTGAGGGTGTGAAGAGGTCCTGGAATTCCAGGTCTGAAATGCCAGCCCACAGTGGGTTCATCCATGGGGCCATCTCAGCTGCTTTGCCGGTGACCAGATTGGAGGCGAAACACCTCTTTCTCCTGGTTGATGGTGCATCCTACAGGGATACTGAGACGTGGTGCCCCTCTGTGCCTGCCGGCCCTGCCAGAACAAGCTTCTGGTTCCGATTACGTGTCCCGAGGAGCGATGCAGTTGGTGTGGTGAGAACGGGGTAAACAGAGCCCCTAGGAATGCGGGGCCAGCTGAGGCCATGTGCACAGGCGCCTGGGCGCCTCTGGAGGCAGGACTGGTGGCTGGACAGCTGACTCAGGTGAGGCCAGCCAGGCCTGGGGTCAGCATGGCTTCCATCCAGTGTAGGGGTCAGAGCAGAGTTGGGGAAGGCCTTCGGTTGGCAGGCTCACCTCCGTTCTGTAGGAAATTTCTGTAGCTCCTCCCTTGATGCATATGTCTGGGGGCCCTGGGTGGCCAGGAGATTGGTCACTGCCTCTCCATGGCTGGCTTTGCCCCAGAGAAGGGGGCATCCACATGTTCTTCTGACTGTGCTTCACGTGAGGAGAGACCAGTTTAATGAGCAAGCTTGCTTTGAAGGAAGCCCAGCCTTCTCAGAGCCCTGAGGCAGCTCACGAGACCCATGCCGCTGCCAGCACCGGGGGCTTGCGGTGCCCTCCTCAGTGGTGCCAAGCCCCCATTCCTCGGCAGTAATGAACCATTTCTCCATACTGGGCCGCGAACAGTACTGCTTAACGTTGACGGTGTCCCCACATCCCAGGCAGCATCTCAGGGTACAGCCCAGCCCCCAAAGTGCTTTAGTAATGAGTCTTAAGGTTTGCTGACACAGCTCCGAGCACAGGCTTGCAAGCAGACAGTCTTACCTCCCCGGCCAGGGGCAGCATTCTTGCGGCTTCCCTCCAGAGCTCAGGGCTAACTTCCTTTAACCACAATGCCATTGCCAGGGACTCAATTGTAACCAAACCCATGCCAGGAGCTGGCCGCTATTGCTGTTGGAAGCTCAGTGTCCATCCCACGTGCCTTGCCATCTCCACAGGCCAGCTGAGGGTACGACGGAGCTCCACAGAGTGCACAGCCCCCACCAGGCCAGCCATTATCCCTTTTCCATGCCCTGCAGCAGTCCAACCAGAAAGGACAGGGTGCTGCCCTCTGGGACACAGTCTCCCTGAGGACCTATGGCTGCTGGGAAGAGTGGACACTCTGATAGGGTGTGAGGTGTGGTCTGGCCTGGGGTAGAAGGAATTTGCTCAGATTTCCTTCAGGTACCGGTGGCCAGGTCTGTGGTCTAAGGCGGCCATTCATAGAGGCTCCGTACCTGACCTTCTGCCTTGGCCTGAGGTCCACGGTGGTGCGGTGGATCTTGCCGTGACTCCTAGCTTGTTGCCAGGCAATGAGCCAGCTGCTTCTCAACAGCCTCCTAGTGTTGCTTCTCTTGTGTTGGTGCGGGGGGGAGGGGCGGTGTGGAGCAGGGATGCCAGGCTTCTGTCAGGGCGGACGGATCTACCTAGTATCCACCTCCTGGGTGGGCTGGGCTTGAAGGATTCAGAGAGATGTCCGTTGTACTGTGGACCGTGTATGTGACTGAGAAGAAAGTAGAGTCAGGCTGGAAACTGAGAACAAGGGAGAGAAGGGTAGTGAGCGCTCCTGTGGGAAGCCATCCTAATCAGATCGCTCACGCGAGAAGAAGGATCTGCCTGCTTGGCCTGATCGAAGCTCTTTGTGTCCCCAGCCATCAGCTCTTGCACTCTGGGAAACGGTGGCTGCCAGCATCAGTGTGTCCAGCTCACAGTGACGCAGCACCGCTGCCAGTGCCGGCCCCAGTACCAGCTGCAGGAGGATGGCCGGCGCTGTGTCCGTAAGTATGGCGGAGTTGGAGAGAGTGGGGTCCAGGCTCCAGGAATGAGCCTGATGTGTAATAACCGGGTGGTGGGAGGGAGGGAGGCCCGGGCTGCTGTGGGCCTGAGGCACAGGGATGTGAGCACTATTGGGTGGTATGTCCTCAGGGCAGGATGTTCAGGGTGGAGACAGTACCCCTCTTCCTAGATGGCCATCTGGGGTCTGGGCAGAGGAGGCAGCCAGGTCAGTGTGGAGGACTTTGGGCTGCGTGCATAGGAGAAAGAGACTTTGCTAAAGGAGTATGTGGGGCAGGGTCAGAGCCCCTCCCCCAGACATGGAAATGGGACAGAGCAGGTGCAGGGACTCCCCGGCAGAGTAGGAAGTGAGTGTAGATGTGAGGCCAACCATGCGGGTGGAAAAGGCGTGGGATTTCAGGGCTGGGGGGGGGGGACACAGGGCTGAACAGGTTACAGAGCTAGGGGTGTTTATGGAGCTTGGGGGTCATAGACCTTGAGGGGTCACAGGGCTGGAAAGGTCATGGGATAGAGGGGCTCACAGAATGGGAGTCGTGGGGCTGAGGGAACCACAGGGCTGAAGAAGAACACAAGGCCACAAGGCCCTGGAGGATGTTAGGGTTGGATGATCATGTGGTGTCCTTGGATCAGAGGACTGGGGAGAAGGGTTTGGGGCTCCTAACCCTGGTGTCAGTTCCAACACCTTATCCCAAAGCATGAACTCTGGGAGAAGCAGACAAGGCTCATCATGGCCAGAGCTGACCTGGGCTGGCCACCTCCTTGCTGGAAGGTTCTCTTCTAGCCAGGCCTAGCTTTCTGCCATTGGACACATTCTTTGAGAACCATGACACTCGCAAGTCATGGGTACTGGTCGGGTATTGACCCTAATAGAGCCTTGGGATTCTGGCCTTGACTATGAGGTCTTCTTGGGGGAACCCAGAGCTACCCACAACTGGGGGGCCATGGCAGAGGCTGGAGCAGAGTGGGATTCCCGCGCTGAGGAGGAATCCTGCATCTGTCAGAGTCCACCCCCCCATCTTTTCTCTTTGCCTGCATCCCTCTGGCTTTGCTATGCAGGGAGAAACCCGTGTGAGGATGGCCATGGTGGCTGTATGCACGTATGCCAGGCACTCCGGGGCCTTGCCCACTGTGGCTGTCACACAGGTTACCAGCTTGCTGCAGACCGCAAGGCCTGTGAAGGTAGGATGCTTTACCAATCCCCAACATCCCTGAGGCGCCCTGCTGGATGGGTCTTTGGGTGACCTAGGGGTGATAATCGTCTCTCCCTGATTGGGGTGGGGGGAATGGGATGACCCAAAGAGCTGTCTACAACCCAGCCATGTTTCTGCAGATGGGAGGAAACTCAAGTTTCTGTCTTCAACATACTTCCTGTAGGGATCAACTAGCACCTGATCCTTAGGACCCAAGAGAGCAAGCAAGGGGAAGGAAAGGGATCCCTGATAAACCCCGGAAGTGTCCCAGTGAATCAGTGCTGGGCTTTCTCGGGGCAAGTGGTGGTAAATGCATTGACGGTAGCGCTACAGTTGGGCACTAGTTTCCAGAGCCCCTCCCTTCATCCTGCTGGGCGCTGTCATACAGCGAGGCCACGTTTGTGCTCTACTACATCCCTAGCAGTGTGTCCTGACGTCTCTGTAGATAGGTAGGTCTGAGGTGGGCAGCCTCTGCCCAGCGACTTCAGGGTGAGTGTGGTGCTCCTAGGGCCATCAAGGAGGCAGTGGTTAGCCTTCTGAGATGTCATGTCTGGTGGCCAGGTACCCACAGGACAGGGGAAGTCGATAACTACATCCCGATATGCACTAGGAAGTCCTTACTGGTGCAACAGAAAAGACCCCCTCTGGGCTCAACATGAGACCCAATCTGTCTCCTTCCCCAGGGATCTGTCAGGGTGTGCATGGCAGGTATGGGCCAGCATGATCTCCACTAAGCTGTCTAAGCCAGGAAGCTGTTAATGAGCCCAGGGATACGGGGCCACCACCACTTTCCCCGCTGTTGGGAGCCTCTCCCTGCCCTTTCTCTCTCTCTCTTTCAGACGTGGACGAATGTGCCACGGGGCTGGCCCAGTGTGCTCACGGCTGCCTCAACACCCAGGGATCCTTTAAGTGTGTGTGCCACGCAGGCTACGAGCTGGGTGCCGATGGCCGGCAGTGCTACCGTGAGTTGGCAGTGAGCGGTGGACTGGGGTTGCTCGGGGTGCTAACGTGGCTCCCCAAGACCCTAAAGTTAGTTTCTGTGGGCAGCTCTGGTTGTGGGTTCCCAGGGGCTGGCTAGGGAGTGCTGGACCTTGTCCCACATCCTAGCTGTCTGATGTCACCACAGGGATCGAGATGGAGATTGTGAACAGCTGTGAGGCTGGCAATGGTGGCTGCTCACATGGCTGCAGTCACACTAGCACGGGACCCCTGTGCACCTGCCCTCACGGTTACGAGTTGGATGAAGACCAGAAGACCTGCATTGGTGCGAGCCAGTTCCTCCCAGGGTGCCCAGCCCCTCCAGCCCCAGGACTCTGCTACACCCAGTCCTGGGCTTGTTTGGGGCCATGACTTGGAATTTTCTTCTCTCTCTGCTGCTCTGACTGCCTGGGCTCAGCAGGAGCTGCAGGAGATCTGATGAGAGTCTCATCAGCTCAAAGGCTTCTGAGTGCTCGTGTTGGCCTGCTGGGCTCTGCCTGCCCGCACCCTTAAGGCCATTGGCTGTGCATGTGCCTGCCGTGTGTGTGTGTGTGTGTGTGTGTGTGTGTGTGTGTGAGAGAGAGAGAGAGAGAGAGAGAGAGAGAGAGAGAGAGAGAGAGAGAGAGATCATGTCCACGTAACCTTATGTGTGTGGTTGTAGGTGTACATATCTGCATATTGGATATAGCTATGTGAGTTTGGGCAGGAATGAGTAACTGCAGATGTGTGTGATTCCTTCCAGGTGTGTGTGGCTCTATGTATGCATGATTACATGAAGTATGCAAGTGGTTGTGGACAGGTTCACATGTGGTCACATAAGGTGGTGTATCAGCATGTTTGCGGGATGTGCGTGGGTTGTTGCTGTGGGATCGTGTATGTGTATCCACGGTGCCAGCAGGCTCCTGTGTGTACCCCGCAGACATCGACGACTGTGCCAACTCCCCATGCTGCCAGCAGGTGTGTGCCAACACCCCTGGTGGGTACGAGTGCAACTGCTACGCTGGCTACCGGCTCAGTCCTGATGGCTGTGCGTGTGAGGGTGAGCACACGCTGCCCGGGAGCAGCTGGGTGACTGGGGGAGAAATACCGGGGTCGGCCTTGGCCCTCCTGAGGTGGACATGCTATGGGCCAGCTTCCTGCTCCACTTGCGGACATTGATTACCTGCCTGCTGTGAACTCACGCACACCCGTACCGCCCACGCTGACCACATGCAAACTTCTATATGATTTCTTACATGCCACACATAAGTCATCCATGTAGCTAGCCAGTCTCACACACAGACAGAAGCATGCACTTGTATGCAATCAGGTGCATGTTAATCAGGCGCACACACCATTGTGCCCCCTCCGCACTGCACTCTGGCCAGTAGTCTCTGGCTTTCCTCACAGGGTTGGGGACATGCCTGTTCTTTAAGTGACTCTCCTGACAGATGTCCAGTGTCCCTTCACTCTTGAGTGGAAAGACCATGGCTGGGGTGGGGGTGGTAGTGCTACCGGCCGCTCAGGGGGATGAGCGCTTGACCCTGTCCGTGAGGTACAGCTGGGACAGGCATGGGTCTCTGGGCTTCCGACCCTGGGAGCACCACCCCAGCAGCGCTGTCTGTCTGTCTGTCTGTCTGCAGATGTTGACGAGTGTGCCTCTGGTCATAGCAGCTGTGAGCATCACTGTGCTAATCTGGCTGGCTCCTTCCAGTGCTTCTGTGAGGCTGGTTACCGGCTGGACGAAGACCGCAGAGGCTGCACCCGTGAGCTTCCCCCAGGCACAGCTGCCTTTTGGGTTTCTGATCCCAGTAGCCCGCATGTCTGGTGTGCCAGCTGGCTTGTCATCATCTCTGCGAGCCCCGTATGGTCCCATCTCCTGTGGTAGGGGTGGGGTTAGCAGGCAGAGGGAAGCAGGTTGGTCGGATGAGGGCACAGTGTTGCAGGGAGTCTTAAGTGTCCAGTTTCTGTGCTGACCAGGTGAGGGAAGAGCTGAGCCCTAAGGCAGTGTTGTTGAGTGTGTGGGCAGGAAAGACTGAGAGGCCTGTGTGTCTTTCCCCAGCCCTAGAGGAGTCCGTGGTAGACCTGGATGGCCAGCTGCCCTTCGTGCGGCCCCTGCCCCACATCGCGGTGCTGAGAGATGAGCTGCCACAACTCTTCCAGGACGACTATGGGGCCGAGGAGGAGGCAGCGGAGTTGCGGGGAGAACACACGCTCACTGAGAAGTTTGGTGAGGCATGGGCCTGCCCTCGTGGCTTCCCTCCTTAGGGGATGGCAGCTTGCAGTCCTGGGCTGCGCTGCCCTATGGGAGGGTACGCCCCTTATAACCCGTACAGCTCATTCAGGGCTAAATTGGCCCCCAGCTCCTAGGGTGGGGTTCCCGTATCTCACCTTGGAGCTTGGAGATGAGGAAGCCACTTGTCCTCTCTTCTTTGGCCCAAGAGCTCTGATGTCCTTCTCCCCATCTTCCCGCAGTCTGCCTGGACCACTCCTTTGGCCATGACTGCAGCCTGACCTGCGATGACTGCAAAAATGGAGGGACCTGCTTTCCGGGACTGGGTGGCTGTGACTGCCCAGAGGGCTGGACAGGGATCATCTGCAATGAGAGTGAGACACTGGGAAGGGGGAGTCTAGGCAGAGTCTGTGGGACCCAAGAGTTGTGAGCATCCTTTCTGTGTGGTTCCTCCTGCCTAGCTCTGGGGAGAAGCATCTGAGTATGTCCACCCACCCATCTGTCCATCCATGTACCAACCCACCCATCTACCCATCCACTCCACACCCATCTCTCCACCCACCCATCTACCCATCCACTCCACACCCATCTATCCACCCACTCATCTACTCACCTACCCATCCACCCATCTATCCACATATCCATGCACCTATCCCTCCCTTCTTCCCTCCCTCCCTCCCTTCCCTCCCTCCCTCTCTCCCTCCCTCTCTCTCTCCCTCCCTTCTTCCCTCCCTCCCATCCATTTTTCATCTTATCTCCCTTTGATGAGAGTCTACTGACTGCCTCCCTCCCCCCTCCCCCCATCCTAGACATGGTACTAGGATGTGGGGCACTCTGGGAACCAGCAGACAGGGTGTGTGATGCTCCCAGCCAGTCTCTAGGGATCCCAATGACAAGCCAACAAATATCTAAGAGTATTGTTTGTGTCTGTGAAGGAGAGCTAGTGGGTAGGCTTCTCTGATACAGGTAGCGGGGACTGAAACCATCTGATAAGAGCAGAGCCTTGCTCAGGGCTACACAACAGTTTAGCCGCTGAAGCACCCTGGAAATGGATCTGTCTACAGCCTTCCTTATCTCTCCCAAAGCCCTCCTGACCAGGAGGGAATTAGACTCATCTCAGACTGTGAGGATCATCTGAATTGCCATCTGATTGAAAGGGCTAGCGTGTGCATGTGTTGATTAGAGATGTCTGCCATGAGTGTGGTCGGGGTCATGAGGCACAAATTGTCATTTGCTGTCCCAGGCATTTGTTTAAAACTGGTGTCTTTAATGCCAGAAGGACCTCAAGAGTTCTGCCCTCTGGTTGGTAATCCTGGTGCTTCCTGTCATCCCCCTGCAGCTTGTCCTCCAGACACCTTCGGGAAGAACTGTAGCTCTCTCTGCACCTGTCAGAATGGTGGGACCTGTGACCCTGTGTCAGGAGCCTGCCGCTGTCCCCCGGGTGTCAGTGGAGCCCACTGTGAGGATGGTGCGTGTAGCCCTTCCCTAGGGAACTCTAGGGGAAGGGGAAGCCATGCTGTTTCTTATCCTTCTTACTTCCTGGGACTTACACACAGAAGGTTGAGACTCAATTCCATGGGTGGAGACTTGCTTGGAATGGATTCCCTGGGGAAGTGGTGAGCCCTTGGGACCTGGGAGCATTCAAGCAGAGCTGGAGATGATGGCCAGCTGGGATTTGTAGAAGGCGTCCGTCTGTGCTGGTGGCTCCCTGGGGTGATGCTTGACATCCTGTCTAGCCATACTCACAGCACTGTGGGGAATTACAGTTTGTGGGAATAAGCTTCTGGGAGAGGGGACGGCTTTGTCTCTGGGTCTCTCGTGTTTCCTGCCGCTGTAACTGCTCCTGCTAGAGCGGGAGGACACGGTTGACAGAACCCAGCCCCAAGGGTGACAACAGGGCGCTCCAGCAGCCCCAGTGCTCATGGCTTCTCCCCAACCTTGCTTAGTGTCTCTGTTGTCCCTCTCTTACTCTCTGCTGCCAACACGTGGAGACTGGGGGAGCCCTGGGTGTGACATTACACAGCTTCCCAGGAGCTTTTCTCCTGCAGTCTCAGGGAGGGCCACCAGATTCCCCTATAGGTAAACTAAAGGGAGCTTCTGGGGACAGACCGGCCGATTTTCAGGAGTGGAGATCTCATGGAGCCCTCGTGTTGGTTTCCCAGGCCTTGGGTGTCCCTCACTACGTGTCTATTCCTCCAGTCTCTGCCTGTGACCCTATATGACCACACCTCTCTGCTGCCTTCCTCTCTCTGTCTCAAATGCCACTCACCTGTAAGCTAAGCACATTTGTTCATTGGATTTGGGGGTCTGTGAGCAATGTGGGTAGTCTTATTTCAAGATCCAGGAGACTGGGACATGGCAGCTTTGGGGGTTTCATTTTCAGTTATCTATGTCCCTTTCAATAAGAGGGACATGAGGCAGGGCAGGGCCAGAGGGCGGTATTTGGAGAAGGGCAGCCTGCCAGGCTTGGGTGTAGCCCTGACCAGGTGAGGCCTTGCAGTCCTCTCTCTTTGGGCTCAGTATTCTGTGTGGATCAGAGGTCAGGGCACTTAGGAGAGATTTTGCCCCTCTCAGAGGTGTGCTGATGAGTCTGCTCCATCTCCAGAATGTTCCAGTGGGCACGGCTGTCCTGTCTCCTGTCCCCTGACACAAGGCTTCTCATGTCCCCTCATCTAAGAACTACGTGTGGGTAGGCCAGCTGCTGTGCAGTTCTCACTAACCCGTCTCCCGCAGGCTGCCCCAAGGGCTTCTATGGCAAACATTGCCGTAAGAAATGCCACTGTGCTAACCGGGGCCGATGCCACCGCCTCTATGGGGCCTGCCTCTGTGACCCAGGACTCTACGGCCGCTTCTGCCATCTTGGTGAGTTCTGCCACATCTGTGTGTGTGGATGAGAGCATCCGCCTTGTACTGAGTCTCACACTGTGCTGGGAGCGTTGCAGCAGCCGCTGTGGATGGAGTCTAGGCATCTGGTGCTCTGTCCCTAGGCTGGTGTCACTCCTGCCCCTCTCTCATCTGGTGATGGAGGCGAGCAGGGACAGATTCCCAGGAAACTTGCAGGACACTGATCTTGTCTTGTGGAACAAAGCCAGCTCCTCAGAGTCCCCGTCTCCGGGGTCACAGACACTCAGGGAAGGGGCAGCAGATTAGCAGAGAAAGAGAGGGTGAAGGCAGCGTTTGACATTTGTAAGAGTTAATTGAGAGGGGAAACTGGGACAGCATCTCAGCTGTGAGGCCCTGGTTCACAAGCAGATGTGCCCATTCCTAGAATGTTCTGGAAGGGGGCTCAGCTACAGCAGGCCCACCAGGGCCACCCTTGGTGATCCAGGCTGACTGGGGTGAGCGCTGCAGTGGGCAGGCCCCTTATGGCTCTGTGTCTGCAGCCTGCCCTCCCTGGGCCTTTGGCCCCGGCTGTTCTGAGGATTGCCGCTGTGAGCAGTCACACACACAGTCCTGTAACCCAAAGGACGGCAGCTGCTCCTGCAAGGCTGGCTTCCGGGGCGAGCGCTGCCAGGAAGGTGAGTCCCTGAGGGAGAGGGAGGTCCTGGGCCACTGAGAGCCTCACCTCCACCTCACGTTTCTGTCTTGCTTCTTACTCTGTAGCGTGTGAGCCAGGCTTCTTTGGGCCAGGCTGCAGACACCATTGCTCCTGCCCACCGGGTGTGGCCTGCGACCCTGTGAGCGGCGATTGTCGGATGCAGTGTCCTCCTGGCTACCAGGGGGAGGACTGTAGCCAAGGTGATTGACTGACCCCTGGGGTTCCAGCGACTGGGGAAACTACAAAAGCGCACGGCTGGCCGGAAGCCGCAGATCCGGTGCCTGGGTGCCAATGGTCCCTTTACCTACTGTCATCCCAGGGGCAGGGTGGTTCCTGGACTATCTTAGGTGTTCAGAGGAGGAACTGACTCTTCTGCCTGGTTCAGGCCAGAGGAACGGTCATCAGCTCTGTGGAATGACGGTTCACTCCTCTCATCAATGAAGGTCCTGGGAGAGCTCTGGGCTGGAGTCTGGGCAAGATGGATGAGAAGGGGACAAGAGGGAGCAGGCGTGAGGAGGAGCGGGGTGGCCGCTGGGGGAAGGATGCTTTGGAGAGTTGTCGTCTGGCCGTGGGGTCTTGTAGTCAGGCATGTATGAATGAACACAGAGCCTAGAGACTCTTAACTACTTGGCAGGTAGGAGAATGGGCCTCAAGACTGCTGAGGGGTAGATTAGTGAGATGGGTCCTTAGGTATCAGTGGGAGACCCGAGGCAAGGCTGGGGAGCCAGATGGCTTGGTAAATCACGTGCTCATTTGTTGGAGTCCAGCATATATGGGGCTGGGAGCTTGACATAGAGGACTGGAGAGGGAGGATCGGGTATGTGGCCTATACCAGCAGGGCACCTGTGACCCTTAACGTGAGGATCTAAGCCGTGTAACTTGTGGGATGGCAGGCTGGACTCTCAAACATTGAGCTTAAAGCTTCAGGACCAGGAGAGGATATAGCCATGTGGTCACAGTCCTCGAGGGAGGGGCAGGGCCCTTGGTGTTTGTGAGGCAGTCAATATGGCTGTTGCCAGCACGCTGGAGATGTTTGACCCTCTCTTCGCATAACTCTTGCTGCCTGTATATCCATTGGTCAGATTAGAACAGGAGCTTCAGGGCCTGAGTGTGACCATTTTTGGGTGGGCAAGGATAGAGAGGAATGCAGGAGCCACTAGCCATCCCCTCCCTTCCCCTCTCCTTAGGGGAGAAAAGCAGAAAAGTTCCCAGCACCACCCAGCCAGGTATAGAGGGGGATGAGGCCTGGCAAGGGCTCTCAGGTCTTGTTGGCACAGGAGAGAGAATATCCAGGGCTTCCAACTCAGTCTAGAGTCCCCAGACCTGGCATGCTCTCAGGACTCTGTAGTCTCAGGCTGTCCCCCAGCTCCAGGCGTCCCTCTTTCCATCCGCACAGTGTCTGGGGAGTGGCAGGACCGAGCCTCCTAACAGAGGCCACCCAGAGCATGCGCGCACACATGCCTGCATAAACACAGACTTGTCGCATGCCTTCCTTCCTAAGCCTCTGTCCCCCTTTTCCAGATTCCGTGCTACATGCCAGGCCCAGTGAGGCGGCTGTGCAGGGAAGCCTTCCCAGCAGCCGTGGGACCAGCCCCCTGTGCTAAAAAGAAAAGGAACCCCCTCTGCCTTTCTTTATTGAAGCCTCCAGGGCCCCCAAGGATAAACCACAGGAAATGACACACATACTTTTACAGAAATGGTTCCCCTTCCCCTTGTTTTTAGGTCTGGAAACTATTCCTGCCCCAAGCACAAGTCTGTGCTCAGGGGAAGAGCTCCTGAGGCCTTGAGGGACCACCTCAGCAGCAATGCTGGGCTTTCTCCCTGGTCTGTGCTGTGTGGTTGTCTCCGTGCGTGCACATGTGTGCGCGTGTGCGTGCTCACGCCTGTGTGGGTGCTATGGTCAGGCACCTATCGCACGCACACGTGTTATGCCTGGTCCCCACTGCCTGCCGTGCCTCTGCATCAGGCCTGCTCTTTCATTCCAGCAACGGGCAGAGTGGGCAGATGCCAGGCAGGCAGAAATCCTGCTGTGACTTCCTCAGTTCCTACCCCAGTCTCCCCCGAGAGGAGTCATAGGGAGCACAGGTGCTTTACCAAGTAAGGCCACTCAGGGCTTTCTGGTACCCAGGGCACTTCAGGGACCATATGCATTCATGAGGCCCTGCCTTTGACCATTCCTGTACAGGACACCCTAATTCCCATACCTAATTCCTTGGTGTAACTTACATTTCAGAGTGTGGAGGGCCCCAGACTTCTGGTGTCCTTCCTTACTCTTTGTGTGGACCCATTACTGCTTCTTCCCACCCCACTCCCAGCCGATGGCTACAGCTTTGGGGCTGAGGAGCTGGGTATGAAACAGAGGGGACAGGCCGGCACACCTTGGTTGAAGTGGCTAGTAGTGGCCCCCTTGGTGGACCATCCTGGAACAGGAATTGTCCCCTGCTCCTGGGAGCTCTCCAGGGTCCTGGATGCCCATAGCGTCTGCTTGACAGGTTGCCTGGCCCTCTGGCATCCCTGCCCCTGCCTTTCCCTATGCCCCAGACTGACCTCTTGTAGATCTCCCCCCACCAAGTTCCTGTTCCCATCAACCCGTCCTGTTCTCCGTGGGTCTCCAGAGGACGCTCCTAGCCTTGATAGCTACATACAGAGTGACTGAAGCCATCTGCTCTCGCCTACAGAGTGCCCAGTAGGAACGTTTGGTGTGAACTGCTCAGGTTCCTGCTCCTGTGTGGGGGCTCCCTGCCACCGGGTCACAGGACAGTGTCTATGCCCACCGGGGAAGACGGGGGAGGACTGTGGAGCAGGTGAGTGACAGCTGCTTGGCTCCAGGGGGCCCAACCCTGGGCTGATTTTAAGAATACCACCCTGGACCACATTTGGGGACCCTTGATCCCAGTCCAAGCTCTGTTTGGGGGACCTCAGTCTAGATTACAGTTAAGGACCCTGATCCCAGATCTGCTTGGGAACCCCACCATAAATCATGTTGGAAGCTTAGCCCTGACCATGCTGTGCTGGGCTCCTTTATAATAACTTCAGGGACTCATGCTGGAACAAGCTGGGGTGTGGGAGGTGCCCTGCACTGTACCCTCCTGGACCATCAGCTCCCTGTCTCTCTAGCAGGCTCTTTATTTTGCTCTTGAACTGTCCCTGGGGTGCCCTGCAGCCTTGGGGTTCTGAGGCCTGCCTCTTTCCTTAGCAGTCTTATATGGGAACAGTGGTCCCCTCTCTGGATTATGGCAAGAGAGGCCTCCAGTGATGTATTGGGCACACACCAGTGTGTCAGCTAGGGTACAGGGGAAAGAATAACTGACCCTGGAAGTGGGCTCTAGATTGTCCCGAGGGCCGTTGGGGGCTTGGCTGTCAGGAGATCTGCCCTGCGTGCGAACACGGTGCCAGCTGTGACCCTGGGACTGGAGTCTGCCTTTGCCTCCCTGGCTTTGTTGGTAGCCGCTGCCAGGATGGTGAGTATGGCTGGTGTCTGACCTCAGCTTCCACCGGTGTTCCTGGGTGGGTGTGCCAGGCTGCCACGCTCACCCTCTTTACCACCAACAGCTTGCCCAGCTGGCTGGTTTGGAACTGGCTGCCAGATGAGGTGTGCTTGTGCCAACGACGGACACTGCCACCCAGCCACTGGCCGCTGTAGCTGTGCTCCAGGGTGGACTGGTCTCAGCTGCCAGAGAGGTATGTGGGTCCTTTGCCCGTCCTTTGTGCACAGGTCCCTCCCTTGCCCCTGGCCCAAGACGACATGGCTCTGGAGCTCACCCAAGGTGACTCTGAGCTCACTCTGTTGCAGCCTGTGACAGCGGACGTTGGGGACCCGATTGCATCCACGCTTGCAACTGCACTGTGGGCCATGGGAGCTGTGATGCCACCAGTGGCCTATGCCTGTGCGAGGCTGGCTACGAAGGTCCTCGGTGTGAGCAGTGTGAGTACTGGCCTGGCATTTGTACCCCTCTCTCAGTGTGCACACAGGCATGCACAGGCGTGTGACCACACACACGAAAACACTTGCATCTGCACATACATGTGTACACATGTACCTGAGTATTCCAGTGCACACATACCATACATGCACCTGTCAGTAGCAGACTTCAAGCTTGCCTGGAGTAGCAGGTGCAGAGTTGGGGCTGTCCCAGCCAGGGTGGGGGTGGGGGGCGAGGAGGGTTCCTTAGGCCCCTGTTTGTGTCCTTCCAAGGCTTGCGGATGGGCTGAGTCAGAGTAGCTGGTTTTAGAGGCCGCCCTAGGGGAGAGCCTAGTGGGCTCTGAAGATGAGGTCTGGGGAAAGGGTGGAGGGGTGTGGTAAAGTCAAGTATCCCCACCGTTGGGAGGGGAGGGGCTTCTTTGTCAGGCCTTTCCCTTCAGTCCTGGGCTCTGGCCAGACTCTTGGTGTCCCAACTAACAGTGAGCTGGCTTTTGTGTCTTAGGGTGTCGCCAGGGGTACTTTGGGCCTAACTGTGAACAGAAGTGCAAGTGTGAGCATGGGGCCACCTGTGACCGTGTCAGTGGGGCCTGTACCTGCCCGGCCGGCTGGAGGGGCAGCTTCTGTGAGCATGGTGAGCTGGGTGCAGGCTCGGGTGTGAGCAGAGTGAACTGGGGTACAGGCTGGGATGTGAGCATGGTGGGCTGGGTGCAGGCTCGGGTGTGAGCAGAGTGAACTAGGAGTGCAGGCTGGGGTGTGAACATGGTGAACTGGGTGTAGGGCAGGGTCCTCTGGCCTCTGAGCCTCTTGTCAATGCCACTTTTGTCTGCAGCCTGTCCCGCTGGCTTCTTCGGGTTAGACTGTGCCCATGCCTGTAACTGCTCCGCTGGGGCTACCTGCGATGCTGTGACCGGCTCCTGCATCTGCCCAGCTGGCCGCTGGGGCCCACAATGCGCCCAGAGTATGTAAGGGGCCTCAGCCTGGGTTCTGTGGGAGCACAGGTTCTTCATGATGGGGGGGACACCCCTGGGGCCTTTTCCTGGCATCCAACCGAGGACACAGCTTCGCCCATGAGATTCTAAACGACCACCCCTTTGGTGGCTGCTCTGCTGAGAGGTGGCCCTGAGACTCTGGCAGATTGTCTAAGCTCCCTGACACCTTCTCCTGGAGTCCCCTGGCTATGTCCCTGATGCCTCCTCTCTGCTTACAGCTTGCCCATCCCTCACTTATGGGCTTAACTGCAGCCAGATTTGTACCTGTTTCAACGGGGCCTCCTGTGACCCCGTCCATGGGCAATGCCTCTGTGCCCCTGGCTGGATGGGACCCACCTGCCTGCAGGGTAAGCCCTGCCTGTGAGTTCAGGGTCTAGTCCTGGGTAATGGTCTCTCAGTGGGGCCATGGAGGGACATGGGGGAAGTTAGGAGGGATCTTGACTCTGGCCTTTGGTGCCATGCTCCCGAGGCCAGGCTGGTAGGTTGAGGACAGGCCTGGGCTCAGACATCATAAAACCAGCCCTGATAAGATTCTAACTTGAAAGTCAGGGTGGGCTTTGGGGGATGTGGAAACTCTGCTGGCCAGACACTGAGGCTTGCTTCTGCTTTCTGGGCCTTAGCCTGCCCTGCTGGCCTGCACGGCAAGGACTGTCAACATTCCTGTCTGTGCCGCAACGGAGGGAGCTGTGACCCCATCTCCGGCCAGTGCACATGCCCAGAGGGCTGGACCGGCTTGGCCTGTGAGGAAGGTAAGCTGGCTGGCCTGGGTAGTAGACATGCCCTCAGGCCTAAGAGGACTCCCTTTGGAGGGTCAGCACCCTGGGGGTGGCTGTGGTGTCCAGCCTGCCACCCAAGGACACAGATGTAGGGATGTTGGGCTAGTATCTCCCGGACAGAGCCATACCCCAGAAAGTCAGACTCTCCCTACCCGTACTTTTTCAGAGTGCCTTCCTGGACACTACGGAGCTGGCTGTCAGCTCAGCTGCAGTTGCCTTAATGGAGGCGTATGTGACCGGCTCACAGGGCACTGCCTCTGCCCAGCCGGCTGGACTGGGGACAAGTGTCAGAGCCGTGAGTGGGTTCTGGGAAGCTGGGAGGTTCTGCCAAGGGCAACCCTGTTTTACTCCATGCTGAAGATATGTATGGGCCAGGCCTGGTTCTCGCCAGTATGGCCCACTGTTGAACGGGTTCAGGGCCTCCTGGCTGTACCTAAGAGGCCAACCTGATTGGCTGGTTTGTTTTTATTTTGGAAAGAGGGGTATACTCATCTCAAGGCTTCAGAGAGAAAGACTTGGTCTCTGGACTTGAAGCCTAGACTGCCCAGGGTTCCATGATTACAAGAAGCTGCCCAGGCTGTAGCTTTTAATCCTATTCACCCCCTCCAGACTTTGAACCCCTCAGAGTCTAGACAAGTGGATACTGGGCTGGCTCGTCCTCATTCTAACCTACTGAGTCTTTCACTCATTGGCTCCCTTTCTATGCAGGCCAACCTAGACAGCCCCTTGCTCAGACCTAAGCGTGGGGCTGCTGAGGCTTACAGGCCGAGTCAGGATCCTCAGGGCCCTCCATAACTTTTCATGGCTTCTAGACCCAGCCTCCCTTTTCCCCTCGACTTCCATGGGCTGAGGCCCCAAGGCTGTAATTCCCAGTCTTCCTGTCTGTCTCTCATGCCACAGCCTGTGCCAAGGGCATGTTTGGAGTTCACTGTGAAGAGCATTGTACCTGCCGGAGAGGTGCCACATGCCACCATGTCACCGGGGCCTGCCTCTGTCCCCCAGGATGGAGGGGCTCACAGTGCGAGAATGGTGAGCCTAGACAGGAGTGCATGGGTCGGATGGCTGCGGGGAGCTGGCCCTGCACCCCTCACCTAGACAGGAGAGCACAGATCGGATGGCTGCGGGGAGCTGGCCCTGCACCCCTCACCTAGACAGGAGAGCACAGATCGGATGGCTGCGGGGAGCTGGCCCTGCACAGCCGCTTCAGGGCTCCCAGCCGCCCACCTCCAGGAAAGCCTGCCTAATTCTCCCCTTTCTGCAGCCTGCCCACGTGGCTGGTTTGGAGAGTCCTGTGCACAGCGATGCCGCTGCCCACCTGGTGCCCCCTGCCACCATGTTACTGGGGAGTGCCATTGTCCCTCTGGCTTCACTGGACCTGGCTGTGAGCAGGGTAAGTACTCCCCCCAACATCTACGCCGTAGAGTGGGACAGCTTGGGGATTCCCGAGGGCTAGACCAGGGCTGACCCTACCCAACTTATACCCAGCTTGCCAGCCTGGCACCTTTGGAAAGGACTGTGGGCACCTATGCCAATGTCCTGGTGAGACCTGGACCTGCCACTCTGCTTCAGGGGCCTGCGTATGCGCTGCCGGTTACCATGGCACCGACTGTCAGCAACGTGAGTGCCGCCCACTGCCTTGGGGAAGCTGGGGTTCTGTCTGCTCTTCTGGTATGCAGGGTGGCCATGCTGTATTCAGAGCTGCAGCTCGCAGGGCAGCCATGCCGTGTTCAGGGCTGCAGCTCGCAGGGCAGCCATGCTGTATTCAGAGCTGCAGCTCGCAGGGCAGCCGTGCTGTGTTCAGGGCTGCAGCTCGCAGGGCAGCCATGCCATGGTCAGGGCTGCTGCATGTTTGACTCCAGCCCCCCAGCTTATGTAGCAGACCCTCTCTCTCCCTGCAGGATGCCCACCTGGGCGCTATGGGCCAGGCTGTGAACAAGTTTGTAAATGTCTCAATGGTGGCTCCTGCGATGCGGCCACGGGAGCTTGCTACTGCCCTGCTGGATTCCTGGGGTCTGACTGCAGCCTTGGTGAGTGGCCAGGCTGCAGGGCTGGATGGCTTATTGTTGAAGTTCTGGAAGAGGGGGTAGGGCCCTGCTGGCCGGCCTATAGGAGGACAGCCAGCCCCCTGCACACCCCTGATTCTTGCCCCCCCATTACTGAACTAAGGTAGAGTGGCAATGAGGGTGTGCTGCCCTGGGGCGTCAGTGTGATCCCAGAGGGCCCCCATCTCTGGCCAGCTCTGTTCCAGATACATACCAGGCACTGAGAACATCCCTGTGGCCCAGCATCCCGCCCAGGAAAGGGACTTTCTTCTGAGTCACATGGGTGTTGTGTCAGTGTATCTCTGTAGAGATGGCCTGGGACCCAGCTCCCAGCAGAGCTTCTCGTGGAGCCTCTGAAAGAGCCCAGGTGGAAGCAACCACTTACCTGCTCTTTCCACAGCCTGTCCCCAGGGTCGCTTTGGCCCCGACTGTACCCATGTGTGTGCGTGTGGGCAAGGGGCGGCCTGTGATCCTGTGTCAGGGACTTGTGTCTGTCCTCCTGGGAAGACTGGAGTCCATTGTGAACATGGTGAGTGTCTGCCGGGGGCTGGGCACATGCACAGTTCACCAAGTCACAGAGCAGGCTGTTGAAGTGAGCCCATCACGAGGGGTGTGTGTGTGCCCATTCCCCAGGGACACAGTCACACTCAACAGCCACTGTGAATTCTCCAGAAGCCTTGCCTGAGAAGCTGTGTCCTCACCATATGCCTGCCCTGATGGCAAACAGGTCATCCTCATGCCAGCTCAGGCCCCACCCACACAGGACTCTTGAGACTTGGTTCATTCCATGGCCTGTTCATGTCTCTGTGGCCAGTGGAACCTCCTCCTGAGCCTGGTAGCACTTTGTGACCTGGTAATGTCTTCTTGGAAGAGTGTTTTCCTGGTCCTTTGCCAAGCCCAGGCTGGGGTCCCCTGCAGAGACAAAGTTAGATTGGCAAGAAATGGGTCAACCAGGGGACAGTGGTCATGGTCCACACTCAGGTCAGTGACCCAGTCCCAGGGCCACACACACAGTTCCTCCTTTAGTCCTCACCAGGGGCTGCTCTCTGAACCTTTGTTCTTGGCCTACTGCTCCTGCCTGGGACTGGTGTAGTCAGATTAGAAGCCCAAGGCCAGGCAGTAGCCAGGATGCTGCCTCGTTCACTCCTAGGAAGGACAGTGGCACGGGCAGGCAGTACAAGGTGGTCAACAGGCCCCCTCTGAGTCCACATGGCTGGCCATGCCTGACCTGTGGCCTCAGTCCTAAGGACGTGTGATGGGAAGGAAGCCTTCCTGACTCCTTGCCAGCTGTGCAGGTGCTTACAGTCCCCTGAAGATCCTGGTCCCCTTTATCTTAGACCAGGCCCTCAGTCCTGGTGCTGTGAACACCGTGAGGGCAAGGCCAGCCCTAGGCAGCTCAGGAAGCATTTGTGAGTGAATGCCAGTCTGTGGGGAGCATATCCCCAGAACATGTCCACCCCTTGCCCCTGTTAGAGCTCTCAGTTGTGCCTGCCTTCTGCCCCTAGGGTGTCCCCAGAATCGCTTTGGCAAGGGCTGTGAGCTTGAGTGTGCCTGCAGGAATGGCGGCCTGTGTCATGCTACTAACGGCAGCTGTTCCTGCCCGCTGGGCTGGATGGGGCCACACTGTGAGCAGGGTGAGTTTCCGAGAGCGGCTGGACCAAAACATCCACACGTGTCTATCGAGCAGGGAGGGTCCCAAGAAGGATGCAGAGCTCAGGGCCTGGGCGGCTGTGTAGGGGCACAGAGAAGGATGCAGAGCCCAGGATCCGGGCGGCTGTGTAGGGGCACAGAGTCAGGTGCACTTAAGAAACCTGTATCCCATCCCTGCACAGCCTGCCCTGCTGGGCACTATGGTGCCGCCTGCCTCCTCAAGTGCTCCTGTCAGAACAACGGCACCTGTGAGCCCACCACGGGGGCCTGCCGCTGTGGTCCTGGCTTCTATGGTCCAGCTTGTGAGCACTGTGAGTGGGGCTGTCCCCTTACCTTGGACACACCATCCAGGCTGGTCCTGGTTCTGAGAGCAATGGCCACTTTCTCAGTCACTGTCCATGGGGAGAGATGGGATGAGCCCGATCAGGCTCTGGGCTCAGGGTCACACAGGATAGGTGGAAGGTGGGCTCCCAGGCCAGCTCCTTATGCCTCTCATGTGAGCCTGGCTTGGATGCTGGCTTATGGTGGGAGCTGGGAAGGAGGGAGATTAAGACATTCAGGGAAGGGCCTCTCTCAGTTCCTGGGTTCGGTCCTTTGCTCATTCTGGGAAAACTGGGGGTTTCTGTCGCCTCCTGCCCTCGACTCACTCTAACCAGGGTCCTCCTTCAGCCTGCCCCCCTGGCTTCTACGGATCTGGTTGCCAGGGAGTCTGTGAGTGTCAACAGGGAGCCTCCTGCGACCCTGTCAGCGGCCAATGCCTCTGCCCCGCTGGCTTCCACGGCCAGTTCTGCGAGAAGGGTGAGTGTCAGGCCCCCACCCAACCCCTTTACCCTTTCCTTGTCTTGTTTGATTTGGGGATGGGAACGCGGAGCCTGTTGCCCCCACCAGGGTGCCATCCAGGCTTTTTTGGAGACGGCTGCCAGCAGCAGTGTGACTGCCAGAAAGGGGTGCCCTGTGATCCCGCCAGCGGCCTCTGCCTTTGCCCACCGGGGCGTACAGGAGCCACATGTGACCTGGGTGAGTGGAGGGTCCTGCCAGGGTGGGACCTGAGGGTAGGTCTCCATCAATAACACATATCCAATCATGTGGGCTGGGTACCTGCATGCCAGGCCTCAGCCTGAGCGCTGTGCCTTCCTGTGATCTCTTCTCCAGCCTGCGCCCTCTGGGGGCCGTTGACAGTGGCCAGAATATGATAAACCAAGCACAGACACCCTCTGTAGCTGCCGAGGTTAGGCCCTGCTCTGTGGTAGTCTAGAGTCTCTGGCTCTATCTGGCTGTCATGAGAAAGGCCTCAGTCAGGTGGAAATATGTCCATGACCCCTTCAGACTAGACTGCCTAAGGATGGAGAGCTGTTCTCCTAGGGGGCAAAACTGAGTTAATGACTTGGATTCATGTGGCTGCTCTGTGCTGCCTCACTAGCCCAGGCACCAGGCAGGAATGTGTGCCCAGGGCTTGTGGCTGGTGTTTCTCCATGTAGGAGCCCACAGTTACAGCACAGATTTTTTAGCAAGTGCATAGGAACTGTTATCCTTTTCAGAGGAAACTGAGGCCCATGGTTTTGTCTCCTTCCTCCGCGGGCCTCATGCCCCCTGGGCTGTCTACCCATGGTCTAGGCAGATGGAATGGAGATTTATGCCCTTCTCTCCTACCTCCTGCCCCTACAGATTGCAGAAGGGGCCGCTTTGGGCCTGGCTGTGCCCTGCACTGTGACTGTGGGGGTGGGGCTGACTGCGACCCCATCAGTGGGCGGTGCCATTGTGTGGACGGCTACACAGGGCCCACTTGCCGGGAAGGTGAGTCAGGTTCCCAGGGGAGGAACCGAAGACTTCCCTGCCCCTGGCCAGGAACCCACCCCTTGTCCTAATACCACCACCAAGTGAGAAACACAGCCATCCCTTCCTGGTACCCATGGAATGCACACAGCCAGTGGTTCATGAGTAGGCCTCAAGCGGGTTCCCGAGGGCAATAATGGGACGCACTGTCAGCCTGGAGCACCAACCCTTTCCCTCGAGTGACCTGCAGATTCCGTGGGATCTTACAGATCCCTATGCAGGCGGGGCTGGGTGATTCAGGACGTGCGGGTGCTGTGTGCCCGCGTATCTGTGAGCAGCACTGTATGCATGTTAATCAATACATGTATGTACACCAGCGTGTTGTGAGATACTGCACGTGTACATGTGCCAGTACACCAGAGCAGCGACACAAGCCTGTATGTGCATGCACTGTGTGTGTACATGTTTCAGGCATGTGCCCTCTAGGTGCGTGTGCCTTCCTAGTGTGTGTGCTCTAGGTGTGTGTGTACTCCAGACATGTCTTGCTGATATATGTGTGTCCCAGGCATGCATTATCATGGTGTGTGTGCTCAAGGTACATGTTCTATGAGGGTATGCATGGGCTTTAGGTATGCAGTTTCACGGTACATATGTGTTCCATGAATACACTCTGCGGGTCTAAGTATGATCTAGGTATGTGTTTCCCAGCTGTGAGTGCTCTGTGTGTATATGGCTTCAGGTGTACATGTGTGCCCACATCTTTGTGCATCATGTGCCTATGCTAGCTCCTGTGATGTTCATGCACCAGGCATGCATGCATATATACTCTGTGGAATTCAAGTGCATGTGTTATGGTGCATACCTGAGCCAGGCATGTATGTTCCAATACACGTGTGTGCACCAGACACGCATGTGTACACATGCTTTATTGTATACTGTGCCTGTGTTTGCCACATGTAGAACTGGGGCAGTCTTTTGATTCCCCAAGTCCCCGAGTCTCTGGGACTGCACCTCCCATATACTAGGTAGAGCTGGCTGTGCTGCACCCCCGTGAATAGCCACAGCCCACATGGCATCTCTTGTTGGCTCCCCAGGCCCAGTCTGCAGAGGGAGCTGGGACGGATCTCTGTAGAGGGAGGTGATAGGCCAGCAGTCGCACTCTGAGGGTAGGACATGAAAGAGAGGAGGGCCCAGACCAAGGAGTCCTCAGCCTGAAGGCGTTCAGTGCAGACGGGATACCGCCTGAATCATTTTTAGCCTCTGCAAGGTGGTCATGGCCTCAAACTATTAAGAGCCATGCCTGGAGCTCATGGGTAGGATCAGGTTCCGGATTAGGTTGCAATTTGCTGGCCAGTGCTTGAGTACATACTGCTATCCACAGTGGCACCCAGTGGTCAAATCTGATACTACACCTAAGGGCCCTTGCCATTTAGCAGATCTCTGAGGATGGGGCTGTGGGGAGAGAGAGCATTGTTGGCCCCTGGGAGTCCTGGGATAGTTCTTTTTCCCTGGGGTGAGCTTGGCTTAACCTTGGGTGAAGCTTTTCCCACCCAGCCTCAAAGCCCTGTCTCCCACCCTTCTTGGAATTGACAGAGTGGGAGCTGAGCAGACCCCCTCCCCCAGTGCTTACATGAGTGTGGTATGGAGAAGGTTATGATGGTGGCTGTGTGAGGTCCCTGTGGGCATGGGCGATTAATGCCTGACTGGCCCAATACTGGTGTCTACCCAAGTGGACAACATGAGCTGTCTATGGCCCAGCTCCCTGGGAGCCCAGAGTTCATGTGGAGAACACGCTTGCCCAGACACGGCTCTGGTTAGGCCCACACAATGATGAACATCTTTGCTTCCCTGTGCCTTCAGAACCTGAACCTTGGAGATGGGACTGGATCGCGGTGGGGGGGGGGGGGGGGGCTGTTGCCTTTACTGGACTTGGCTATAGAGGGAAGAAGGTCACCACCTTCATCCTGGAATTGGCTGTCTTGGGGATTCCCACCGCACCTTGTTGCTGACCCTCTTTTCTTCCTGTGTCTCCAGTGGCCACACAGCCATCCTCCGGCAGACCGGCACCCCAGCGACCCAGCAGCAGGGCCATGAAGCATTAGCTCATGGAAGTCCCACAGAGGACCACTACCATGTTCCAGCCCAAGGGACTGAGAGGACATGTGTGGATGTAGGACTCCTGGATCCACACCTCCTCCGGAAAGCGATGGATCTCTGTGGATGGTCACACAGCTACCTACCAAGGCCTCGTGGCTTGGGGAAGATGGCTGTGGTGAACGCAAGGAGCCCAGGGAAGAGGACCAGGCCTCAGGCCTCCATGTACACGGGCACCCTGTGGGCTGTGCTGAAGAATCCTGGTTCTTTAGGGACCTGGGTTGGGACCAAGGCAGGAGTAGGCGAGGCCCCACCTGCCTGACAGGTCCTTCTGGTGCTAAGGCCGCAGACCGCTGCAGCCAGCCAACTGTTTACCTGGAAACGCCGTCTGGCCCGTATTTATGTAAAGGTATTTATGGGCAATTCCACTTGCCATCGCGGCCCTGGGTCAGCTGGAAGCTACCCCATCCCGGAAGCTTGGACTCAGGCCGCTGGGCCATGGGATCTCCAGTTTTGTAAAGTCCTGAGAGTTAAAGGCACACTGGTGTCTTCGTGGCCTGGGTTTTTGTGCTTTTCATGGACTCGGTGTGGGTCCTCCCAAGAGCAGCTGGCTTGCGGGCTCTCACATGGGAGCCTCCCCAGCCAGGAGGCCCAGGTGGGTTCTGTGCCCCTCTCTAATGGCAGGGATTCTTCTGGCTCCTGGCCAAGGAGAACACACTGGTGCCTAAGACACCTCCAGAGAGCTAGAAAGTCTTCCAGTAGGAAGGACGTCTCAGAGAGAGAGGGCAGGGCAGGGCTGGCGTGGAAGGGGATCCATGCTTAACCCAAACAGCCCACCCAGCAGGGTGAGGGACAGGCAGTATCGCAGGAGCCAGGGCTCCCCATGGATTGAGGCTGAGGCCGCAGGTGTAGCCCAGAGCAGAGCTGTTGCGGGGGGGGGGACTCCAAGGACAGCAAAAATTGAGGGAGAGCTGGACTTGGATCTGAGACTCTGCCCCCACCTCCCACCTGGAGTAGTCTCTTGTTTGGATCTAGGTAGTGGCTGCCTCCTTCCTCTCTCCCACAGAAGTTGAGGCAGCCAAAACCTCAGGGCACCACGTGGGCTCCAGTGGGATGGGCAGCAGCGGAAGCCACGCCCGTAGGCCACTGCACACAGACTTAGAGGCAGAATGGACAGGATACTGAGTGGAGAATAGCTTGCAGGCAGTGTGGGAATGAAGGGGGAATTCTAAAGTGCCCAGAGTGAAAAAGGGTTCAGAATCAGGCGGACAGAAAGTCTACAGGGGGAAGGCAGGCGACCAGGAAATGGTGATGTCCTGTCACTGGTATTGAAAAATTAGCTCGATTTTATATCCAGCTAAACTATCGCCACGCCCGCAGGTTCACCCATGATTCTAATTTGGAAATAACCTGGGAGGAGCTCTGGAGGGAGCCGTGGGAGACCACGCAACACAGTTCCTACAGTGCCATCACGAAGAGAACTGAAGTTGGCCTTGTAACCCAGGTGCAGGTCAACCGCAGACTGGTTCACCATGGAGGAGGTGTGAGAGAAGTTAGAGACCGGGCATCGCTGGTCCCGTGAGTAACAGGCCAGGAGGCAGCAGCTGCAGCCAGCACAGGAGGGTGATGGGAGTGGTCCAGGGACAGGAAGAACTAGGGAAGGGAAAGGGCAGGCTAGCAGGACCTAAGCAGACATAGATCCAGACTGCACTAAAAATCCTACGATCTCAGCTGGCAAGGGGGACCGGGGGAAAGGCACCTGCTGCCAAGCCTGACAGCCTGAGCCTGCTTTCCACATGGTGGAAGGGGATTGGTGACTTCTGCAGGTTGTCCTCTGACCTCCACATGCGTACCTCCTGACAAATAAATGTAATTTTAAAAGAATTAAAGAAAGGCGTCTAGCTTGTAAAGACACAGCTGGAAGGTAGAAACACAACCATAGCAAGAAGAGCAGAAGGAGGTCTTAAAAACATGTTCAAAAAAGGTTTATCTTTAGTACACGTATGCGCCTGTGAGTGGGGCTGCCTGTGGAGGCCAGAGGCAACAGATCCTGGGGAGATGGAGTTATAGGACCATGGCCTGCTTGACGTGGGTACTAAGAATTGCATGCAGGTTCTATAAGCAATATTGCTCTTAACCACTGAGCCATCTCTTCAGCCCCTGGGGAAGGCGTTTTACTGTTGTGATGGTGCAAAGCATTGTGGGCTGTCTATGCACATGCATGCACATGTATGTACACACACACACACACACACACACACACACACACACACACAGCAAATGCTCAGAAGTCCGCAGAACACGGCGGCTGTCACAGGTAGAGAGAAATACAACAGAGTGTAACACTCTCTATAGAAACCTGTCGGTTAGGCAGACTGAACAGCGATGATCCAATCTGCACAAGCTTTAACATGTTATATATATGTGCCTCTGATAATTATGTTTTACAGATACACATCTGTATTTATAGGCAATCTTTGTATTCATCAGACAGGGCTGTGGGTGTGTGTGGGGGGGAGGTACTGGGACTAACTCAAGCCCTTCATACACAAGGCAGATGGCTCTACAACCCAGTTACATGTAAGAAAACCAAAATGCTTTCCTTTGAAGAGTAATATGCCCATCAGACTATCGGTTGGTTGGGAGGTTGAGACAGGCTTTAGCATGTAGCCCTGGCTAGTCTGGAGTTTGCCATGTAGACCAGGCTGACGTGGACTTAGAGGTCCTCCTGTCTCTGCTTCCCAGGTGCTGGGATTACAGGCATGCACTGCCATGCCTGAACTAGACTGATGTTTTTAAGGGAGACGCGGCTATAGACAGCGTGGAGATTTTTACAGAGAGTGTGATGGGCAACCGTGAGCTAGCACCTTTACAACAGGAATGTGGATACATTTTGGGGGAAAGAAAAGTGCCAGGATTGGCATAAATAGAGATTAGAGGAACTTGGGGCTGGCGAGATTGTTCAGTGGGTGCCTGACTCAAGCCTGAAGACTTGAGTTGGAGCCTGGGACCCACATGGTAGAATGTAGGCTACAGAATAGATGGCTCGGCCACTAACAGCATTGCTGCCCCTGCAGACTGCAGAGGTCCTGTCAGTTCCCAGCACTTACGCAGTGGGTCACAGCCCTCCACAGCTCTAGCTCCAGAGATGCTCGCACCCTCTTTTGGCTTCACCACATGGGGCTCCAGGCATGAAAGCAAAACGCTCATTCACATCAAATAAAAATACTTACTTAATAAGTAGACTTCAGAAAAAGGGAAATAGGAGACAGTGGGTTTGTTGTGATGTGATGAAAGGGACAATCTCTGAACAGAATCAGATTTGCCTTAGCCTCTTCAGTCAGAGGTTCAGGGACGGGTGACGTCTGGTGTCATCCAGCAAGCAGGGATGAGGACAAGGAATTGATTGTCCAAACACAATGACTGGCTAAGGACATGGGAGGACCATTCTCACCAGAATGGCAATCCTAACTGTGGCTTTGCTTTCTTGGGGGCAAAGCTAGAGTCTTAGGAGAAGCTGGAGAGCTTGGGTCCCTCCCAAGTGCAGTCCCCATGTTAGTGCTTCTTATGGCCACCAGGGGGCCTGAGAGGAAAAACCACCGCCATCTGGTGGCTCATGGCGGTGGGAGCGAGGCAGCCTGGCAGAGTCAGGGATGTTCTGGAAGGACTGGAAATGAGCTTGGTGAGCAGAGGGAAATAGCAATCCCAAGGCCGGGTGAAGGTGCAGTTGAGTGCACATGGTATTGAAGCTGGACTCATTTTTCTCACGCTCCCTGGAGGAGAGGCCAGAGGCCAGAGGCCTGGATTGTCTCTGGAACTGGTCCACGGCACTCGAACCATCCCTATGCCTCAGATAGCTCTGACTCAAGCTAAGATGTGCACGCCCACCAGGCCTAGCCTGGTCTACTCTGCTCATATGGAGGAAGGCACAGAGGTTGGCTGAGAAGAAGGACCAGGGCTCCCAACGCCCCACAGATCAACAGCCGCTGAACCATGACTGGCAACGCCGCTGCAGGTGGGTCAGGGCACCAGGCACCTGAGGCTCTGGTCCCACTTAGCCCCAACCAGACCACAGACCTCCCTGGAAGTGGGTAGGGTATTAGAAGCCTTGATGTCCTCCGGCAAGCCCATGATCCCAACAGTGGGCAGAGGGCCCTTCATCTGTGACAGGAAGGTCTCTCTCTGTAGTCCAGGTGGGCAGGAGGGGCGGACTGAGTCTCCTCAGCTGAGTGGGTGGGCAGGGTACCCCGCATGATCCCTGTTATTGGAGGGGGGCACAGAAATGTGCCAACAAAGGATGGGCCTTCTGCGGCTGGGGAGTGGGGCTGGCTTGGAACCCTCAACCCTCACTGAGAACCTTACGCTTCTGTCAGTGGGGGAGGTTTCCTGACCTGGCCCTGTATCAAATGACCTCTGTCGGTGCGTGATGTCCATCGTCCCCCGGGCACTGCAGTATCCTTGTTCCTTGGCTTTCTTCACTTGCAGATGAGTCAGGACTGTGGGGTCACCTGTCCCAGGTGTCCTGAGTCAGAGCTTCACAGCCTTCTGGTTCCACCTCATTCTAGCAACCAAGCGTGCTTGGAGGTAAACTGGTCCGCTTCTCCTTGTCACACTCCTCAGAGGATCAGAAGTGGGAATAAACCCGAGCCCATGGGGCAGTGGGTTTACATCAAGGCACTTCTGCCACAGGCACACATCAGTGCACACACAGCAACTGCACGTGTACACCACTCCATGGCCCCCAGATTGCTGCCGGGGTGTGAAGACACCCCGGCAGCTCCGAGAAAGCAGAGCGTTAGGGTGAGGAAGATGGAGATGTTTATCTCTTTCAGGCAGAAGGAGGTACTAGGCCCTACCTCAGACAGTCCATGCCTACTCACCCAGGCCATGCCTATTCCCTGAACTCTGACCTGGCCCTCCGTCCAAAGCAGCCAAACATGGGTGAGTGTTCACCCTGGTGAGGACTGTAGCTGGCCCTAGCCTGTCTAGAAAGGCCTAGGATGGGAGGGCATTGCTATTTGTGCTTTTGAACCTAGTGGAGAGTCACCTGTATCGGTCACTTCTGTAGCAAGGCTAGCACCTCGGAACGGGGCACATTGCTACACTGCGTGCTGGGTGTTCCGCCCCCAATCTAGCACCAGCCAAGCAGAGAAAACCATGGGGCTTCAGGACCAGGCTGAGGG
This sequence comes from Alexandromys fortis, assembly GCF_014885135.2. NCBI lineage: Eukaryota > Metazoa > Chordata > Mammalia > Rodentia > Cricetidae > Alexandromys > Alexandromys fortis. The sequence goes on along the minus strand of NW_026067961.1, from coordinate 1,042,454 downwards.
GGCTGTTGGAGAGAACTAGCCCGGCCCTAGTCAGCACGGAGGCTGCCTTTTGGGCCTGTAGGTCCCTGAGAGGGAGGCCTCTGCAGGGACTGGGATCACCATACCAGAGTGTCCCTACTGTGTCTGAGCTCTCAGAACCCTGTGGCCAAGGTAAGCCCTGCAAGGTTCAGCTATTACCATCCATGAACGCACAAGCAGGAGCCAAAGACTTGTGACACTCTGGTAGACAGATGGGTCAGAGTGAAGGAGAGACCCGAGGCCAGTCTCCACACACCTATTAGACCTTGGGATTTCAGTGCAATAAGTGGCTGTGACCTAGGCTCAGGTGTAAACCCAAGTTTTAAAGAAATACTTTAATGCTGTTTAAAACCTCTATCACAATATATAACATCCCTGCTGGTCCTCTCAGAACAGGGGCCCTTCCTGTTTCACTTGGGGGGGGGGGTGTATCTGGGAGGTGGCCCTGTGTTGTCCTCAATGAAGACCACAGTCCTGTGCCACTCTTAGCCTGGGTGCAGCTCAGGTGGCCAAAAACTAGGAAAGGGATGGCCAGCAAGAGGCCAGGCTGGGCTTCTACCAGAATGTGGGCCCTGGAGCTTGCCTCAAAGCCTTCCGAGAGATCAAGTGTCAGGTATGGATAGATGTCCTGTGTTCTGCTCGTAACCGTGAGGCTGTGGGAAGGCCCAAGGAACAAACCTCTCCCATGTCCTGGAGGGCGGAGACCCTTGCTGGTTGAAGGACTGAAGCCGTGTCCGCCGTGGCTGGCTTTGAGCTCTGCAGTTACACGTCTGTCTCCACCCGTAGCCGCTCCATCCTGCGCACATTGCCTTCCACCGCCACACGGCTGGTGATGCAGCGAGAGAAGCTCTCGGGAAACCAGCCCGTTTCTCCGTCCCGAAGCCTCTCGCCGTGTAGCCAGCCTGGATGCAGACGGGTGGGTGAGAGGGATCCCTCCTACCCTCCCACCCCACCTCTGCTCTTAAGGGTTCTACTCTAGGGCCTGACCACCCCTCCTGCCTCGAGAGAGAGCCAAGGAGGCGACACTCAAGGCCACCTGGGCTCCTGGCCCTCCCGGCAGCTCCACTACACCAGCATGTAGGAGGGGTGGGATCCGCACCCACTACACCAGCACAACCAGGGCCCTGCAGAGGCCTATGCTGGGACCACCAGGAGATCAGACACCCATTCGCTTCACTTAGGGCACAGAGTAGCAAGCTCACTTTGGTCCCTTAACTTTAGTACTGGCGGTCCTCCCTTTGAGAAGCCTGAGTGTGGTGTGTTTACACATGTGTGTGTATAGATCCACATACATGTACGTACACCCATGTGCATAGAGGTCTAGAGACCACCTCAGTTCCTCTGGTGCTGCCCATTCTGACTTTTGAGATAAGTCTCTCAAAGGCATGGAGCATGTCTTTGCTTCCCCGGGATGACACAGGCCATGTGCCGTCGCGCCCAGCTTTCCTTTACGTGGGCTCTTGGGTTCAAAATCAGGTCCTTATGCCAACTGAGCCATCTCTCCAGCCCCAACCTTTGAGGAAGTGCTTACGGGGATGAGGCAGGCTGAGCATGGCTGGTTGCTGCACCCTTATCTGGGCTGCACCCCAGTCTGGTTGACACCCACTCAGGTGTGGCCCGACCACACTCACCGTCCTCTTCCTGCAGGACCAGGACAACGTCGGCCTGCTGCAGCGTGATCTCATCAGCCTGCTTGGCAAAGTATGCCTTGGTGATCTCCACCTGGGGCAGCTCTGGGGGAAATGGAGAGAGTTAGGCCAGGGGTGCTCCCCCACAGACTATTCTGTTCCTTTGGCCTCACCTCAGTTTCCCCAGATGGAGGACCAATAAGGTTAAGCCGTGGCTACAAGTACATAGTCACACATACAACAGGGGCCGAGGTCCAGCCCCTAAGCTAGGTACCCTGGGGAGGCCGTGGTTGTGGCCTGAGAGCTAGACAGACCAGCTCTACCGCAGGGCTGCAACAACCCCCGTTCACCTCAACCCCATACTCACCTCCTTTGTTGGTGATGCCCTGCCACTGCCTCTCCTTGGAGGTGAGGGCTGTGATCCACCGGGCCCGGTCATTCCTGGAGGCCACAGAGAGCATAGCTGAGACCCTCCTTCCTTCTTGGGGTCCATGAGTCCCTGTTCATGGACTCTGCTGCCCTTTGCTGTGCTTCAGCTCCTGCTGTTGCCCCAGGGCCTTTGCACAGCTGTACAGAAGTGCTGGCTGAGCCCTCCCTCGGGGATTTGACCTAAGCACCACCTTGACAATAGTGAAGGCCCATCGGTCACGTCCACACTTGTCCTTTTTTCCCCTTGAAGCTCCCTCCCTGGTTACTGGACAGTACAGCAATTCACCAGTTGATGTATCCCCACAAGGAAATCAGATACCCAGAGCCAGGCTGTGCATTGCTTACGGTTCTACGGGCACCGATGGTGCTCAGCATGTAGTAGGCATGCAGACACAGTACAGCACACCCCGCCCGGACGTGTGCTCTACCTCCCCCCCCCCCCACTGGGGTCCACCATCTTACGCGGAGTCAGAGGACAGCAGAATCTGCTCCTGGCGGCCCTCGCTGTTACGTAGCAGGTTCACCTGGAAGGGGTGGGGCACGGAGGAACTGCGGCTGCTGCCTGCTGGCAGTGAGGGCTCCGATGCCTCCAGCTTCCTGACCTGCACATGCTCGAGCTGTGCATAGTCTTGGACCAGGTAGCTCTCCTCACTGTGGGGACACAGGAGAGTCGTCAGGGCCAGTTAACCTCAAGAGTGCTCCCGAGACTTGTCTCTCGGGCCAGGGAGGGAAAGCAGAGACCTGATTCTGTATAGAGCCTGACGTCTGCAGCTGAGTGCCCTACCTTTTCTTCTTGGTGACAACCAGGACGTCGTTGAACAGGAACAAGTAGCACGTGGGCCGGCTGGCGATTTTCCGAAAGATACTGGATTCCTCCAAGAGGAAGAGTTCTCCACGCTTGAGCAGCCAGCGAGAGGCAGAGATGAGTGGCAGAGACTGGGGATAGAGTGGACAGATAAAGGAAACGGACCCGGCAAGGTGGGGACGATGACAGGGACAATCCCTGCCTCCCTGTTATGACTGAGAACCAATGGGGTCGTCCTGAACCTTAAGGAACGGCCATTCAGTTGGCCCACAGGAACCAGAGAAGGCTCTGTGTCCTGTCCTACCCTACAGGAGAGCCTTGAGGAGCCCTGATTCTCTGGCTCTTGCCAAATGTTCTGCCTAAGCTGGGGGGGGGGGGTGGCCAGTCCTGGAGAGGCCTTGACACCTCCTTGCTACTGAGTCGGGGAAGTTCAAGGGATCCCCCACCCATCCTACCCAGGCAGATGTCCCCAGAAGCCCCTGACTCCTATGAGGAGGACATCAGGGTACAGTGGGTGGGTTGGCACCTACCTTGACCTTACCAAAATCCAGCTGTGTGTGCAGTGTGTACATCTGCTCCGTGCGCTCCATTTTGTGGGCCCCCTCATTGCACTGCTTCACCAGCTGTGGGGTTGAGTTTACACATATACTGTGGAGTGCCTGCCCTCCCGGTGGCACCGCCCTGGATCTAGCCCCTTTCCGCATCAATACCACAGAAAGTTCGGGGCAGAAGTGGCCTCACCTTGCTGATGGCCTTCAGGGCACGGCTAGCGGCTTTGTACCTCTCAGGGTGGCTCTGTGTCTTCAGGCAGAGTGTCTGGGGGAAGAGAGAAGCCGTGAAGACCCTCCCAAGGAGCCCTGCATGGGGCAGGGGCTCCCCACCAGTTCTGGACTCTGGAAGTCGGGGGGGGGGTGCTCAGGCAAGCAAGGACTTCCAGAGGGCTCCTGTTTGGACCCAGCAGGACATCTACAGTCCACAAAGGGCCTCTGCACCTCTGGGAGGGGACCCTGCCCTCGGGAATAGCGGTATTTCTGCAGTTCCAGGGCGTATGGGCACTTGCCTAAAGATGTGTCTCCAGGCTACGGTATCCTATTACTGACCGCAAAGTGATCAAGATTAATCACCCTGCCTTATACGCTTTGTAATTATCCAATTACAGATGTATGAGTGTGAGGAAGAGGTCAGAGAGGCAACCCTAAAAGGCAGGGCCTCCCGGCGTGTTTCCACGGCTGCACCCAAGCCTCCCGGATACTCACATCTGTCAGGAGCGGCAGCCGGGTCACCCTCTGCATGGGGAGAATCAGGAAGGAGATCATGGGCAGGCCCCCGCATGCGGGCCGTTTCTCAATCTCCCTTAGCGCTTCTCGGAAGGCTGTATTGCTGCTCCTGCAACAGGGAAACTCTGTCATTTGACCTCAGAAAGAGGTGGTGCAGGTGGGGCCTGCACAGGGTGGGCCTGGAGGGAGCACAAGGGCCCCACTTACGACAGCTTCTGCAGGGTGCGCTGCTGGTAGACCTCGTTGGAGCAGTAGGCGATGTAAGGGTGGAAGTGGTTCTCGGCATGGTCCTCCAGGATGTCACTGATGTCCTCCACACACACCTGGGCCTTGTGCCGCTGTTCCAGAGCTTCGAAGAACCTGCAGCATTGGGGTGGGGAGCGGTCAGGGACACGAAGGCTCAGTTTGGATGGGTGTTGGCGCACACACACACACACCTACACAGACACATGTATGCAGACAAAAATGTATGCACGGATCGGCCTTGAAGGCAGTACGTGGCGGGTGCCCAGTGAGTCGGGCAAAACCTTATGTAAGCTAGGCCACACCTGTCCAAAGTCATCAGAGGACCCACAAAACCGTTCAGCTCTCCGCACTGCCTCTGTAACATCCAGCCCGGTGCCTGTCCCCGGGTGTGAGTTCACGGACAGAGATGCAACGACCCTATGAAGGGTCCTATTATTGGGGCCCTAGGAGGCCCAGGGAAGGCCATGTCTCTCTAGGGATGGGTCTTGAAACTAAGGTGATCCTACCAGCCGAGCTCCTGGCAAGGCTTCACAACTATCTGCTTTCATGGAGTCCAACCCATAAGGGACAAGTAAGGAGGCCTGGGCTCTTGGTAGAGGTCCTGGGGAGACTGCCAGCTCTGACCCCCTACGAGCCAGGCAGGAGGATGGCATAGAGCCAGCCTGGTGGCTGTGCCTGAGCTATGTCCATGTCTGTAGGCCCTGGTTTAGGGAGCTGGGAAACCTGACCATCTGAGAAGAGCCCTCCAGGCTTGGATGTGAGCATTAGGACTCAGCAGAGCCATGGACCTCAATTCCTATAAACAAGTACACTCCGGGGGTGATTGGCCCTTGGGAAAAGCTGTGTAGCTAACAGAGGCTCAGAAGCGCATGGGGACCCCACGGATGAATGGAAGCTGAGGCTGCCTGGGCACGCCCCCATGCAAAAGCAGGCAGGTCAGGCCACTCAGCTGAAATGCATGAGTCCTGGGGTTTCCTGGAAAGGTCTGGAAGCGCTGGCCTCCTGCTACTGGCTGCAAATAGCACAATTCTCAGAGGAGATCGCTATGAATGGCCAGGGAGGAGGCCAGAGAGTCCCACACCAGGGTAGCAACGACCAAGCTGAGCAATTAGAGGCTCAAGGGACCACACTGGGGCGGAGTCTACAGGAGGGTCACCCACTTCCCCGGACCCCTTCCCTCCTCTGATGAGTCAGGAGCGGGTAGTTCCCACAGTTAGCCACTGGATCTCTTACGGGAAGCCCGTCTCCAGGGATACGATGGTACTCTGTTCCCTGTCTAAATGGCTCTGAAGCCTCCAGAGGGAGAAAGGACACCCACAGCAGTGTGCTCTTGCTGAGTGGTCAGCAAGGGCCAGGCTGGTCCTGACATGTAAGAGCCAGCATCCTCTGTCTGGAGGGCTCGGCCTGTGAGCTAGCACCTCTTCTGACTCCACTGGGGCTGATGAGAGGGTCTCATCAAACACTGAAGCCAAGGCTAAAGGGTCAGGGAGACCTGGGGTTTCCTGGAATATCACAGCAGCAAGGGCTGACCCCACACACTACCTGACCAGTCTGTGCTAAGGACATGAACAAAATATACAGGTATGAGCGAACACATACAGGCAGGCACTACACCCAGAGCTGGGATGAGATACCCACTGGTAGTATGCAAGGATACATACAGGCACGCACACACACACACCCTCACCAGCCTGTCGCTGCATGCCTGGCCTCTCCTCTGATGCTAGGCCCTGCAACTAGAGCCCGGTCAGGCCACCAGACACTGCTGGGTAGAACATGACCTGGGGCCGAAACTCGAGGCTGCCACCTGACTGGGTGACTACTCTGTGGGTGCTGCTGACCATCCCCAGTGCTGAGGTGAGGTACCCATTGGTCACACAGGCTGTACCTGAGAGAAGTGCCCCCCCCCCCCACTTCATGGGAGTCTAGGATGCCCATGGTGTCCCCACAGCCAGCTCTCAAGGGCTCTTAGAGGTTGCCATGCTCCATCTCAAGCCAGTGGCTGCTCCAAGTGTCCCATCCACAGGTACAACCCAGGGCCCTGCTGACATCACTGCCTAGAGTCACGGCAAAGCAGCATCCTTGGGGACCCAGGGCAACCCAGCTTACTTCTGACTGGCGGCCAGCACGTCCACGATGTTGGAGAAGAGGTGGTGGTGTTCTGTCTGTGTCATAGTGGCCCTCAGCTCCCTGGACTGCAGGAACTCGGCCACCAGGATGCTCAGGCTGTGCAGATAGGAGAACTCAGATGTGAGGATCTCGAAGATGGCCTGCATGGGAAGATAATGCACGGATGACAGACGGAGGGACCGAGGGAGGGAAGATGGGGGGGGGGCGCGGACCCCTTCGGAGGGCTGTCTCCATGTTCCGGTTCACAACTCAGGCTGTGTGGATGTGATAGGGACTCTGCTTTCCAGGGAAGATGGTACCAGGTGGGGATCAAACACAGGCTGACACATGCCCCTCATCCCCGGCCAGGACTCTGGTTCTTCCTGATGCTCCTTCAGGGCTCAGTCGTCATCTGGCCCATGAGGTGACCATGAGGGTAGGTGAGGAGAGGATATCACTGCGTCTCTAGGGACTCCCGGTGGCCTTACCTCCTGCCTCTTACGTTCTTCCATCGACAGTGTGTCCAGGACACCTGACTCCAATACCTGAGAAGAGCAAAGGAGCTATGGGCCTGCTGATGGAGCCAGGTCCCCCACTTGTATCCTCCTCTGGGCCACACCCAGCTGGAGGGCACAGCCACCTCCATCAGGAACCTTCAGCTGTCTATGTCTCCCCAGCTTAGCTTCCTCTCCATCTCTAGAGTCCTGGACCAGGCCAGGAAGACGGACAGAGAGTGTGTGTGTGTGTGTGCACGCATGCAAGCACACCCACATGCATGCATGTGTCTGTGTGTGTGTGTGGGGGGGGGTGATGACTCAGATACCACCTGGGCAGCTGAGTCAGTCCTGCCAGGGAAGGCATGGGCCATTATCACCTGCACTCTTCCCTCTCTTGAAGCCAATGGCCCTAGGCTGTCTCAGCGTGGCTCCCCCTATGCCTATGGCTATAGAGCATGTCGGGGCAGGCCGGACCGCATTATGCCTTGCCTCCATTTGTGTTCTACTCACAGCCTGGGCAGAGGCACATCCAACATTGCATGGGTCCCCTGCAGCTTTCCAAGCGTGGGTAGTCCAGGTTCTAAATATCAGGCAATCAGTGTTACGGAGTATAGCATGTTGGGCACCATCCCCAGCTTCTAGCATCCGGCAGGGTGATAAATATGTCCTGCTGGACATTTCTACTTGTGAAGCCCAGACTCTGCCTCACTGCAACCCTTGCCTGGCTCCCACTGTCGGCACTCTCATGGGGGGTCCCTCACCCCCACAGCAGGCAAACAAGAAGCTCCTTTGTACTGAAGTGAAGGGAAGGCTGAGTCCACCATCGCCATTTCCTGCCACACCCAGAGCCTGCAGTGGATAGGGGTCACTATCCTGGCCCTCACGGCCTGGACATGGCCCTGTTTTCAGATGTAGGAAGTACGGGGAGAGTGGAGAGGCTCCCCCAATGAGGAAGGGGGCTCCTTGTGTCCACATTGCCCCTCAGGTCAGACCGAGCAGGAACTCCAACTACATGCCAGGACAGAGGACAGACTCATTGTCCCACACGCAAACTATATCCCGGTGACTCTGGAAGCTATGTTTCAGCTCCTTGTAAGAGTCAGGCTACCACAAGCTAGGGAAAGGGAAGACCATGGGGCCTCCTTACCTCTGGGAGCTGGCTCCAGGTGAGCTGGGCAGGCCGATAACTCTTGACCACAATGGTGGTGTCCGCTTTCTGAGCTCCCTCCGGGCCAGAGGGCTCGTCGAGTATGTCATCATCAGACTCATGACTGGTATTGAGACCCCGCTCTCGGATCTCCTGGTACAGCTGGGGGTCTGGGGAGAGCAGAGTCACCTGTCTGCATGAGGGCTTGGGGGTAGCCTGATCCTCCCAAGGGCCCCACAAAGCTCTCAAAAACATGCAGGCTCCCCTATGGCCCACTGTGTCCTACAGTGGATTAACAGGACAGGCTGGGAGATGGTAGCAGCTCCGTGTAGAATGTGGCACTCCAGGTGGGGGCCAAGCAGACTAGCCAGAGCTGTGTAAGGCCAGCTGTGCCTGGTCTGGGAGGGGGAGGCTTGGGTACTCAGGTGAGGTCTGAGGATGCCGGTCACTGCCCATGAGCCAACAATACTACCGGCCCAGTCTAGCATGGGCCAACCCAATTTAGGGCATCTCTGAGCTCATGCAGCTGCTGTGTCAGCCTGCACTGGAGCCTGGGTACTGCTGCCGGTCCACACAGGGACCGTTTCCCAGAGACTCAGACCCTTGTGTCACAGCCTGTGGACAACCAGAGAGCTATTCTTGCCACAGTTGCCATGCCTCAGTGGGACCAGGAAGATAGAGCAACATTGGTTATTCTTTTCTCATGAGCTGCAGTGCTCAGTAGGCTCTCTTCAGACTGGGAAGAGTCCACACACAGAAGAGAGATGAGTGCCTGCCTCTCTGGAGGCCTGATGCCCCATCATCCACCCTGGGTCCCACCGAATACTCATGTGAAGCTGTCTTTGGGTCACATAGATGGGAGTCCAAGGGAACTCTATGAGATGTACACTCACACCAACAGCTGGGGTCTGTGTCCAGTGAATGTCCTGCCCAGCCAGCCCTTAACTTCTCAGACCCAACAGTCCCTGGCTGGCCTTACCGATACTCCTTCCTGGCCATGCCAGGCCCTCAGCCTCCTGGGAGCCACTTACCGTCTTTGAAGGAGCCCTTGTGTGCGCGTTTCCGTCCCAGAGTTTTCTGTAGACAAGACAGAAACCTCGCCAGTCAGTGGAGAGGGAAGCGTGGGTCAGCTGCCCTTCTGTTACTATGGCAGCCCAGACAGAGATCCCCTCCCCCACAGCAAGCTATGGAAGAGATGGGAGGGGGCTTTGCTGACATGTAGAAGGTGCACATTAAATGTTAGCTTCGTAGAGGCCAGATCAGGTAAAAGTTGGGGTTCAGGGCAGAGGGCTGCTATAGATCCAGGAAGGCCGCCTAGGGGCTAAACCAGTTAAGAGGTGTTACCTGATGAGAATGAAGAGGGGGTCTGGAGTGGGCAGAAGGCTGCTGGTGAGATTCTGACCCTGATTCAGGGCCCTAGAAACTGAGGGCAGAGCTCTGGGGAATCCCCACTCTACACTGGCATCTCCACAGTCCCCACTCCTTGGCTGGAACACCAGGTTTTTCACAGGTACACTGGTTCCAGGAAAGCAGAGGCCAGTTGCTTCTGGTTCCTTAGAACCAGTTGGGGCCTGAAACTCCCCTTACAGGTCCAGGAAAGTGTGACACTCCCAGCTGAACCTAGGCTAGCTCCTTTTCTCACCCACCCCCACCCTTCACCGCCTCCATTCCAAATCCTTCCTCAGTCTCTACCGTATCCCTTCTGGCCCTGAGACCATGGGGAATCTTTTCATCTAGAAGGCTCCTAGGGGACCATGGGGAGCTCTCTCACCTAGGAGGCTCCTGGGAGACCACGGGGAGCCCTCTTACCCAGGAAGCTGCTGGGAGACCACAGGGAACCCTCTCACCCAGGAAGCTCCTAGGGCCTCCTGCACCATCATATGCTAGCCCTCCACACCCTCACAGTCCCCCTCTCTGCACAGGAGCTCTCAGCAGCAGCCACAGCTTATCACCCCAGCGTGTGACAGGTCTCAGGGATGTGTGCTGAAGAGGGCACTCACCACTGTGGAGGAATGAATGAGGCCTTGGCAGGCCTGTTCTAGGAACAGTGTTGGTACTGATCCAGCTCCTGAGGTACAGGGATGCCTATCAAGGGTCCAGGCATCTCAGGCAGATGTAGTAGGGGAACCGTAATGAAGGACAGTGGCTGGCACTTTAGACACAGAGGCCTTGCCCTAGCCACGATCGGCCTTCATGGAAGTTTGTGGTCTGGCCAAGCCATGTGGCCATCATCTGACAGGTGTCTGCTTCTCCCAAGGCCAAGCTGTGGTTCAGGGTCTAGGGAGCTGATGTCTAAGTGAGCATGCTTTTCCCATGATGCTGTGAACAGCTCTAGGCAACAAAGGGCCTGAACTCAGTTTTGGAGTATGCCTACAGCTGGATGGCGGCCATCTTCACTTACAGATGGGGAAACTGAGCCTCAGTTTCGGGAATCTGTTAGGGGTCACACAGCCACAAAGGCCCATCCCAGGCCTCCATGGAAGCTGACTGAGCACTGTGCCTGGGGCACCCCAAGTCTGAGGGAAGCACCTAGCAAAGGTCCAGAAGGACCCCCAGCCCCGTATCCTGGGAAGAAACTGTCTCGAATGGCTGTGATTCCCCATCTGACCCTGACAACACAATGGGCAAGCAGATGGAACATGGAAGGCTGCTCCTTAACTGTGGCCTTCCTGCTCAGTGGCTGTTTGTAACAGACTCCCGGAGACTGCAGGCCTGCCTAGAGCTCAGGGCAGCAGCAGGACAGGAGGACGGGTGGGTGCTGAGGGCTACACATTGTCCCTCCTTGTCCCCTGGTAGCCCGTGCCTGGCATCACTGAACCTGTCATCAAATAGACTGGTTCCATGCTTGGGCTCAAGAGTGGCTGATTCCCCCTGCTGTCCACTCTGCAGAGAATTGGGGACATGGAAGAGTCCCCAAAACATGACCTAACCTCTAGCCAGAACATGAGATTTGAACAGATTCCACTCAAGTGGGATGGCCAGGAGCCCGCGCCCAGCAGCTGCCATGCGTGACGCAGACGTAGGAGACACAGGGTCAGACCACCGCCTTGCCTGTGAACTCCCGAGACCTTAGAGATGACACTGCCTATCCCTGATGTCAGGGCAGACTCCTACCTTATTTTTGGCTGGGGACCGAGCGGGAGGCTGAACAGCCTCCTCAGCGAGGGCCTGGAGCTTGGGGCTGAGCTGGACTGAGTCCCCTTTGCTGCTGGGTGACTCGAGGCCCTTCATGGCGGCTCTGTAGGACTGGTTCCTTATGTTTCGCTTCAGATTCACACCAGGGCCCATGTCCATATCCATGTCATCCAAGGAGAAGCTGGGGGCTGAGCGGAGCCGAGGATCCCGCCGAGCGGCCTCCTTGCTGAGCACAGCTGCCCCAAAGCTCTGGTGGCGGGCTGGGGACTTGGTTTTGGCCTTGCTGGCCACGGCCAAACTCTTAGGGATGAGCTGCTGGGTGCCCATCTTGAGTGCCGCAGGGCTCTGAGTGCTAAGGATGATGGGTCGTGGCTCCTCATCTTCTGGGGGCACCTGCAGGGGTCCGGAGGCCTCTGGCTCAAAGGCAGCATTGGTCTTGTCTCTCAAGGAGTTACGAACCATGGGGAGCCTCGGCATAGGGTTCCCATTGGCATCGAGTTGCAGCTCTGCATGGAAACGATATTCCAACAGTTTATCGTCCAGAGAGCTGTCAGAATGTCTCTGGGACATGCTGGGTAGCAGAGGGGACCTAGAGAGAGAGGCAGGCAAGAGGTGAGAGGCTCAGAGGGATGTCCCACATACAGCCTTCCCCGGTGTTCAATTCTGTTTCTTCTCAGCATCCTCTCCTAACAGCTCCCAGGCAAGGACAGGGAGAACGGGGCTGGCTGTGGCTGCTCACCAGGAGCGACCCCAGGGATGTGGTGTAACTGCACTACAGGTGTGCAGGGAAGCTGGGGTCTGGGCTTATCTGAGACTCTGCCTCAGACACACAGCTACTCTCTGGTGGGGACGGCCTGTGGCTGGACTGGACCTCAGAGACCACCCTGCTTTCTCTGACATTACTACTAGGTCCTGGGCAGGGTGCAAACAAGGGCATGTCTGCGGCTGGGCCCAGAGGCCCCATAGACTAGGACCAGAATCCTGGCTAGGCCCCTTACTGATGCCTGGGCACCTTGTGTGTGGTTTGCCTGGAAACAGTTACAGTTCCCTGAGCCTGCTGCAGATGCTGTGGATGTGACCATGGCCCTGTCTGGCTCTGCATTCTTGTTAAGGGGATGGGCTACCCCGAGGCCCAGGGACCTGCTAGGGATGCCCTTGGAAGTCTGACCCTGACTACGTGATAAAGAGCAAGCAGGATGGCGTGTGGAAGAAGAGGTCACTACCTGACCATGGCTTTCCTGTCCACACAGATGAAGAGAGCAGGATCCAAGTACAGCCTGGCTGCATCCCCTTCTCCCAGCCAAGCCCATGTCCCACAGCACCAAGGCTGGCTCCAAAACCTCTTCTCATAACACTCGCCAATATACATTTGTCCTTTCCGTGTTTCTGAAGTCAGGGGTCTGTAGTGGTCTATTATTTGTATTTTGATAACTAAAGCTTGCCTGAAGACCAGAGCAAGCTAAAGCCACTAGAGGTCAGGCAGTGGTGACACACACCTTTAATCCCAGGATTTGGGAGACAGTCAGATGGATTTCTATGAGTTCAATACCTCCCTGGGCTATACAAGATCAATACAGAAATAAATCCAGGTGGTGGTGGCCTACACCTTTAACCCCAGGACTAGGGATCATACGCCCTTAAACCCAGCAGTAGAGGGAATAGAAGAAAATGAGGGCTGGAGAGATGGCTCAGTGGTTAAGAGCACTGACTGCTCTTCCAGAGGTCCTGAGTTCAATTCCCAGCAACCACATGGTGGCTCACAGCCATCTATAATGAGATCTGGTGCCCTCTTCTGGCCAGCAAGCAGACAGACAGAACACTGTATACACAATAAATAAATCTTAAAAAAAAAAATGAGAGGAGAGGCAGGCTTAGTCTGCTTAGTTTGTGATTGCCCAGTCTTTGTAGAGATAAGACTTCTCTAGCGGCTTGGCTGCCTTGCTTTTCTATAGTTTTCACGATGAACCCCAATTTCTGTCTCTGAGTTTTTATTGTTCGTGCTATAGGGATTCACAATCCCAGCCTTGGGGGTCCTAAGGTAAATCCTGGGTCACAGTGCAAACGGAACGGCAGCAGGGAGCTTCAGCCTGAGCCACTGTTCAGGGGGTTCAGTGCCCAGCACAGGAACTGACGGCCATCGCCAATATGCTACCCCTCAGCCACCTCACCTGTCCATGCCAGCAGTGCATGTGCCCTAAGCCCCTTTTTGACTTCGTCCTCAGAATTGACCCCACCCACAGTAGGAAGCCCTGGGCAGTGGTCTCCAGAGTGACCTGTTTATTTCTTCTCCCTTGGGTGCAGCAAGGTCCTACGGTCGGCTCTGGCTAACAGGGGGGGATGCTACTGGAAGGGACAAGTGTCCCCCCTGGGTAGGGAATCCCTGTAACCCAGAGACTGAGGTGAGCAGAGCTGAATTGACCCAGATACAGCAGAAGCCAGAGTAAAGGCTTTTGTGTGGGAACCAGTCATCCACACTGGCCTGTCTGCTGAGGGTCAACTGTCCTCATTGCTGCCACTTACCTCCGTGATTGGAGGTCCTCAACCGCGTCAGGATGCCCTGCTGGGGGCCTGGAAACCTGGGGTCCTCAATGATGACAGGTGAATCTGTAAAATGGGCTCAGTAAGAACAAAGGCATTGCCTGAGGATTTCCTAACAGGCTCTTAAATGACCTGCAAAGCCCACTAAAACAGCCCTGGCTGGCTGCAGGGGCCACAGAGCACCAGCCAAGGCTTTTCTGAACCAAATACCACACTAGTAACGAGAGAGGCCGGCACGCAGACCTTGTAGACCCTAATGTAAAGTGGGGGACACTCCCTTCCTAAATATTTTCCCTTTAAAGTTTTCTATAAACAAAGGAGCCAACATCAAAGCTTTTATAAACTCAGAACTTTATATAGGTTAAAATGACACAAACAGGCTGGGAGCGGTGGCACACGCCTTTAATCCCAGCACTCAGGAGGCAGAGGCAGGCAGATCTGAAACCCTGCCTTGAAAAACCAAAAAAAAAAAAAAAAAAGAGGGTGGGGTGGGGTGGGGAGGGGAAGACATGAGCCTAAGAGGGCTGTGTAGGCCTAGAGGGCTGTGGATACACACCCACCCCACCCCCCAACCTCAGGGGAGGCTGGGACAGGAGGCTCTGGAGTTGAGTTCAAGGTCAGCCTGGGCTACACACACACACACACACACACACACACACACACACAGAGAGAGAGAGAGAGAGAGAGAGAGAGAGAGAGAGAGAGAGAGAGAGAGACTGACAGACCTTGAGACTATCTCAGAGAAAAGAAAACCAAACCAAACAATCCCAACTTATTAGAAATGCCTTCCAAAGGGGAAGTTTGTTTTCCAGACAGTTCGAGGAACTCCTTGTCTATCGCCCACCTACATCAGGGGTGAGGCTCGGGGCTCAGCACTGGGACACAGTGCCCCCTTGTCATGTGCCCTGGGCACTGTCCCTCGATTACATATCTCAGGGTGTGGTACCTACTTGCCCAGTCTGACAGAGACAGAGGGACTGAGGGGACTGGAAAGGATGGCTACCCTGGGGTTACCAGAGGTGGGGGTGGGCACCAAGGCTGTTCGGGTGAGTTCAGGGCCGCAGGAACTGGTGACTCCAGCCTATAAGAAGGATCATGCCCACCCCAGAGCTCCAGGCAGGTCACAGACCTATCCTACCCAGCATTTCAGAGCACAGAATGGTGCCAAGACCCTGCCCAGCTGTCCCTCCCTGAAGGGGACAGAGCTGGTCCTACCGCTGATGTTAACCCACACTGCTAAAGCACAAGGCACCCAGGAAGCTGGTGTGTCTCAGCTCACCCTCTGAAGCCCCAGGCTCTTTCACATAGAAGCCCTTGGCTAAAACTATCCCAAGAAGCTGAGTGCAGCCTAGGGGCAGAGGCCCCAGGGAGGGGCGGGCTGGGGCCTGGTGTACCAAAGGCAAGGGAGGGCACATTCCTAAGGACATTCCAAATTGTGGCTGAGGATGTTAGCAGTCACACCAGGCCTCCCCCGGGAGCTGGCATCTGTTTATCACATAAGTGGTGGGGGCAGGGCTGCACCAACCAGGGCCTCACACCTATGTTAACTTTCCTGGTTCACCAAGGTCTGGGGAAGTTGGCTTAGTGTCTTCTGATGGCCCAGGACAGACTACACAGTGATGGTTTTGCTCAGAAAGAGTGGACCACACAGAAGGGCCCAGGGTCATTAGTATTTCTCCTCTCCTACCAACAAACACCCATCACTCATAAGCTAGTGTCTCGGGCGTGCAGGACAGCACAGGCCCTGGCAGGCGGTGGCCTCTCCCAGTAGAGGACAAAGTCCATTCCAGGCTCAGAAGGTCCCAAAGGGAATCTGTCAGGTGAGCCATTGCTGGGAGTGGCTTTCGTTCCCAGCCTGGCACCACACCCACAGGCCTGGCAAACAACCTGCCTAGGACCCCAGAGAGTAGGGCTGAGGGCTATGGGTACCTGTCCTGTCAGATAGCAGAGAGGCTTGCTGGACACATCAGATGTCTCCTGAAGCTGCCCTGTCCCCAGACAAGATGGGGGAGGGAGGATCTTACAGCGTGCACAGCACAGCCACAGGGTCCCATGGGAAGGGGACCGTGAGGCTGGCCTGCCTTTCCTTACTCATTTCTACCCCCTCCAGTCCTCCTGTGCCCCCTCCCCGCCCCCAGCTGTCCCGTTCTGCTTCTCCACATTCCTTGAGTCTGGCTCTTCTGTGCAGGAATCATTTCCAGGTCTTCCTGGGCTCCCTCCTAGCTCAGGGTGGGGGTTGGGTGGTGGACGGTCCTTAGGCTTGGCTCAGGCTAGCCAAAGGCTAGCCTCAGACCATCAGGACTACTCTCTAAAGCAAGCCCCAGGCATTGTCTCCAGAAGGAGTTGGAGGCAGATTTTTAATGTCTGAAGACATTTCTTTTTAATATTTAATTGTTTTAGTGTAAAGCTTGTATGCATGCATGTATGTGCAGCACATGTGTGATTGGTGCCTGCATAGGTCAGAAGAGGGGGTCAGATCCCCTGGAACTGGAACTGACAATGGTTGTGAGCTACCATGTCAGTACTGGGAACCAAACCCAGGTCCCCTAACAAGTGCTCTTAACCCCTGAGACATCTCTCCAGCCCCAGATCTTTCAAATTTTTACTTTTCGAGACAAGGATTTACTATGTAGTCCTGGAGGGCCTGGAACTTATTACATAGACCAGGCTGGCCTCAAACTCAGAGATCTGCCTGCCTCTCCTTCCTGAGTGCTGGGATTAAAGGTGTGCACCACCAAGCATGGCGGGGCGGGGGGGGGGGGGGGGGGG